>NC_088882.1:8360634-8703068 GCF_032884065.1 Artemia franciscana
CTTAGTTTTTTTTTAGTTTTTTACCATTTTTCTTTTTCGAATTACTTTTATCTATTGTCAAAATATTTCGAAATATTTATGCAATTTCCAGTTTTTACATTCTAGTTTGTTTTCTTTTATATATATAGAAGATATAATCTAGCGTAACGGACAG
Organism: Artemia franciscana; assembly: GCF_032884065.1. Taxonomy (NCBI): domain Eukaryota; kingdom Metazoa; phylum Arthropoda; class Branchiopoda; order Anostraca; family Artemiidae; genus Artemia; species Artemia franciscana. The sequence goes on from NC_088882.1 coordinate 8,360,789, forward strand.
ACAACTTATTTTTATATATATAGATATATATATATATATATATATATATATATATATATATATATATATATATATATATATATATATATATATATATATATATATATATATATATATATATGTATATATATCTATATATATAGAAATAAGTTGTTTGTCTGTCTGTCGACTGACGTCATGTTTGTGTGTCGACTGACGTCATGTTTGTCGACTGACGTCATTATAAGGATTGAGCTGTATGTCGTCATGAAGTTGTTTGTCGTCTGACGTCATGTTTGTCGACTAACGAAACTACAGACCGGGACACCGGGACACAAATGACGTGTTATGTCTGTTATAACGTAATAGAGGCAACAATCTTGACAGGGCCTTTTGAGGGTGAGGCTTTTCTTATTCCACGCATTCTCATGATTCCAATGGATCCGCCTTTTCAACCTAAAAGATTGCAATTCCCAATTTGATTAGCATATTTAGTTTTCAGTCCAGAACCACTAAAGCTATTATGTAAATATCAAAAATATTTATGTTGTCTGAGCAATAATTTTTAGTTTTTATTTCAAAATAGAAAATTACCTGACAATTTTAGAATTATATCTATCTATATATATAAAAATAAGTTGTCTGTCTGTGGATCAGGTGACGTCATGTTTCTGTGTCGACTGGCGTCATGAAGTTAGTTGTCGTCATTTTTGCTATGACGGTGACGTCATTAAAGATATTTAAGACATATATGTTCACGTAGAAATCTATTAATGTTTAAGTTTAAAATGACTGATGAACTTACAATGGCAAAAGCCGATGAAGATGCTCAAAGAGTCTATGCCAAAAAACTTGCTGCTGATAGAGAAAGTCAGAAAAGAAAGCGTGCCGAGGAATCAAAAGAACAGCAAGGAAACAGGCTCGAGGCTAAAGAACGCAAAACCGCGCAGTTAGATGAAGATCCACCTGGACAGCGAGAGTCAAAACATATCAAAACTGAAAATGATAGCGATGATGATTGGGTTTGGGATCTTGACTTGGATAAGGTCATCAGTGCCTACCAGATTTTAGTTAAAAAAACAAAGGTTCGGCGATATGTATTTCATAGTGAAGCTGGAAAATAAAGAAGAAAAAGAAAACTGAAAAAAGAAAAAATGTAAAAAACTAAAAAATACTAAAAAGAAAAAACACTCAAAGAGAAATTACAGACCGGGACACAAATGACAACCGGGACAGAGGGAATATAAATAACGACCGGGACACTCAAGGAGAAATTACAGACTGGGATACCGGGACACAAACGACGACCGGGACACAGGCAATATAAATGACGACCAGGACACAGGTATTTAAGAATATTGTTCAAAGACAAATTTTTAATTGTAAGAAGACCGTTGAAAGAGAAATCTCTAATTGTAAAATGACTGAAGAACCTAGAATGGCAACACCCGAGGAAGCTGCTCAAAACGAATGTATTCACGCCGAAGTAGCTGAGTTGGTAAAGCGTTTTCAACCTAAAAGATTGCAATTCCCAATTTGATTAGCATATTTAGTTTTCAGTCCAGAACCACTAAAGCTATTATGTAAATATCAAAAATATTTATGTTGTCTGAGCAATAATTTTTAGTTTTTATTTCAAAATAGAAAATTACCTGACAATTTTAGAATTATATCTATCTATATATATAAAAATAAGTTGTCTGTCTGTGGATCAGGTGACGTCATGTTTCTGTGTCGACTGGCGTCATGAAGTTAGTTGTCGTCATTTTTGCTATGACGGTGACGTCATTAAAGATATTTAAGACATATATGTTCACGTAGAAATCTATTAATGTTTAAGTTTAAAATGACTGATGAACTTACAATGGCAAAAGCCGATGAAGATTCTCAAAGAGTCTATGCCAAAAAACTTGCTGCTGATAGAGAAAGTCAGAAGAGAAAGCGTGCCGAGGAATCAAAAGAACAGCAAGGAAACAGGCTTGAGGCTAAAGAACGCAAAACCGCGCAGTTAGATGAAGATCCACCTGGACAGCGAGAGTCAAAACATATCAAAACTGAAAATGATAGCGATGATGATTGGGTTTGGGATTTTGACTTGGATAAGGTCATTAATGCCTACCAGATTTTAGTCAAAAAACAAAGGTTCGGCGATATGTATTTCATAGTGAAGCTGAAAAATAAAGAAGAAAAAGAAAACTGAAAAAAGAAAAAATGTAAAAAACTAAAAAATACTAAAAAGAAAAAACACTCAAAGAGAAATTACAGACCGGGACACAAATGACGACCGGGACAGAGGGAATATAAATAACGACCGGGACACTCAAGGAGAAATTACAGACTGGGATACCGGGACACAAATGACGACCGGGACACAGGCAATATAAATGACGACCAGGACACAGGTATTTAAGAATATCGTTCAAAGACAAATTTTTAATTGTAAGAAGACCGTTGAAAGAGAAATTTCTAATTGTAAAATGACTGAAGAACCTACAATGGCAACACCCGAGGAAGCTGCTCAAAACGAATGTATTCACGCTGAAGTAGCTGAGTTGGTAAAGCGTTATGTTTCAGGTTCTAGGTCCGAGAGGCTCCAGGTTTGAACCTTGGCTTTAGCATTAATACAAAAGAAGAAAAAAACTAAAAAAGGTAAAAACTACAAAAAAACTAAAAAAAAATATATATATATATTCATATATATCATCTTTTCCACAAAAATAATAATTTAGTGCTTCTGCTTAAAAACAGCAATCGAATTGATGCCTCCTGATACGCAACTATCAACAAAGTGGCAATCGTTGTGGTCGGTGATCAGTTCTTACCTCGAGATAATATTCTTTATAGGCGAAACAATCAGTTGACAAGAATTGCTTAAACTCATCGATGCTACGATGCCCTACAATATCCTGACGAATATAAATGACGCCCGGGACACTCAAATAGAAATCACAGACTGGGACACCGGGACACAAATGACGACGGGGACACAGGGAAATGACGACCCGGACACAGGGACACAACTACAACGGGGACGCCGGGGGGCACAGTGGGATATATAAATGACGACGGCTACAAAGGAAATGGTCGATTAGCAATCACCATCAACAAAGCTCAAGGGCAATCAGTAGAATCATGAGGTATAGATCTGAATACGGATTGTTTTCCCATGGACCATTATGCGTTGCATGTTCAAGAGTCGGTAAACCTGACAATCTATTTATATGCACAGACGATGGGACAGCAAAGAATGTTGTATATTCGCAAGTTTTACGTAGTTAAAAACATATATATATATATATATATATATATATATATATATATATATATATATATATATATATATATATATATATATATATGTCCCACCTGTGAATATATATATATATATATATATATATATATATATATATATATATATATATATATATATATATATATATATATATATATATATATATATATATATATATATATATATAGCGCCCCCACCAACTAGGTGTTGGGGTGGCGCGAAGCGCCACCCCAACAGCTAGTATATATATAAAAATAAGTTGTCTGATTGTCAGGTGACGTCATGTTTCTATGTCGACTGACGTCATGAAGTTAGTTGTCGTCATTTTTGCTATGACGGTGACGTCATTAATGGTATTTAAGACATGCGTTCACGGAAAAATGTTTAATTGTAAAATGACTGAAGAACCTACAATGGCAACAGCCGAGGAAGCTGCTCAAAGAGTCTATGCCAAAAAACTATCTGCTGATAGAGAAAGTAGAATCACAACAGCAAGAAAACAGGCTTGCGGCTAAAGAACGCAAAACCGCGCAGTTAGATGAAAATCCACCTGGAAAGCGAGAGTCAAAACATATCAAAACTGAAAATGATAGCGATGATGATTGGGTTTGGGATATTGACTTGGACAAGGTCATCAATGCCTACCAGATTTAAGTTAAAAAACAAAGGTTCGGCGATATGTACTTCATAGTGACGCTGAAAAATAAAGAAGAAAAAAAACTGAAAAAAGTAAAAAACTAAAAAAAACTAAAAAGAAAAAACACTCAAAGATAAATTACAGACCGGGACACAAATGACGACCGACACAGAGGGAATATAAATGACGACCAGGAACCTCAACGAAAAATTACAGACTGGGACACCCGGACACAAATCACGACCGGGAATATAAATGACGACCGGGACGCAGGGATACAACTACAACGGGGACGCCAGGGTTACAGGCGGGATATATAATTGACGACTGAGACACAGGGATTCTTTGAATAGAAATTACAGACCGGGACACCGAGACACAAATGACGACCGGGACACTGGGACGCAGGGAATATAAATGACGACCGGAACACTCAAAGAGAAAATACAAACTGGGACACCAGGACACAAATGACGACCGACACAGGTTGACGAGGACACAGGGAATATAAATGCTATTTATATGCAGAGACAATGGGACAGCGAAGAATGTTGTATATTCGCATGTTTTACGTAGTTAAAAATATATATTTATATCTATCTCTATTCACAGGTGGGACACAGGGACACAGCTACAATGGCGCGTAACTAATATGGCGCGTAACGACTTACGCGCGCGGGGGGGCTTGGGGGGGCTGCGTGAAGTGCCCCACCAACTAGGTGTTGGGGTGGTGCGAACCGAGTTGTGTGTATGCATGTTTGTTTGTTTGTAAAAAGAGCGTTTGCATATGACGTCATTATTAGTACATAAGGCTTTGTATATGCACAGACATATAAATATAAATGCTATTTATATGCACAGACAATGGGACAGCGAAGAATGTTGTATATTCGCATGTTTTACGTAGTTAAAAATATATATTTATATCTATCTCTATTCACAGGTGGGACACATGGACACAGCTACAATGGCGCGTAACTATTATGGCGCGTAACGACACAAGGAATGCTCGATTAGCAATCAGGGACACAGGGAAACAACGACAACGGAGACACCGGGGGGCACAGGGGGATATATAAATGACGACGGGGACACAGGGAATGTTCGATTAGCAATCACCGTCAACAAAGCTCAAGGGCAATCATTAGAATAATAAGGTATAGATCTGAATACAGATTGTTTTTTCCATGGACAATTATTTGTTGCATGTTCAAGAGTCGGTAAACCTGACAATCTATTTATATGCACAGACAATGGGACAGCCAAGAATGTTGTATATTCGCAAGTCTCACGTAGCTAAAAATATATTTATATCTATCAATATTCACAGGTGGGACACAGGGACACAACTACAATGGTGCGTAACCAATATGGCGCGTAACGACTTACTCGCCCGTGGGGGCTTGGGGGGGAGCGCGAAGCGCCCCCATAAACGTATATATATATATATATATATATATATATATATATATATATATATATATATATCTATATATATAAAAATAAGTTGTCTGTCTGTGGATGTGTGGATGGATGTGTGGATGGATGTGTCAGGTGACGTCACCTGAAAAAACTGGATTAGGTGACGTCAAAACTGAAAAAACTAAAAAAAGGCAAAAACTACAAAAAAAACTAAAAACTAATAAAAAAAATAAAAAAGCTAAAAAACTAAAAAAACTATAAAGGTAAAAACCAATAAAAAACTAAAAAAAAAACTGAAAAAACTAAAAAAAAGGCAAAAACTACAAAAAAAAACTAAAAACTAATAAAAAAAGTAAAAAAGCTAAAAAACTAAAAAAACTAAAAAAACTAAAAAAAGGTAAAAAACTAAAAAAATAAAAAATAAAAAAAAACTAAAAAAAAGGAAAAAACTGAAAAATAAGCTAAAATAAAGGTAAAAACCAATAAAAAACTAAAAAAAAAAGGAAAAAACTAATAAATGACGACACTCAAAGAGAAAGCGACCAGGACAAAAAACTAAAAAAAAAGGCAAAAACTACAAAAAAACTAAAAACTAATAAAAAAAATAAAAAAGCTAAAAAACTAAAAAAACTAAAAAAAGGTAAAAAACTAAAAAAACTAAAAACTAAAAAAAAACTAAAAAAGGTAAAAACTAAAAGAACTAAAAAAGAAAAAAATAAATGACGACACTCAAAGAGAAAGCGACCAGGACAAAAGGAATGTTCGATTAGCAATCAACAAAGCACCGGGACACAGGGAGTATAAATGACGACCAGGACACAAGTAAAAAAAAAAATTAACAAAACTAAAAAGAAGGTAAAAACTACAAAAAAACTAAAAAGAAAAAAAAACTAAAAACTAATAAAAAAACTAAAAAATCTAAAAATCTAAATAAACTAAAAAAGAAAAAAAAAGGAAAAAAATAAAGGAGAAAAACAAAACTAAAAAACGAATGTATATACAGACCGGTACACCGGGATACAAATGACGACCGGGACACAGGGAATATAAATAACGACCGGGACACAGGGACACAACTACAACGGGGACACCGGGGGAAACAGGGGGATATAAATGACGACCGGGACAAAAAAACTAAAAAGAAATAAAAACTAAAAACTAATAAAAAAAACTAAAAAATCTAAAAATCTAAATAAGCTAAAAAAGAAAAAAAAAGGAAAAAAATAAAGGAGAAAAACAAAACTAAAAAACGAATGTATATACAGACCGGGACACCGGGATACAAATGATGACCGGGACCCGGGACACAGGGAATATAAATGACGACCGGGACACAGGGACACAACTACAACGGGGACACCGGGGGAAACAGGGGGATAACCTGACAATCTATTTATATGCAAAGACAATGGGACAGCAAAGAATGTTGTATATTCGCAAGTTTTACGTAGTTAAAACCATATATATATATATATATCTATATTCACAGGTGGGACATAGGGACACAACTACAATGGCGCGTAACTATTATGGCGCGTAACGACTTACGCGCGCGGGGGGGCTTGGGGGGGGCGCGAAGCGCCCCCACCAACTAGGTGTATATATATATATATATATATATATATATATATATATATATTTATATATATACTAGCTGTTGGGGTGGCGCGAAGCGCCACCCCAACACCTAGTTGGTGGGGCGCTTCGCGCCCCCCAAGCCCCCCCGCGCGCGTAAGTCGTTACGCGCCATATTAGTTAAGCGCCATTGTAGTTGTGTCCCTGTGTCCCACCTGTGAATATAGATAGATTTATATATGTGTTTCAAACTAAGTAAAAATTGCGAACATACAACATTCTTGGCTTTCCCATTGTCTGTGCATATACAAAGCCGTATGTACTAATAATGACGTCATATGCAAACGCTCTTTTACAAACAAACAAACATGCATACGTACAACTCGTTTTTATATAGATAGATAGATAGATAGATACAATACAAATTATATTCATATTCATTTATATTCCCTATGTCCCGGTGTCCCGGTCGTCATTTGTGTCCCGATGTTCCGGTTTGTAATTTCGTCAGTCGACAAACATGACGTCAGTCAATATTTATATATATATATATATATATATATATATATATATATATATATATATATATATATATATATATATATATATATATTATATATATATATATATATATATATATATATATATATATATATATATATATATATATAGATAGATAGATAGATGTCCCGGTGTCCCGGTCGTCATTTGTGTCCCAATGTCCCGGTCTGTAATTTCTTCAGTCGACAAACATGACGTCAGTCGACACACAAACATGACGTCACTTGACAGACCCACAGACAACTTATTTTTATATATATAGATAGATATAGATAGATGGATATCAAAATTTCATTTTTTAGAGTTTTGGCTACTATTGAGCCGGATCACTCTTTACTACAGTTCGTTACCGTGAACTGTTTGAAGACAAGATTGGAAAAAATTTTCTAAATATAGCCTTACTTTCCCTTAGCCTCAAACATTGATTTAATATTTGTAACTTTATCTTTTTCTCCAACACAGTCAAAAATTAAACCTAAATCACCGATCAACGACTTGAATGTGGGTCTTTTCTTGGAGTCAACACTTAAACAGTTTGTTGCTACATTATATAGATTTTTCAAATTTACATCATCTGGGATGCTACTTTCAAACTTTTCAGTATCGATACATTTTTGGGGGGTATAGTATAACTTTAGGTTTTCCAACGGTTTATGACGAAGTAACTCAATAAGAATAGCTCCAAAGGAATAAACATCACTAGACTGATCATACTCCTTACCATCAATAGTTTCTGGTGCTGTCCTAGGAAAGTCTTTCACCACTCCAAATTTAGCTTTCTTTTCTCTATTGGGAATAACACAAGCTAATCGTAAATTAGACACCACTGCAACTTCATTAGCCTTCAAAAGGATATTGGCGCTGCTAAGATTCCTGAGAATGATATTCGCTTCATGTAAGCAGTACATTCCTGAAGCTATATCTCTTGCAATCGCTACACGTTGTGAAAGGGACAATTGCTCATTACTTTCAAGCCTTTCTTTCAAAGTTCCAGGGCAATACTCAAAAACATGCTGCTCACCGTGTCCTATTACGCTCAAGGATGTTGATCCTAAATACTTCACAATGTTTTTGACATATTTATCCTTAACCCTTCGCAGCAACTCAACTTCCTTTTCAAAAGCTTCCCTATCATGACCACGGAACGCCTTAATAGCAACATCTTTTCCCTTATAAGAAGCCTTGTATACGCTCGCATAGACACCTGGGCTGATTCTCACAACATTGGAAAAATCACTTTCCTGAAGTACGCTACTATGATTGGAACTCATTATATCTATGTGTATGTATATTTATGAGCCATATGATCGCACATCAAGTAGTTTAAACCTAACAGAAAACAAAAGTGATTTTGAAATTTTCAGGTATTCTTCTAGTTTAAATTATAAAGTTAAAATTATTTATCAGACATCATAAATATTTTTGCAGTTTACATAGTAGCTTTAGCGTTTCGATAACAAAACTAAATAACATTTAAATAACGTTAGTTTTAAAATTTCATTTTTAGATACTTTTAAGTTTATTCTATTAACAGTCGAGTTATACTTACTAAGATATAGTAACTTTGAACTAAGAGATGAAATAAAATTGTTTATTTCAGAAATTGCCACCAATTATTCTAGTTTCTATTCAAAAATCAGATTTTGTTGTTAAAACCCTGAAAAACATTGAATTAAACAGATCCCCTGTAAAAACTTTTTAATAGTTGCTTTTATCATATTAAAATGCGAACTAGAATAAAATAAAATGATCTTGTGGGAAGACAAACGTGCATAAATATTGCATTAAATTATTATGTCTTATGTAACGTAATAAGTAAAATTAATTTTAAAAGTTTCAGGTATTTTTGTAGTTTTGATTTTATTATTATTATTATTATTATTAAAATTATTGCTCAGGCACCATAAATATTTTTTTCAATTTACAGAATAACTTTAGCGCATCTGAACTGAGAAATAAAAAAACAAATTTTTTTTCTACGGAAATAAAGCACAACGTTATAGAGATAAGTGCTATAGGAGTCGAGCCAAAACAAGCTGGGTTCCAGGAGGCAAACATATGTTAGTAACATTTCTGCTAGATCTATACAACAAGTGATTTTTTTTTTTGAAATTATTTTTGATAATTATAAAAGGTTTTTAATCACATCAATTTTTTTTCAAATAAGCCATAAAATAGCTCTCTGTGATTTTCTGGTGTCGAACCAGCTGAGGCGAAAAAAAAAACGGGAAAAAATGTAACCGACGCAGAATATTGCAGTTGTAGCCGCTTTTCTAGATTTTCAAACCAATATATTTTCTTTGTTGTTCAGGCCAAGGGACAGTTAGTTTACTATATAGGGGTATTGGAGAAGGCTGTCCTAATAGTTTACATGTATCTGATCTGACTCCAGTTTTAGGAGTTAGGGGCTATCTTGTTTCTGCTATGGGACGGGAGCGTTTCTTGCTTGGTTGTCAACTACCACTGCAACCCGGATAATGTTCGTAAGAGCATTAATAACATTGTTCATTAATAACATTGTTCATTAATAACATTGTTCATTAATGTTCATTAATAACATGTTGTTCCTATTCGTAATAGTTGCTACCTACCGCTGCAAACCGACTGATTCTATTAGTATACTTTGTATTTTCTATTCTGGCTCTATTTTTAGGAGGTATGGGCTAGTGTATTTCTTAGTATTGGAGGCGATCGTCTCTTACTTGGTTGCAAGCTACCGCTGCAACCCAGATATAATTGAGAGTTTCCTAATATAATTATTTTTAATGTATTAGCGAATTTATTATCATTTCTTATATGTAGCTTATTTTTCATAAGTCTTCGATGTCACAATGGTAAGCATACCTGCTTGTAACGTGGGTCTTAAACTTAAATCCTTTATGTAAAATGGTGAGTCAAATTTTTTGGACCAAACAAAAAACAAAACTAATTTAAAAGGTCTTTGGTACTTTTCTGGTTTTAATTAAAAACTTAAAACTATTGCTCCGAAACCAATTTTTTTTTTTTGCACTTCGCAGCTATAATAAATTATTTTATTTAAAATTTTCAGGAACTAATCTAGTTCGGTGTGACAAATCAGACTTTTCTTCAAATCCTAAATCCTGAGAGACTGTATTTTAAATAAATATGTCTGCATGCTTTTTATGATAGTAACATAACAAAATTAAAAATTTTGAGTATCTTTATTGCTTGAATTTAGAAATTCAAATTTTTGCTCTGACAACATAAATATCTTTGCATTTTGGAGCTATATGAAATTAAATACTTAAATTTTCAGGAACAAATCCAGTTTCAGTTGACAAATAAGAATTTTTGTTAAAGTCCTAGAAGAATTACTGTATCTATATATATAAAAATAAGTTGTCTGTGTGTGTGTGTGTGTCGAGTGACATCATGTTTGTGTGTCGACTGACGTGATGTTTGTCGACTGACGTCATTATAAGGATTGAGCTGTATGCGTCATGAAGTTGTTTGTCGACTGACGTCATGTTTGTCAACTGATGAAATTACATACCGGAACACAAATGACGACCGGGACACAGGGAATATAAATGACGACCGGGAACCTCAAAGAGTAATTACAGACTGGGACACCCGGACACAAATCACGACCGGGACACAGGAAATATAAATGACGATCGGGACACAGGGACACAACTACAACGGGGACGCCGGGGGCACAGGCGGGATATATAAATGACGACCGGGACACAGGGATTGTTCGAACAGAAATTACAGACCGGGACACCGGGACACAAATGACGACCAGGACACCGGGACACAGGGAATATAAATGACGACCTGGACACAGGAACACATCATTAGAATAATGAGGTATAGATCTGAATACGGATTGTTTTTCCCATGGACAATTATATGTTGCATGTTCAAGAGTCAGTAAACCTGACAATCTATTTATATGCACAGACAATGGGACATATATATCTATCCCTATTCACAGGTGGGACACAGGGACAAAACTACAATGGCGCGTAACTAATATGGCGCGTAACGACTTACGCGCGCGGGGGGCTTGGGAGGTGCGAAGCGCCACCCCAACAACTAGTTTTACATAAATATATCTACATGATTTTTATAAAATAAACAGAACTAATTTTTAAATTTTTAGGTATTTTTCTTGTTTGAATTAAAAAATTAAAATTATTGCTCTGACACCATAAATATTTTTGTGGTTTGCTCTAAATAACATTATTTTATTTAAAATATTCAAGACTTTCAGAAAATTCAGATTTTTATTTTTTTTTTCCTTTTTAGTTTTTTAGTTTTCTTTTTCAGTTTTTTCTGTTTTAGTTTTTTCTCCTTTTTAAGTTTTTCTTTTTAAGTTTTTTTCTTTTTTTTTCTTTTTTCAATTTTTTCTTTTTTTAAAAAAAAGAAGAAACGAAGCAAAGTACTGTAATAAAAGCTTCCTTATATTGCAAAATATTTTATCACAATTTTAATGTAATTTTATTTTATTTTTAGCGTTGTCGAGTGATAGCCATGAGAGGAAAATTTTCAAGTAATTTAACCCGTAGTCAACCTGCGTGTGTTCCCCAGCGAGAACCTCCAACAGGTACGACTCTAGTTCGGCATTTGTGAAGGGACACACATGCACGGAAAGGTGTAGCATAAATGGCAGACAGTAACAACGGCAATCAAAGGGATAAAACTAACCCTTGACTGGGCTGCCCACTTAATTCAACAATCTGGCTCGGCTTTTTTCTACAATTGGCCATGACTTTGACTTTTCCCACAACTATTCCCTCTTTTTTAAATTCAAAAATCAACGGTTTTTGAGAGGGAAAAGTTGTGGGAAAAGTCAAAGTCATGGCCAATTGTAGAAAAAAGCCAAGACAGATTGTTGAATTAAGTGGGCAGCCCAGTCAAGGGTTAATTTTATCCCTTTGATTGCCGTTGTTACTGTCTGGTTGAATTTTGAATTTAAAAAAGAGGGAATAGTTGTGGGAAAGGTCAAAGTCATGGCAAATTGTAGAAAAATTGCAAAAATTGCAATTTTATTGTAATTTAATATTTTAATGTAGATTGGATCTACTAAAACTTCTACGGTAGGGCTCGCTGATATACTGAATCTAACAAGCTATTTTGGCTATTGCACTTGCTTTTTTGGGGGTGTTTGCAACAGGATGAAATACACCTGCCACGCGTTACTTTAGCGCTACGCATCAAATATTCTTACAATTACCAGTTTTTTACTTTTTAAACAGTTTAATATAATTTTATAAGTGCCTCAATTTTCGCTTTTGAAAATTACTGAAATGAAAAGTTTCTTATATTGCAAAATATTTAATTACAATTTTGAAGTAATTTTATTTTATTGCAATTTTATTGTAATTTAATTATTGTATTTTTAATGTAATGTATTTTAATGCAATTTTTATGTAATTTTAGTTCTTATTTTGTAAAATTTTGTATATCTGTGTTTTTTGTTTTTTTTTTTAGTTTCTCTGTTAGTTTTTTTTATAATAGATACAAACAGATACAAAAAGATACAAACATATAATAGATACAAAAAGATGTCGTATATGCAGAAATTCGCAGTCACACCCACTTTCCTTCATTTTAAAGTCAATTGGTGTTCAAGCCAAGAGACTGTTAGTTAAAAATTTCCCCTTGAAACAAAACAAAAAAAAACAAGACATTTGGCTTTTAAATGTTTACAAAACCAAACATTTCAAAATGTCTTTAATTTTTTCCCCTTTAAAAAAATCAGGTTTCGAGCAGCTTCAGTTTGAAGAAGGTACTCCATTACATAAGTAAGTAATGATACTCTTTCAAGCAAAGATATTGTAAAAACGGGACGTGAGCCAATTTTGCAGGTGGCTGATAATCGGTAAATCAGGTTTTTCTTAAACGGCAAACTGCTTTGCCACTTAGGTATCAAAGTTCATTGAAATACTCTTGATCGTAATATTAATTTTGTGAATTTCTGCTACAACTGCTAAAATGGAAAATTGAAGAGCTTTAATAATTGTTTCTTACACTTAATAGATTAAAAAACTGAAAATTGGAAAAATATCTCGCTCTAATAACTCTCAGGGATTTGCTCTTTCTTGAGAGATTACGAGTCAGTTTCGTTTGTCAGTGCACAATGTTTTTTTATGTCCATTTTGATGACTATTTCGTTAAATTAAACCAACCCAAAAAAGGTGTTAGCCAAACGTTATTGGCTATAATAAGAGGAAATATTTACACAAATGAAAAGTCTAAAAAATATATATACTTTAACGCTCTTATTTATTTCAATACTGCCAGCTAAAGCACATTTGGGAAAAACGATCATACTGAGAGATGATATTGTATATAGTAGCTTGAATGAAAACAATATTTACCTCACTGTATATGCGGGAAACATGGGAGAGTTTAATTTTGTGCTTAAAAAATCTGATATTTTCCACAAGGACTTTAAGATCACTTATGATCTTGAAACGCAAGATAATTTTGGTTTTAACAAAGATTCTCTTTTTTATATGAGCTTTGACGAAAAACTCGAAGATTTACAATTTGCTGTATTTTACATAGGGAAAAGTATAACAGGGGTATTTGCAACAAAAAACAAATTTTTTTCAATTCATCCATGGTATCAATACATATCCTCTTTCTCTGTTCATCCCTCAACCCTCGATGATTCAACCCTCGTTCTGTTTTCCTCTGACGCTTCGTTTGAACTTGACTCTCATTTGAAAACATCCAAAATTGATTTAGTTGAATTGGGATTTGTAAATGGAAACTCGGCTGATGTTGAGCTTGTTGCAGACAAATCTTTATTTCAAAGTGTTCTTAAAAGGGAAGATGTTGTACCCCACATAACAGTTTTATTTACAATGGCCAACGAAATCTACAAGAGGACCGTTTTCACCTCAAACAAAGGACAAGTTTTACTGAAAGGGTTAAACTTTAGAATTAAGGCTATTAGAGTATTACACCCGTCCGCTAACTTCGATTCTAAGACTAATCAAATCGAAACAAACTATGCAACCTCTATTTCTTTCACTGCTTTCACCAATTTCCCAATTACCTATACCCAGCCAATCTTTACCTGTGTACTAGGTAGTAGTTTACTAGGATTCGCTCACGTACAGGGTATTTGCTCATCAAACAGAAACAACAATGCTACAATTTTCGTGATTACACAAACAAATAAAACACTGCAATTGAGCAACTTAGTTATAATTGGATTAGTGCATGAGATGGCCCACTTACTCGGTGCCCTTCATGATAGTAATGTAAACTCCTTGATGTCACCGGTAGTTAAAGAAAATTTTAAATTTTCGCCATACAGTGAAACACTGATAATAGACCATTCCCTCTCAAGCCGATTAAATTGCTTTTACAACTGGACCCCAAGTAAGCACTGTCCAGGGTTATTTTGGCCCCTAATAACTGTTCTAACAGTTACATTTTTCATTAATGCTGTAACTACTGTTTTTCTTTTTATTTATACGTTAGAGTGTAAATAAGCAATTTTTATAAAAAGGGGGCCATTTCATGCACTAATCCACTGCACTTCATATAGAAGGCGATCGTATTATCTTTGGAGGGGATAATTCGATTGGAAATCAGAAGTTCTTCTGCTCTTGTTAACAGTCAAAAGTGATCACAGGGCAACTAGCCTCCCCCTAAATCCCGCGTGGGAGGGGGCCTAGGTGCCCTCCAATTTCTTTGGTCACTTTAAAAGAGCACTAGAAGTTTTCATTTCCGTTAGAATGAGCCCTCTTGCAACATTGAGGACCCTGGGTCGAAATGCTCACCCCTGGAAAAAAAAAACAACAAACAAACGCATCCATGATCTGCCTTCTGGCAAAAAATACAAAATTCCACATTTTTGTCTACGGTAGGTTCTCTGATACGCTGAATGTGATGGTGTGATTTTCGTTAAGATTCTATGACTTTTAGGGGGGTGTTTACCCCTACTTTTAAAAATAAACAAATTTTCTCAGGCTCGTAACTTTTGATGAGTTAAACTAAACTTGATGAAACTTATATATTTAAAATCAGCATTAAAATGCGATTCTTTTGATGTAGCTATTGGTATCAAAATTCCGTTTTTAGAGTTATGGTTACTATTGAGCCGGGTCGCTCCTTACTACAGTTCATTACCACGAACTGTATGATATCTGTTCACTTTGAGTTTAGTTGATACCGATTTATGGTGGTTTTATGCTTGAATTATTATTGACTTTAATTATGATTGTCCTTGGCATAATACATATCGAATTTATAATACAGAATTTACTTATCTTTGTCCTTGGTAGCTCCTTACATATCGTTGAAAAGATTCTTTTTTGGAAAACTTTCTTTTAAAACTAATTAAGTCGAAAGAATTGGAAAGTAATGTATCTGAATGTCTCCTAAAGAGTTCCAGAGAAATTTTGAGTCGAATAGAGGATTCGAAGCGTAAATTAACTCATACATCTGGAATTTACGAATTTTACATACTTTTCTAGAATTATATTCTTATTTGGAAGGGGGCCAAATAGCTTCCAAATTCATATTTCTATCCTTTCCATCCCCTTTGCTTAAAAAGCCAATTAATTGTGGAATCTTGCTTATTCATTTTAGTGTATCTTTGTCACTAAAAAAATATGTGTCTCCTAGAAACTAATGGCTTTAGGAAACGAAGGTAAATTTGAAATTTAAGAAAACCTTCAATATTTTCCACCTAGGAAATGGAATCGAAAATCTTCTATTGAAGATATGCGACTATTCATTGAACCTTAATGAGATAGGAAGGAAACAGACATTTGGCTAAAGAGATATATGAATGCAAGCTAAAAGGGATTAAAACAAGGGTTATTTTAACAGTTTAAATTGCATTCCATTGTAGGCAAAAAAGTTAATAAATTATTTGTATTGAATTCCGTTGTAACACATGGTGTAACGCACTACAATTACGATTTAACAAATATATTTCATAATTTAGCACATATAGCAGCACACATAACATACTCAGTTTAAAAGACACTTAAATATATATATATATACAAGCTGTTGGGGTGGCGCTTCGCGCCACCCCAACACCTAGTTGGTGGGGGCGCTTCGCGCCCCCCCAAGCCCCCCGCGCGCGTAATTCGTTACGCACCATATTAGTTACACGCCATTGTAGTTGTGTCCCTATGTCCCACCTGTGTTATATATCCCCCTGTGCCCCCCGGCGTCCCCGTTGTAGTTGTGTCCCTGTGTCCGGGTCGTCATTTATATTCCCTGTGTCCCCGTCGTCATTTGTGTCCCGGTGTCCCAGTCTGTGATTTCTACTTGAGTGTCCCGGGCGTCATTTATATTCGTCAGGATATTGTAGGGCACCGTAGCATCGATGAGTTTAAGCAATTCTTGTCAACTGATTGTTTCGCCGATAAAGAATATTATCTCGAGGTAAGAACTGATCACCGACCACAACGATTGCCACTTTGTTGATAGTTGCGTATCAGGAGGCATCAATTCGATTGCTGTTTTTAAGCAGAAGCACTAAATTATTATTTTTGTGGAAAAGATGATATATATAAATATATATATATATATATATATTTTCTTTTTAGTTTTTTTGTAGTTTTTACCTTTTTTAGGTTTTTTTCTTCTTTTGTATTAATGCTAAAGCCAAGGTTCAAACCTGGAGCCTCTCGGACCTAGAACCTGAAACATAACGCTTTACCAACTCAGCTACTTCAGCGTCAATACATTCGTTTTGAGCAGCTTCCTCGGGTGTTGCCATTGTAGGTTCTTCAGTCATTTTACAATTAGAAATTTCTCTTTCAACGGTCTTCTTACAATTAAAAATTTGTCTTTGAACGATATTCTTAAATACCTGTGTCCTGGTCGTCATTTATATTGCCTGTGTCCCGGTCGTCATTTGTGTCCCGGTATCCCAGTCTGTAATTTCTCCTTGAGTGTCCCGGTCGTTATTTATATTCCCTCTGTCCCGGTCGTCATTTGTGTCCCGGTCTGTAATTTCTCTTTGAGTGTTTTTTCTTTTTAGTATTTTTTAGTTTTTTACATTTTTTCTTTTTTCAGTTTTCTTTTTCTTCTTTATTTTTCAGCTTCACTATGACATACATATCGCCGAACCTTTGTTTTTTTAACTAAAATCTGGTAGGCATTGACGACAACTAACTTCATGACGCCAGTCGACACAGAAACATGACGTCACCTGATCCACAGACAGACAACTTATTTTTATATATATATATAGATAGATATAATTCTAAAATTGTCAGGTAATTTTCTATTTTGAAATAAAAACTAAAAATTATTGCTCAGACAACATAAATATTTTTGATATTTACATAATAGCTTTAGTGGTTCTGGACTGAAAACTAAATATGCTAATCAAATTGGGAATTGCAATCTTTTAGGTTGAAAAGATCCATTGGAATCATGAGAATGCGTGGAATAAGAAAAGCCTCACCCTCAAAAGGCCCTGTCAAGATTGTTGCCTCTATTACGTTATAACAGACAAAACACGTCATTTGTGTCCCGGTGTCCCGGTCTGTAGTTTCGTTAGTCGACAAACATGACGTCAGACGACGAACAACTTCATGACGACATACAGCTCAATCCTTATAATGACGTCAGTCGACAAACATGACGTCAGTCGACACACAAACATGACGTCAGTCGACAGACAGACAAACAACTTATTTTTATATATATAGACTAGCTGTTGGGGTTGTGCTACGCGCCACCCCAACACCTAGTTGGTGGGGGCGCGTAAGTCGTTACGCGCCATATTAGTTACGCGCCATTGTAGTTGTGTCCCTGTGTCCCACCTGTGAATATATATATATATATATATATAGATATATATATATATATATATATATATATATATATATATATATATATATATATATATATATATATATATATATATATATATATATATATATATATATATATATATATATATATATATATATATATATATATATATATATATATATATATATATATACCGCTAAATGAACAACAGCTGGACTACGTTCATGTATCGGAAATGAAAGAATTCGCCAAACAGCTTCATTACTGCTTATGTATCTTCCAGCCTAATATTGTACGATTTCGTCGATATCTTTGATTTCGGGCTGCAAGCGAAAAACTGCCGTGTCACTTCCTTTGTTGACGTATTTACATATGTATTTGATTGCCTTTACAGAGTTACAGTATTCAACGTTTATGTGTGCATTAAAGGTTTTTGATAATAATGGGGAATATGGAACAACCCACTGGATATCTACTTCGATGGTGGTATCGTTACGCTTCTTTATTATTGCTGTTTTACCGCCATCTTCAGTAGATTTTCAATCTTCCAACGTTTGTGGTATTGCCGTCATTTATAACTGCATCTCGCAAATGAATGTATTGTTCAGAGCGGAGCTTGGTCTGATTCAGGCGGATATATAGCAAACGTTCTGATTCAATTTTAGCATACATATCAATGACGAATTGGTGAAACAATTGACGGCATTTTAAAATATAATTTTCTTCGTCCTGCCGAATCATTAGTCTATAGGAATAATAATGCATTGCACTGCATTTCTTATTCATTTCTTTGTTAGTGGCTGGATTCATCAATTTAATATTAAAGTGATAGCCTTCGGCTCCATCCCAAAAAATGATAGGATATTGTAGAGCATCGTAGCATCGATGAGTTTCAGCAATTCTTACCAACTGAGCGTTTCGCTTATGAAGAATAGTATCTCGAGGTAAAAACTGATCACCGACCATAACGATTGCCACTTCGTCGATAGTTGGAGCATTGTATCTACGCACATGTTGGCCAGGAGGCGTTTTGTCAGCGGAAATAACAATTTTATGCGTATCAGTAGGCATCAAATCGATGGCTGTTTTGAACAGACGCACTAAATTATTATTTTCGTGGAAAAGATGTTGCAATTGGGAAATGATTGTCCTTTCAACGTTGGCAGAAATTTCGCAACGTGCATTCAATTCAGAATTTCTATCACTGATGAAGTACAATTGTAAAAATTTATGATTCTAGCCTGAGAATGGTAGAAGGGACCCTGCTCTATGATAAATTTGCCCTTTTACTTTGAGGGTAGACATAAATTGATCTGGATTTTCGATTTGGGCTCCAAACGACGTCATTTGGAAACATGAGTTATATTTTCTGATTTGTGACAAAAAACGCTTAGATTCTGACGTAGTTCCAGTAAGGAAAGTCTTCAATGGCTCTGGTGGTGCAGCCAATAGAGGAAGTTTAACTTTTCCTGAGGCGCAACACATTCCCATTGTTTCACCATTGAATTTCAAGCCCTTGCAATAGGGACAAATTTTAGACATAGTCCCGATTTGAACACATCTACTCAAGCTATAATCATCGACTGGGCTGTACCTGAATGCCAGGCGATAACTTTCAGGTTGCTCTGATTCCTCGGCAAGCTTTCTTTTCTTACTTTCTCTATCAGCAGATTTCTGATTTCTTGCTGTTCTTGTGATTCCTCGGCACGCCTTCTTTTTTCACTTTCTCTTTTAGCAGCAAGTCTGGTTTCATGTTGCTCTGGTAGTTCCTCGGCACGCCTTCTTTCTTCACTTTCTCTTTTAGCAGCAAGTCTGGTTTCGCGTTGCTCTGGTAGTTCCTCGGCACGCTTTCTGTTCTTTCTTTCTCTATCAGCCTCAAGCCTGTTTCCTTGCTGTTCTTTTGATTCCTCGGCACGCTTTCTTTTCTTACTTTCTCTATCAGCCTCAAGCCTGTTTCCTTGCTGTTCTTTTGATTCCTCGGCACGCTTTCTTTTCTTACTTTCTCTATCAGCAGCAAGTTTTTTGGCATAGACTCTTTGGGCATCTTTCTCGGCTGTTGCCATTGTAACAGACAACTTATTTTTATATATATAGATATATATATATATATATATATATATATATATATATATATATATATATATATATATATATATATATATATATATATATATAGATATATATATAGATATATATATAGATATATATATATATATATATATATATATATATATATATATATATATATATATATATATATATATTATATATATATATTGATATATATATATATATATATATATATATATATATATTTAACTACGTAAAACATGCAAATATACAACATTCTTTGCTGTCCCATTGTCTGTCCATATAAATGGATTGTCAGGTTTACCAACTCTTGAACATGCAACATAATAATTGTCCATGGGAAAACAACCCGTATTCAGATCTATACCGCATTTTTCTAACGATTGCCCTTGAGCTTTGTTGATGGTGATTGCTAATCGAACATTCCCTGTGTCCCCGTCGTCATTTATATTTCCCCCGTGCCCCCGGCGTCCCCGTTGTAGTTGTGCCCCTGTGTCCTGGTCGTCATTTATATTCCCTGTGTCCCGGTCGTCATTTGTGTCGCGGTATCCCAGTCTGTAATCTCTCTTTGAGTGTCCCGGTCGTCATTTATATTCCCTCTGTCCCGGTGTCACGGTCGTCATTTGTGTCCCGATGTCCCGGTCTGTAATTTATCTTTGAGTGTGCCGGTCGTCATTTATATTCCCTGTGTCCCGGTCGTCATTTGTGTCCCGGTGTTCCGGTCTGTAGTGTCATCTTATAATGGTATCATATACAAAGCCTTATATACTTATAATGACGTCAAATGCAAACCCACAAACAAACAAACATGCATATATACAACTTATTTTTATATATATAGATACAGTTTCTTCTTTAGTTTTTTTCTCTTTTTTAGTTTTTTTCTTTTTTTTTAGTTTCTTCTTTTTATTGATTTGTTTTCTTCAATTTGTCAATGTTCATTCTAACATTGACACTTGGAAAAATCTTTACGTGCCAACCATGCTAAAGCTCCAACAATTATATAAAACCATAAAATTTGGGGTATCTGTTTTAAGGTTTTCGAATTAATTTAATCTATTGTCAAAATATATTGAAATATTTGTGCAATTCCCAGTTTTTTTTAGTTTTTTCTTTTTTTTAGTTTTTTAATTTTTTGTTTTTTTTCTTTTTAGTTTTTTATGTTTTTTATTTTTTTACGTTTTTTCTTTTTAGGTTTTTCTTATTTTAATTTTTTTAATTTTTATTTTTTAGTTTTTTCTTTTTATTTTTTTTAGTTTTTTACCATTTTTCTTTTTTCGAATTACTTTAATCTATTGTCAAAATATTTCGAAATATTTATGCAGTTTCCAGTTTTTACATTCTAGTTTGTTTTCTTTTATATATATAGAAGATATAATCTGGCGTAACAGACATAGTGTAACAGACATAACAGACAGACAACTTATTTATAGATCTTCTATATATATAAAAATAAGTTGTCTGTCTGTGGATCTGTGGATCAGGTGACGTCATGTTTCTGTGTCGGCTGACGTCATGAAATTAGTTGTCAGGTGACGTCATGTTTCTGTGTCGGCTGACGTCATGAAATTAGTTGTCGTCATTTTTGCTTTGACGGTGACGTCATTCAAGTTATATAAGACATATGTTCACGTAGAAATCTATTAATGTTTAAGTTTACAATGACTGATGAAGATGCTCAAAGAGTCTATGCCAAAAAACTTGCTGCTGATAGTTCCTCGGCACGCTTTCTTTTCAGACTTTCTCTATCAGCAGCAAGTTCTTTGGCATAGACTCTTTGAGCATCTTCATCAGTCATTGTAAACTTAAACATTAATAGATTTCTACGTGAACATATGTCTTATATAACTTGAATGACGTCACCGTCAAAGCAAAAATGACGGCAACTAATTTCATGACTTAATTTCAGAACTTAATTTCTGTGTTGACTGACGTCATGAAATTAGTTGTCGTCATTTTTGTTATGACGATGCTTAGTATATTGTAAAACACATTAATTTGGTTAATAATATACCATTTAAAACACCAAAATGAACATGCTGGAGTAGTCACTCGGTGAGAGTGGGTGTCAGAACGGAGAATGAAGGTCCCAGGTTCAAATCCTGGTTAGGCTAAAAAAGGTAAAAATCTAAAAACTAAAAAAAAACTGAAAAAACTAAAAAAGGCAAAAACTACAAAAAAAACTAAAAACTAATAAAAAAAAATTAAGAATAAAAATAAAAAAAATAAAAAAGATAAAAACTAAAAAAAAAAAGTAAAAAGAAAAAACCAAAAAAAACTAAAAAAGCTAAAAAAAGGTAAAAACCAATAAAAAACTGAAAATAAAAAAAGGAATAAAACTAAAAAAATTTTCATCTAAAAAACTAAAAAAAACTAAAAAAGGTAAAAACTAAAAGAACTAAAAAGAAAAAAAAACTAAAAAAAGGAAAAAAACTGAAAAATAAAGGAGAAAAAGAAAACTAAAAAAATATAAATAAAAAAACTAAAAAGATAAAAACTTCAAAAAAACTAAAAAGAAAAAAGAAAAAAACTAAAAAACCTAAAAAAAGGTCAAAACCAATAAAAAAAAACTAAAAGGAAAAAAAGGGAAAAAATTAAAAATTTATTTCATCATATACCAATTCAAAAACGAATGTATACCGGGATGACGACCGGGACACAGGGAATATAAATGACACAACTACAACGGGGACGCCGGGGGGCACAGGGGGATATAAATGACGACCGGGACACCGGGACATAAGATAAATCAGAGACTGGGACACCGGGACACAAATGACGACCGGGACACAGGGAATATAAATGACGACCGGGACACAGGGACATAACTACAAAGGGGACGCCGGGTTGCACAGGGGGATATATAAATGACGATGGCGACTCAGGGAATGGTCGATTAGCAATCACCATCAACAAAGCTCAAGGGCAATCATTAGAATCATGAGGTATAGATCTGAATACGGATTGTTTTCCCATTGACCATTATATGTTGCATGTTCAAGAGTCGGTAAACCTGACAATCTATTTATATGCACAGACAATGGGACAGCAAAGAATGTTGTATATTCGCAAGTTTTACGTAGTTAAAAACATATATATATATATATATATATATATATATATATATATATATATATTTATATATATATATATATATATATATATATATATATATATATATATATATATATATATATATATATATATATATATTTATATATATATATATATATATATATATATATATATATATATATATATATATATATATATATATATATATATATGTATATATATATATCTATCTATATTCACAGGTGGGACACAGGGACACAACTACAATGGCGCGTAACTAATATGGCGCGTAACGACTTACGCGTGCGGGGGGCTTGGGGGGTAGTGGTGCAAAGCGCCCCCGCCAACTAGGTGTTGGGGTGGCACGAAGCGCCACCCCAACAGCTAGTATATAGATATATATATATATATATACTAGCTGTTTGGGTGGCGCCATCCCAACACCTAGTTGGTGGGGGCGCTTCACGCCTCCCCAAGCCCCCCCCCCGCGCGCGTAAGTCGTTACGCGCCATATTAGTTACGCGCCTACCTCAAGATTCTAATGATTGCCCTTGAGCTTTGTTGATGGTGATTGCTAATCGACCATTCCCTGTGTCGCCGTCGTCATTTATATATCCCTCTGTGCCCCCCGGCATCCCCGTTGTAGTTGTGTCCCTGTGTCCCGGTCGTCATTTATATTCCCTGTGTTCCGGTGTCCCGGTCGTTATTTGTGTCCCGGTGTCCCGGTCTGTATATACATTCATTTCATATATATATATATATATATATATATATATATATATATATATATATATATATAGAGAGAGAGAGAGAGAGAGAGAGAGAGAGAGAGAGAGAGAGAGAGAGAGAGATTAGCCCTTATAAACTTCATGAAACTGTTAATCAAAGAAAAGTTAAATATTATGAAGAGTGCATACGGCAAGGAGATGGGGGTCTATCAAGTTTCATTTTTCATTTCCTTTTTGTTTTAAAAACAAACACAGTTTCAATACAACATTTGTGTTGCTCACATTGTAAAATACATTGACACATGTTATGATAGAAATTGAGCCAACAGGTTAATGCGCCCATTTCACACTATAAAACGCTTTCAAAAAATTTCATATCGATGTCGGCCCTTATCACTTTTATCACCTTACCACCTTACCACCTGATATCGTGGTTGATACCATGGTGGACACCATAGTTCATAGTGCCTATATATTAATAAATATATATAAATGTATAAAATATATAAATTAAAACATATAATTATATAGTTATACTAATTATATATAATTATTAAATTAAAATATAAAATATATGAATTAGCAAAACTCATGATTCATAAAATTCGCAAATTTTAAATTTATTAATGATTACAGATTAATATAATCAACAATCAAATACAAAGACTTAGCAAAAACCAAGATCATTATTAGATGCTTATAAAAATAAAATAAAAATAGATAAAATAAGTTAGTCTTAAATTCCGCCATAACCTGTTAAACTAAAATTTTGTTTTTTAGTGCTGGCAAAAGTCAGCTAGGAGGGGGTTCGGCTATTTCCCACTGAGCTTTAAACCTGGTCTTCAGGATTTTCTAACAAGAAAATGATTTGGTATCGGGGTTTGCTCCACTTCTGTACCCACCTGTGGCTACACCTATGTCTATTTGGCTAAAAGAACTTAACAGAAAAAAGGAAAGAAAAGAAGGTTAGTTCTTATAGATATTGTGTAATACAAAAATGATTTAGTAACATCAGTGAATAAAAATAATTCCCCAAGGATATGACAGTTACACGGGAACAAAATCTAATGAATAAATACCTCCTCCCTTTGACGATAAAGGAATTTCATTTTAGAAAATGTTTCCTTATTATATTTTTCTTTCTTCTTAGTTCTTTCAAAATCTGTATGAATTTAAAAATCGGCCTGTAAAAGATACAAAATAGAAGCTTTTCGGCTTCTATTTTGTTTTGTTGAGTTATTCTTGCGAAAAGTTTGTCGAAATTTTGAACCAAGTTAACGTAAACCATAAATTTTATCTAGAGATTCTATACAGATTTTTTTTTATCTTAGATGAGAAAAGCCAAGAGATTCAGAAGAATTTAATAATTCAATGTGACCCAAGCCCCAAGGTCCCCCTCCCAACCTACATTATCGAACATAAGTGTTGTTCATAGTACAAATTGTTTATTTGGAATGATTTTTGCTTTATTTTTATTTATTAGAATAATGTTTCGAATTGAAATTGAAAGTGATCATCTTTGTAAATTTTTCTATTTCGAAATTTATTTACCTTTTCATGGAATTTCATGGAAATTTCATGGGAATATCGCTCGTATAGACATTAATACTACACATAAATCAAACACTCTTGATAAAATCAAAGCAACGGCATGAACTCTCCTTGGGTTTCAAACAGTTCGTGGTAACGAACTGTAGTAAGGAGCGACCCGGCTCAATAGTAACCGAAACTAAAAAAAGGAATTTTGATACCAATAGTTACATTAAAAGAATCACATTTTCATGGCGATATTAAATATATAAGTTTCATCAACTTTAGTTTTACCTATCAAAAGTTAAGAGCCTAATGAAATTTGCCTTATTTTAGACAATAGGAGGAAACACCCCCTAAAAGTCATTGGACCTTAACGAAAATCCCACCATCAAATTCAGGATATCAACGAATCCTACTGATGAAGTTCCAAGCTTCTATCTACAAAAATGTGAAATTTTGTATTTTTTGCCCGAAGACAGATAACGGATGCGTGTTTATTTGTTGTTTTTTTTTCAGGGGTATTCGTATCGACCCAATGGTCCTAGAATGTCGCATGAGGGCTCATTCTAACGGAAATTAAAAGTTCTAGTGCCATTTCTAAGTTACCAAAAAATTGGAGGGCAACTAGGCCCCTTCCCACGCTCATTTTTCCCAAAGTCATCGGGTCAAAATTCAGAGATAGCCATTTTGTTCAACATAGTCAAAAAACCCAGTAAGTGTGTCATTTGGGACGACTTAATCCCCATAGTCCCCAGGAAAGGGGCTGCAATTTGCAAACTTTGGTCATTGTTTACATATAGTAAGGGTTATTGAGAAGTATACAAACGTTTTCAGGGGGTCTTTTTTTGTGTTTAGGGGGGGGGGGTTGGAGATGTGTCAGGGGAGGGGATTACGTGGGAGGATCTTTCCATGGAGGAATTTATCATAAGGGAAGACAATTTCCATGAAGGGACCGTAGGATTTTCTAGCATTATTTAAAAGTAAAAACAATGAAAAACTAAATAAATAAAAAAAAATTCTCCTGGAAGTAATGAGTAGCATTAAAACTTAAAACGAACATAAAATATTACGTTCATAAGGGGGTTCGTCTTCTCCACAATACCTTGCTCTTTATGCTAAAGTATTCTTAGTAATTTCAACTATTCATTCTACGGCCTTTGCGATTCAGGGGTCATTCTTAAGGAGCTGAGACAAAATTCAAGCTTTAGTGTAAAGAGCGAGGTATTGACGAGGGGCAAACCCCCTTATACACGTAATCTATATATATATAAGAAAACGTTGTTTGTTTGTGTGTCTGCCTGTCTGTCCGCATATGACGTCTGAATTATTTCATCATATACCAATTCAAAAACGAATGTATTCAAGCCGAAGTAGCTGAGTTGGTAAAGCGTTATGTTCCAGGTTCTAGGTCCGAGAGGTTCCAGGTTCAAACCTTGGCTTTAGCATTAATACAAAAGAAGAAAAAAACTAAAAAGGGTAAAAACTACAAAAAAAATAAAAAGAAAATACTAAAAAACTAAAAAAGCAAAAAAACTAAAGAAAAACTAAAAAAAAGGTAAAAAAAAACTAAAAACACACACAAGGGGACAAAAGGACAGCGAAGAATGTTGTATATTCGCAAGTTTTACGTAGTTAAAAACATATATATGTTAAAAACATATTACGCGTAACGACTTACGCGCGCGGAGGGGCTAGGGGGCGAAGCGCCCCACCAACTAGGTGTTGGGGTGGCGCGAAGCGCCACCCCAACAGCTAGCATAAATATATAAATATAGAAGTTCGTTACGTAAGTTAATTCGTAAGTTACGTATATTTATTACTAGCTGTTGGGGTGGCACTTCGCGCCACTCCAAAACCTAGTTGGAGGGGGCACTC
The DNA here is from genome assembly GCF_032884065.1 of Artemia franciscana. Classification (NCBI taxonomy): domain Eukaryota; kingdom Metazoa; phylum Arthropoda; class Branchiopoda; order Anostraca; family Artemiidae; genus Artemia; species Artemia franciscana. Next base: position 8,388,330 of record NC_088882.1, read on the forward strand.
CGCATCCCCCCAAGCCCCCCCCACGCGCGTAAGTCGTTACGTGCCATATTAGTTACGCGCCACTGTAGTTGTGTCCCTGTGTCCCACCTGTGAATATAGATAGATGTATACATATATGTTTTTAACTACGTAAAACTTGGGATTATACAACATTCTTCGCTGTCCCATTGTCTGTACATATAAATAGATTGTCAGGTTTACCGACTCTTGAACATGCAACATATAATTGTCCATGGGAAAAACAATCCGTGTTCAGATCTATACCTCATTATTCTAATGATTGCCCTTGAGCTTTGTTGATGGTGATTGCTAATCAAACATTCCCTGTGTCTCCATCGTCATTTATATATTCCCCCTGTGCCCCCCCCCCCCCGCGTCCCCGTTGTAGTTGTGTCCCTGTGTCCCAGTCGTCATTTATAGTCGACAAACATGACGTCAGTCGACACACAGGTCCCAGTCGTCATTTGTGTCCCGGTGTCCAAGTCTGTAATTTCTCTTTGAATGTTCCGGTCGTCATTTATATTCCCTGTGTCCCGGTCTGTATATACATTCGTTTTTGAATTGGTATATGATGAAATAATTTTTTTGTTTTTTTCCTTTTTTCTTTTTAGTTCTTTTTGGTTTTTACCTTTTTTTAGCTTTTTTAGTTTTTTTCTTTTTTCTTTTTAGTTTTTTTGTAGTTTTTACGTTTTTTAGTTTTTTATTTTTATTTTTATTTTTTTTAGTTTTCTTTTTCTCCTTTATTTTTCAGTTTTTTTCCTTTTTTTAGTTTTTTTTCTTTTTCAGTTTTTAGTTTTTTTAGTTTTTTTATTAGTTTTTAGTTTATGTATTAATTTAAAAACCTTTAGGAATTGAATAAAAAAAACAAGTTTTTTTAACTGCAAGTAAGGAGCGACATTAAAACTTAAAACGACCAGAAATTATTCCATATATGAAAAGGGTTGTCCCTCCTCAACGCCTCGCTTTTTACGCTTTCTGATATCTGTTGTGAGACAATTTGCCCGATTTTCAAAAAAGGGAGGAAGCACCCACAAAAAGTCAAGAAATCTTAATGAAAGTCGAACCATAAAATTTAGAATTCTAGAGATTCCCAGTGTATAGGTTTGGACCTCCCATAGGCAAAAATGTGGAAATCTTTTTTTCTTTTTTTTTGCCAGAACCAAGATCACGGATGTTTATTTATTTGCTTATATAAAAAAATAAAAATATGTAATATCGGGAGAGGGCTCATTCTAACAAAATTTAAAAGTTCTAGAGTCATTTTTAAGTGATCATAAGGAATGGAGGGCAACTAGCCCTCTCCCATGCCCCTTTCTCTCTAAAATCGTCGGATCAAAATTTTGAGATAGCGAATTTATTCAATATAGTCGAAAAGTCTAACAAATACGCCTTTGCGAATAACGCGATCTCTTACAGACCTTGGGGAAGCGGCTGTAAGATGTTAAATTTGCCCGTAGTTTGTGCATAGTATAGTATTCGTTATTGGGGAGTATACACGAATTTTTCAGGGAAGAAGGGAATTTTTCCTTCGGGGGGGATTGTCCATGGAATGGGATGTTCCCGGAGTGAAATTTCCAGAGAAGTTTTTACACTTGGAAATTTTCCAGAATTTCTATCAAAATTCTTTTTATTTGTCTTACTATGTCTTTGCAACTCAATTTTACATGTTGAAATTTTCTGGGGGAATTGTCCGAGGAAAAAGTTCAGCTGGGTTAGAATTATCGAGATTATTATTTCATAGGAGGGGGTTTTTCCGTGGGTGAAGTTCTCAGTGCGGGAACTTTCCGTGGGAGACATTCTCCATGGGGTAATATTTCATGGGAACAACTTTACAGGGGGGAAATTTCCAGGAAATATTTACAAGGATGGGAGATTCAGAGCATAATTTGAAAAACAACCAGAGACTGAAGTCATTTTGAAATTAAAACATGCTAAGGAGAATTTTTCAGGTGGAATTGTCCACAAGAAACTTCCCGGGGAAGGGATTTTAAGCGATGATGGAATTTCCAGGGAGAATTTTCCAGGGGGTATATGTTTGAGAGGAACCTTCTAATGAGGATTACTTCGTTGGGGTGGGGGAATTTTTCATTAAAGGAGAGCCAGATTTCCTGGCATTGTTCAAGAAACGATCAGAAAAAAATAATTAAAAATAAAAACAAGTTTATAAGGGAAAACAAATTATCCCGTATATAAGGGGAAAAGCCCCTTCTAAATTCCTCTCTCTTTAAGCTATAGTCTGATTTTTTGTCCCAATTCTTTAAGAACGACTCTTGAAATGAAAGGACCATTTTATTAGAATATGGTGCCTTTTAAAGCACTAAAAAACAATAGCGAGAAGAGCGAGATATTTAGATAGGGGCGACCCCTTCATATACGGAATAATTTCTGCTCGTTTTACTTCACAACGTTACTTCTTACTTTCAGTTCAAAAACTTAAATTTTCATTTAACTTTTTTCTTAAAAACCGCTCTTTATGTTTTTCCCGACGGTTTTTTGGGCAAATTATTAGGTTTCCAGGGTCCCAAGAGTTTGACTATTAAAGAAACACGCCAACGCCAAGTGTCATGCCAAGTGTCATGCTCCAACGCACGCCAAGTGTCATGCTCCAACGCAGTTTTACTTTTAGTAAAGTCAGTGGAATTGTGTTTTATTCAGGGCCTGTATTGGTGAGATACTTTTTTGGAAAAATATTGGAAAACATTATCTTACCTAGAATGAACAATAACTTTCCGAATATACTTTTTTGAACACTATAACAAAAAAAAAGTGATATGGTTTAATGAAACTTAAATGAATCAACTAAACATAAAATCCTGAAAATTTTGATTTTCATTCGTCAAGCTCAACTAGCTATTCCTCAATTAATAAGGGGAGTTTGGTCGGAAAGCGATTGTTTAAGGTAAATAAACGCTTTCAAAACAACAATTTTGGTATTTTAATGAAATTAGTAGAATTAGTGAATGAAATACAAATCATCACAAATATCAAATTCTTGAACTCTGCAAAGTTTTCATTCTCCTAACCATGGCCGTATGCAGGGGAGGGATTACGAGGATTGAACCCCTCTTCCCTTGAAATTGTTTCCTCATTTTGAAACTAAATTTTGAGATAATTTAGTATTTTTTAATTTGTATACAACCCCCCTAGAACAAAAATCTTCAATGTGTCCTAAAGCCTATCTTACAACGTATTAAATTTGTATGAAAAAATCAAATAGTGTCTTTCAAAAGCAGTGATAAGACACACAAAAAGTATTGCTTGGTGCTCCAAAGAAAACTCATTAATAGTGTATATATAAAACAGAATAAAATTCAAATATCTAAGCCTCAACAGTAGAAAAACGGTCCAACAGCTAAAACAAGCATACAATCGAGATATGTCATTAATATTTAGTATTGTAGCTAAGCGTTATAAGGATCTATCCAACAGCTAACCAGTCTTAAAGGGAATCTATACAATTTATATGGGTGGATTTTTCTTATCGTACAAAGAATCTTTTGAAGTGGATACTTATCAAGCTGGAGCATATTCCCGGATGAAATATTTTTCTCCATATATATTAAACAGTTTGTGGTAATAAACTGTAAGTAAGGAGTGAAAAATGGAGTTTTGATACCACAAGATATATCAAAAGAATCTAATTTTCAAGCCGATTTCAAAAATGCAAGTTTAGTCTTACTCATCAACGGTTAACAGTCTGAGAAAGTTTGCCTGATTTTCGAAAAAAGGGAAAGTCCCCTAAAAATCATAGAATCTCAAGTTAAGATTAACAGGAGTTGTTGTGGAGGATGTTGAACTAACAAAAGGAAATATTTGCATCCTAATGCTACTGCTTTTAATCATACTACTTACTACTGCTACAATTATTACTACTTTTACTACTACTACTGCGACTTAAACCATGGTTACTACTATTAATTCTAAAACTAAGGGTATTGAGGCAAAAAATTTGGAATGTGTTGAAACTGTATAGAACTAATCCAAACACACTATGCCAACACAACCTGTCAGGAGGACGTATCAGAAATGTTAGAGTAACGATTGATGGTATTAAGCTGAAACTTTTACCGTGTGTTGAAGAGTATGTTGAAGAAACAAAGATGCTATGCCCATACTGCTACAACTATTACTACTGTGCAAACTAGGGGTATTAAGGTGAAGCTTTTATATGTAGTGAAGCTTTTATAGGAATATGTAGGCGGATATTGAACTAAAGAAAAAAAAAACACTATGAGTATGTGGACTTTCAAAGAGGTCCTTTGACCTCTTTGAAAGTCCTTTTTGAAAGCAATATCTGAAGAACAACTTATTTGATTAGTCTAGACGTTTAAGTTAAGTTGTGGGGGATTTTGGACTAGCTTGAAGGCACTAAATGTTTACTTTTAGTACTACAGTTAATGTAACTAATGACGCTAAAGGTATTAAGATGAAACTTTTAGGGGACGTTTAGGAGCTTCAATTAGAGGAAAAACTGTAGACATGCAGGTTTTCAAAAGGGCATATAAGCAATATCATGGGCAGCACGACTCTATAATGGCTATGAATTTCAATGAAACTTTTTAAGGAGCTAATTCAATTCAGAATTAAAAGTTAATGTTAGGAGTAACAAGAGATTGGAGGGCAAGCAGCTCTTCTCTCCAGCCCTTTCGTTTTCCAAATGAATCCAGACAACATTTTGAGGCAGCCATTTTATTCAGCATAATAGAACGATTCAACAACCATGTCCTTAGGAATATTAGGCATGTCAACTCCCCACAATTATGCCATTGGGCCATAATGCTTCAAAACTAGATCCTACTTTAAAATAAATCAAAAGGCATTGTGTTTACGGGTGCCAGTAGTGGCTACCTCAACAAAGGTGGCTACCTCTGCCTCAGCAATATATTGAGAAAGACTGTGGGTAAAAGGTTGAAACTTTTGGGGATACTAATATTACTACTTCTGCTCTTACAATTTAAATGAATTAAAAGATCGTAAGTGTATCCAGGTTGTCGAACAGCATAGATAGAATCTTTTTGGAGTGATATTAAGTTATGTTTTTCAGGTCAACCTCAGAAGCTATACATTTAAATTAAAAAATACTATTTGTGTCAGGACTAAAAATTGTTGGAAAAGTTTCTCCAACATATAAATATTAACCCATACTATGAATTCTTATAAAAAAAACACTGAAAAGAAATATAATATTATTTTTTCGATGAAAAAGACTAGATCAATAAAAAACGAATAAAAATTAGTTTAAAAACTATTTCCACAAAACAAGTTTTCCGAAGAGAAGCTAAGAGCTCCGTTAAGACAAGAATTAGCAAAAATAGAGTCAAATAATCTTCCAAGCGTGAGTAAGATAGTAGGCTTAGTAGACTGCAGAATAATATAAAGAATAAGATAAACTTTATTTCTCCAAAAATATACAGCTGATAATAGTTCGACAGCTAATAATCAAAAACATGTTCTGGATATGTCAAATATTTCATATTCTAATAGTGGGATAGAGTAATAACTGCTTTATAGATATGAACACACCAGAACTGTTTTAGAGGGGAAACTCTTCCATTTCTATTGGCTTTTTTTTATTATATAAAGAATTTTTCTTGAAGTGGAGTCGATACATCGTCTGAGTCTGAGACGTCTTCCCAAGATTCTTCATCAACTTCGTCAACATCAGACCAATGATCATTTTGTTCTTTATGCCCGTCTAAGGCGGAAGATGATGGAAAGATTTCTTCGCATATGGAGCATCTAAAAAACATTATTGGAGTAAATTTCATTTTTTTTTTCAAATATATGAACTTTCTTGAAAGGAGTAAAAAGTGAAGATCTGAAAATATTTTGATGGAAGAGCAGCTTCCATCGCTGTGTTGGCTTGATGCGATGAAAATGATGTGAACATGAAAATGAATTGATGCGACGAAATTTTAGTGGTGGCAGTAGTAACAGAGGTAGAGTTTTGAGATGTTTTAGAAAGCCAGATTTGACGAATCAAGTATTTCCGTGGTACTCTACTGCAAGTAATGAGAGGAACGTTCCAATAGTTACCAAATTCCAAGAAAAGGAATCAAAGAATTTGTTGTTAAAGGGATTTCAAATGCGCATAATGTACCAAGTCTAAATTTATCAATAAAAAGCTATGAGTGTGAGAAAATTTTCTTTTAGAAAAGTGGTCAAAACTCCAAAATAGATAAGTGATCATGATGAAAGCTACACTATTAGGCTCAGCACATCAGATATTGCTGTAAGAGACTCCAAGCCCTTATTTACAAAAACACGGCACTTAGTGTTTTTCTTCGAGAAAAGTGCCAAAAAAGGTGCAATTATGTGTTTAGTTGTTATTTATTCCCAGGTGTCATCGAATCGAAGGCTCTTACAAATCAAAACAGGATTCATTTAAAAGTAAATTAAAAGTTCTAGTGTTCTTTTTATGCAACAAAAGAGATCGTACCACAGCCAAGTAGCGATTTCTGCCATTTTGTGGCAGAAAACAAAATTTTTCTGTAAGAGGGATATAATACTAAGTAAATTTTGATGTAGCTGGTTGATCTATGATTATCAAAAAGCTGCCTATGCAACGCTCCAGTTTCAGGAGTCAACGAATGTTGTATGGAGGTTGTATGGTTGTATGGAGGTTGTATGGTTCATAAAGACACATGCGGTCTGCGTAAATAAATTGTTAATAGATAATTATTTTAAAGCCTAATTCTGCTGAGTTGACTTATTCGAATTTGAGGCTTTATCAATTTATTTACTGTCACTTAAATTTATAGTAACAGACAAACTATTAGGGAGGAGGATCATTCAATTTTTCTCTGCGTAGTTAAAAGAAAGGTTTTTGAGGCCTGAAACCTCAAACATGTAATTTTAGCCTCAAATTCTCTAAATTTCAACGAGAGACCCTTCAGACAAGTATGAAAGGGAGAAAAAGGAGAACAAATTTCTAGCCTCCTTCATTCTTATGAAGGAGGCTACAAGCTATTACCCTGCAGCACATGTGTGCCACAGGGTAATAGCTTCTCTCTTATTGCAAGGATAATATAACAACCACATTTATGTGCTTGTCTTCACAGAAGAGGGAGGGGTAGAGGTATTCCCTATAAAATATCTTCGGTAAACTCCTGAAAATAATGATCATCCTTCTGTTAGATACCGGTCCCTTCCAAACATATTTAAGGGATGGTATTTTCAGGAATTTTAATCATTCCCAGAGCATTGTCATATGAGTATGACACATACAAAAAGTAGTTGAAAGAGGAGGTATGGCAGCCTTCCTGAGGTTTAAGAGAGCCCTGGATCAAACAGTTCGTAGTAATCAATTGTAAACACAGAACAACCCTTGCTAGCACAAACCGAAACGCTCGAAACTCTTAACTCTTCCCACAATACATACATCATTAGAAGGTTAGTTCATACTGGTTCTAAATATGTTAAAGTAGTAAATTTCAGATTTTTTTTTATCAACATTTCTTGGTATACTAAATGAGTATAATTATAGAAGAATGGGTCTCTATCGCAAATAGGATGTGGCTTAAATTAAAATTACACATTGAAATTCAACGTTTCTGAGATTCCTAAGGGTACTGCTTATCTGTGGCACCAATTCACTAAAATGTAGAAAGATATGCTTACTCTGATGCTAAAATTTGATTTCGTTAAAATAATCTTCTTTATGGCATCTTTCAGGCATCAGTCATCGCTTAAGCCCATTCAAATAAAGTAGATAATTCCATTATAAAGTTTAGGGGTATATGCAAGTTTTGGTAACATTGAAAAGATACCAAAACATAAGAAAAGAAAATAATGACAGAAAAACAAATTACCCAAAATGCCTGTTTTTCTGTCTGTGTCTCATCAACTGCCTATAGGTTTGAAAGTTCTCGTCACAAACACAACATATTATTTCGTCATCTTCATCACTGTCTTCATAACTGATATCACTCAGATTCTCTTCAATGGAGCCTAACGTTAATGATTGTCTGACGCCTAAAACATGCAATAAGAAAATCAGTCATTATTTTTAAGGTTTGGGATCGAGTCTGGGCAATTTATAAGATTTTAATTTGATAATATATGTACTAACAGATAACAGCGTCATCTAGTATTCGGTGTTTCTTGGAATTTCTTTCTAACTTTGTAATAGTATTTTTTTTTTTTCAGAAAATGACTTCAGACACTTATTAGTATACTGATTTTGCCAATTACACTAATTACACTGATTTTGTCTTATTATTGCAATAAAGAAAATTCTAAGAAATAACGTAACGCTAGATGGTGATAATAAATTCTTGACATTAAGAGTGACTTTTTTAGAGAGAGGGTTTTAATAATTGAAAACCAAGAAAGATAGAAGCTTATTTTATTAGCCCTAATTTTGGGAATAAATTTTGGTTTGGGTAAACTTACTTGTAGAGCATTAGCCTAGTGTGGTTTAGTCTTTTTATTTTCTTATCTTTTGGTGTCCTTAATTTTCTCGTAGGTTGATTTTTATTAGTTCCCCTGTTCCGTATGGCCTTTGGCTGAATGAAAAAAGTACTTTTTTATGAAAACCTTGTTAAATAATAGAATAAAAAAAACAAGTTTTTTTAACTGAAAGTAAGGAGCGACATTAAAACTTAAAACGAGCAGAAATTACTCCGTATATGAAATGGGTTGTCCCCTCCTCGACGCCTGGCTCTTTACGCTAAAGTTTTTATTTGTTTTAAAAAGTAGAATTGTGGCAGATAGTCAAACTTTAGCGTAAAGAGCGACGGATTACGGAGGGGACAACCCATTTCATATGCGGAGTAATTTCTGTTCGTTCCCAACTAGCCCAAAGAGAGCGGATCCGTTCCAGTTATGTCAATCATGTATCTAGGACTTGTGCTTATTTTTCCCACCAATTTTCATCCAGATCCCTCCACTCTAAGTGTTTTCCAATATTTTAGATCCCCCCAGCTCCCCCGTATGTCACTGGATCCAGATCAGATCCGTTCCGGTTATGTCAGTGACGTATCTTGGACTTGTTTTTATTCTTCCCGCCAAGTTTCATCCTGATCTCTCCTCTTTAAGTGTTTTACAAGATTTCTGCCCCCCCAATTCCCCCCCTTAATGACACTGGATCCGGTCGGGATTTAAAGTAAGAGATCTGAGTTACGAGGTTTTTCCAAATATGAAATTTCATTAAGATCCGATCATTCCTTCGTAAGTTAAAAATACTTCATTTTTCAGAATTAACCCTCCCCTCCCACCCCAACTCCCCCAAACAGAGCAGTTCCGTTCTGGTTATGCCAATCACATATCTAGGACTCCTGCTTATTTTCCCACCAAGTTTCATCCTGATCCCTTCACTCTAAGCGTTTTCCAAGATTTTAGGTCCCCCCTACAACTCCTCCAATGTCACCGGATCTATTCGGGATTTCAACTAAGAGCTCTGAGACACGATATCCTTCCAAACATCAAATTTCATTAAGATCCCATCACCCGTTCGTAAGTTAAAAATACTTCATTTTTTCCATTTTTGCCAAATTAACCGACCCCCCACTCACGCCCCCCCCCCAGATGGTCAAATCGGGAAAACGACAATTTCTAATTATTTTCTGGTCTGGTCCCTGATACGCCTGCCAAATTTCATCGTCCTAGCTTACATGGAAGTGCCTAAAGTAGCAAAACCGGGACAGACTGACAGACAGACAGAATTTGCGATCGCTATATGTCACTTGGTTAATACCAAGTGCCATAAAAATGTGTTCAGCCGTAGAGCAAAGATATATCATTTTTTTAAGTATAGAAATCTAAATAAAATCATTATTTGCTCCCTGCGCCCATCTTGGGTCTTTTCATACCTGAGAGCAGTAATTTTCAAACACTTTTTTTCCAAAATACTGAAGTTTTCAATTCAGGGCCGCATTTTCGTTAGTGCTGCCATGTTAAAACTCCCGAGACAAATTTGACCACGCTCTTCACCCGTATCAATTCAAATACTATTGACTCCTGAAGAAAACTAGAACTCTTTGACATCTTTTTAAGCTATCTTTTTTTTCTTATCTTTCACTCGCTACTACCAAAGCTGCATATCTGCATAGCTGCATATGGTTGTCACTTCCATCAAAAATTGAACCCCGAGTTTTTCCTATTTTTAAAATATGAACGGTTGTGTAAGCTTCAACAAAGTCAAGGAATCAGATACAATATTCATTACCCTTGGTAGCATGAAGTATATCAGTTTATTATAAACATTTTTTATAAATAATTTATTCTTAATATTAAATTTAACTACTAAGAAATGTCTAAGTATACACTAAATACATTTAAAAATATATCTAAGAATAAATGTTAACAAATATATTCTAAGTAATAGTTTATTCATCATTCTAAATAATTAAGTGTACGGCGTTGTTTTAAATATAAAAAATCGCTTGGACGGATATTAAATTAGGAACCAGCTATGAAAGCGTACAAGTCTGTCCTATATATTTGGTTATTACTGATGTTGGTAGAAAAATGAAGTTCTAGATAATCCGATGGTGAGCTTTATTTTGGCTAAGGATATTTTACAAATACTAAACCGAGTTGGACGACTAAAAACCACTTTAGAGGAACAGAAATTGAGTTGGAATGACACTAAGCCATGGCTTCAAATCTCTGAAACCGAGTCTCGATCCGACGAGACACCTAAACCCGAGGATAAATATATGCAGCCCTGAAGTCTGTAAACTCTCGGCAATTTCTAGTCAAAAGAACAAAAACAATTAAAAATAAGAATTCTTCGTGTCCTTGGGTATATAAGAGTCCTCCTTGTCTCGATAACATAATGACACCTTGAAGACCTTATATACCACCCTAATACCACACATTCTGCCACTTTGATCGTTGGGCACAATTTAAAAAAAAAAATGCTAATGCTGACCTACATTAATGGATTATTTGACATCATATGCTTACTCAAACAATATTACGATCAGTTCATTACCGTTTTATCATTGGGCTTATTTGAACATCTAAAATGTTTTTATAGAGAATTTCAATTCAAACAAGCCACAAGATCATGCGGGAAAGGAACGATTAATGCTGGTAAAAATCGCTAATGTCTTCACTGGTAAAAATCGCAACAAATTCAAAAAATCAAAACGTAGCCACGTGATACATTTACGATGACTTTGACTCAAAATTATAATTCAACAAACATAGATCAATGTTTCCTATTTATGAACTAAATCTCAGACTCTCATATGTATGTACATATGTCTATTTGAATTATGATTTATATTTTGAATTATGATTTATATTGGACAAAAAAAGCTCCGCACGGCCATGGTCAAAAGAACAAAAGAAAAAAAAATAAAACAACATACAAAAGTAATTAAAAGATTCAATTGAACAATTACAGAAAGAAAACAACATAAAATACCAATTGAAAGAAAAAAAGACTAACATATACATAATCATCAAAGAGCACCCTTTCATTGGGTCGTCCCATATGAACAAACCACACCAAATTCCTTACGATCGCAAAACACCCATTCTTCAACAATTTGTGCACTGGCAACTTTTCCCCCTCGTCTTCTCTACATAACTACTAAGATCTCTTAGCCCCCCCCCCGTCCCTCCCCGAAAAATACAACACATTTTCCTTCCATTCTCCATACATTAGACAGGTGTAAGGACAATTCTTTGTTCTAACCTTTTCCTAAATATCTCCTTCCAAGCGGCAAAAAATTACCTTAACGAGGAATCACCCATTTAATATGGTCCCTAGACAACCTGTTATGAAATTGTCCTCAATATTCTTACTGATAAAAATTCACTAATGGGCAATGAGCTCTTAATTTGTGCAAAACACACAACTTCCTCAGAGATAGTTCAGGTGGTACAACAGATATGTTGGAATTATGTTTGTAAAAATTCACTAGTTATGACAAATGAACATTATTATCTTCAAGATTTCGGGGGAAGTGTCTTTCCTGGGGCTTAATTCTATTATAGTAGTCCCTCAAATACTGCTCCCTTACCTTAATCTCCACATCTTTTCTTTGTGGGAATACGTTGTATCTCCTTGATGACTCCTCTGCTATGGCCTTATAAGTTTGAACTTTAGGTGCTATTTTTCTGTAAGTCATGAAATTTGTCCTTCCAAACTTCAATTAGTAAGAAAGTTTCTTCATTCAGCCATTTCTGAGAGTTTTGAAAAGTTTCTTTATCTTGCTTTGCAAGTTCTATGGCTTTATTTTTAAATTTGTTGCTTGATTAGGCTCCCACAAAACGGAACAACCCGTCTTCATTTTTTTTTTGGCATGCTGACCCATTTTTGGCATCTTTTTGTGCCATACACAGAAACAGAAAAATGGAACTGCAGTAGCAGTCTACACAACCCAGTTTTCCGTCCCAGTTTTCCAGAAAACGCCGAAGTTAAGACATAAGCATTAAAAACAAGATTCGTTAATTGCTCTAATTTAGTTATATTCCGTGTTTGTTCAACCTTTGAAGTTTAAAACATGTAATTTTCTTAATTTAAAAAAAAGGTTTATGGCTGGATCAATGAACTTATACTGCCGTCAAAGACTACATAGGAATTCAACCTTGGCATTAAAAGCATAAGCTCCATTGATTCTAATTACCCAGTGCATGAAAGATGTCAAATTCTTAACTCACTCACTGATTACCAATATAAGCCCTTATCTACAAAATAGGATCTTAGCCATGAATATGGTCTTTGTTCCCCCTAAAGAAAAGAAACATTGATAATTTATTTTCTTACGATTCCTAAGATTGTCTGTGTAATTTACTTATTTCTATTGCTTTTTTGACTTGTTACATCTCTTTTTGTACGTGCCTTATACGCAGGAATAAATTCCTATGTGTGGACCTGCCACATAAGTTCTATTTAATCCCGGGTAAGAAGCTTGAATACCACCAAAAACCCTCATTATTTAGCGCCACAAGCAGTTGTCATTACATATTCTACATTATACGGTGCATATAAAACCCAAAATAGACATAATATGTTTTTTTATGGCTTAAGAACCTTTTTGTGGTCGATGGCTTTTTTACCAGCAGTAGAATCAAACTATACGGTCACAACTTTGTCAACCGATTTTTTTCATTTTTTTTCTGCCTATAGGATTTCTATAAATCCATTCTTACAGCTGCAGAAGAAAGTGCAATATGGCGTAAATTAGAGTGTTTCTGTGTCATGATGGGTCTCATTATTCAGTCAGATACAATGCTGTCAAACTTCTCCTTTCATAAAGAGTAGCATTCGGACCATTTTTTATATTATAGTTATTTTTCAGGTAGAAAAATTGACTTTTAAAATTCTATAAAATAGCTACTGACATTTCCAATTTATATATTTATATATTACGAACTGTAGTAAGGAACGACCCGGCTCAATAGTAATCGAAACTCTAAAAAGAAATTTTTATACTAATAGTTACATTAAAATAATCGCATTTTAATGCTGATTTTAAACATGTAAGTTTCGGCAAGTTTAGTCTTGCCCATCAAAAGTTACGAGCCTGAGAAAATTTGTCTTGTTTTAGAAAACAGGAGGAAACACCCCCTAAATGTCATAAAATTTTAACGAAAATCACACTATCAGATTCAGCGTATCAGAGAATCCTACTGTAGAAGTTTCAAGCTCATATCTATAAAAATGTGGAATTTTGTATTTTTTGCCAGAAGACAGATCTGTCATACGTGTTTATTTGTTTGTTTGTTGTTGTTTTTTCCCCAGGGGCAATCTTACCGACCCAGGGGTCGTAGAATGTCACGAGAGGGCTCCTTCTAACGGAAATTAAAAGTTCTAGTACCCTTTTTAAGTAATAAAAACATTGGAGGACACCTAGGCCCCCTCCCATGCTCATTTTTCCTAAAGCCACCGGATTAAAATTTTGGAAGTAGCCATTTTGTTCAGCATAATGGAAAAAAACTTAATAACTATGTCTTTGGGGATGACTTAACCCCCCACAGCCCCCGGGGAAGGGGCTGCAAGTTACTTACTTTGACCACTGTTTACATATAGTAATGGTTATTGGGAAGTGTACAGACGTCATCAGGGACTTTTTCACGTTGGGGTGGGGGTAGTTCGGATGGAGGGGGTTACGTGGGAGGATCTTTCGAGGGAGGAATTTATCATAAGTGAAGAGAATCTCCATGAACGGGGTACAGAATTTTCTAGCATTATATAAAAATAACAATGAGAAGATAAATTTAAAAAAGTTATTCAACCGAATGTAAGGAGCAGCATTAAAACTTAAAACAAACAAAAAATGTTACGTTTATAAGGGGGTAAAAAATTAATAATAATAAAAATACAAGGGGTTAAAAAAAATAATAGGCAAATTTCATTTTGATTATTCATGAGCGGTGAGTGAAAATCAAAACACACATTAATTTAAAAACGTTTAGAAATTGAATAAAATAAAACAAGTTTTTTTTTTAATGCAAGTAAGGAGCGACATTAAAACTTAAAACGAACAGGAATTGTTCCGTATATGAGAGGGGTTGTCTCCTCCATAACGCCTTGCTCTTTACGCTAAAGTTTTTTATTGTTTTAAAAATTAAGAACTTCGACAAAGAGTCAAACTTGAGCGTAATGAGCCGGGTGTTGAGGAGGGGACAACCCCTTTCATATCCGAAATAATTTCTGTTCGTTTTAAGTTTTAATGTTGCTCCTTACTTGCATTAAAAAAATGTTTTTTTATTTAATATCAATATAAAGGCACTCAGTACAATGCCTGTCACTCAGTTACTAATATTAGCAAGTGCCTGATTACTGGTATTTTAATACTCAAGTATATGTTCAGAATTTAATATCTTGATTTTGCTAAAGGTTATTAAACGGTAGCTATTTAACAGGCATACAAAGCATCAATCATATTTATTATCCCGGAACCAACAAGAATCAGAGCATGTTACGGTCAATTTGTCCCGTAAAAGTCATGGTCCAAGGTGAGAACACAGTTCGGTTCTTAATTAAAAAGAAAAAAAAACTATAATGGAAACCACACCTTGCAAACAGTGTTGCCGAAACCTCATTAACAGTTTGTGTGTGCTGTTTTGGCTCAACAGCATACTAGCGCTGCCTAAGTAAAGAGCTATATGCCTTCGATGTTTTTCTCTCCCGATCACTTTATATGGAAGGAATGGTGGAAGAAACTTTGAGGGACGGTCTTGCCATTGGAAACTGAAAATAAAGTCCTTTTTAAGAGTCGAAATTGTTTGCGGGGCAACCAGTCCCTCCCCTGTGCTCGATTTCACTCACTTTGTAGCCCCCCAGGAGACAAATCCCCAAATATTGAGATAGCAATTTTGGTCAAAATAGTCATAAGACCCAATAGCTGTGCCTCAAAGGTGACAAGTGTCTCGTAGACCGTGAGGCATTGAACGTAAATAATGCAAATTTTTCATTGTTTACGCACAAGTTTGCTGATGAAAAAAGGGGATTGTTTGATGCTGGTTGCGTGATTTGCTGAAGTTGCGGTTGTTCCCTCCTCAACGCCTCGCTCTTCACGCTAAAGCTTTTTAATGTTTCAAAAAGCAGAGTTGTAAGAAAGAGTCAAACTTTGTTGTAAAGAGCAAGGCGTTGAGGAGGGGAGAACCCCTTTCATATACGGAGTAATTTCTGTTTATTTTAAGTCTTAATGTCGCTCCTTACTTTCAGTTAAAAAAAAACATTTTTTTTTATATTTAATATAACTAGAACTCATTTTTGGTTAACAGGATCCCGTGAGATGATACTTGGTCCACAACGTCACACGGAAAGCCCTTATCTGGATAGCAAGGTATGGTCACATCTGCAATTCCCCCGTGAACTATTTATAAGGCCAGATAACAGGCACCTAAGAGGAACTTACGAGAACCAACATTTCTAGATATGCCATAACACCAAAAAAATACAAAAACTAGGTAAATTACATTTAAAATACGCATAACATGCTGTTAAGTGTTAAAACCTCTAGATTTAGGGAGCGCAGTGGTGCACTGCCCCTTCGCCTCTGCTATCAAACAAGGATACGGCATTAGACTTTACAGTCCGTACCGGTGGCGCTGATCTCCGTTTCTTGGCCCTTCAGCCAGGAAGTGCAATGGGGGGTTTGGGGGCCAGCCATCCTGTGCTTTCGCACACCCTTTCTGTTTACCTTCCCCAGATTTCTCCAGGTACCCATTTAGAGCTGGGTCGACTCTGGCTAAGCTGAAAGAGTCACGCCACTGACCTCCGTCCCAAACTGAAGAATTGGATACACTGGGATTCGAACCCGCATCCTCTCAGACAAGGGATCCCGAATCCAGCGCACCAACCCACTCGGCTATCAAACAACCATTGCAACAAATCAGGTATGAGAATGGTCCAAGTTGACAAGCCATAATATTTGTGTTGATGCTAGACACCAGGCACGTGTGAAAAATTCTGTTTTGAGAAAATCAACATTTCGAGGGGGCAAAAGCGTTTAAAAATTATACCGCATTATCACCATATAATATAATTGAAGTTCAGTAGGAGCATTGATGCAAGTCCTTACCCCTTAAGAACCAATGACTGTTGCAACAAACCACCCAAGGAGTGCTGGTAAAACTAAAGTCAATCCTTCCGTCCTTGAGTTGGGACTCTTTGGATCTAAAAATGGGACAGAGATGCAGGTTAGTTCTGGTGTCCGGTAATTTGACCAGATCTAATGACAGGGATGTTAATTTAAAAAGTGTATACTTAGAAATCAAAAATCACGTAGAAATGACATATCTTGTCACATTTGCCGGTACTGATTCAGTCAACATTTTTTTTGTCCCAACCTAACATTCAACATAAAAAAAGCCAAATTTTTGAAAGAGCTAGAGCAGAAGACTTAAATTCAGAATCAAGGCATATATTTTGGTCGTTTAGTGAAAGAGTCAGTTGTACAACAAGTTTTTCGATGTTGGTCTCTGTTTTCACAGATTTTCTTGGACAAATCGATAATTTCGTTGCTCAGAAGACTAAGCAAGGTGGATAGAATGGTACTGTACTGGATACTAGTGGGGTGACTAGCCTGTTATGTTAAGAAAACAACTCAATGTATATAGGAGAAAATAAGGAAGAAACATCCGCTCATAAATTGCTTCCATCTCCCCCTCACAATGAAACCAAAATTTGGGAAGCTGCCACTCTGAGTTTAGATCCATGGGAGCACCAGCCCAGTAACCGAAGATAAGATGTTAGTAAGACCCATGAGCTGCCTATATATATAAGATGAGCTGCATGTATTGCTTTAGGCCCAGACCTCGGTAAGCTATCCCTGATTCTAAGCCTGCATATCTCTCGTCAGTTTAGGAGCATGTAATTTTTTTTTTTTTAATGTTATGCTTGACACGAGCAACTTGGATAAGTGTCGGAACTACATTTATAAGTTTTACACGCATAATATTGAATATATGACATCACTGTAAAAATATAAACATTACTGGTGCAAGGTCACACATTAAATAACAAGTTGCTTTTGAATTTTCGGCTTTAGTTGCAATTTGTGTCACGTTCCAGGGCGGAGTTCAAATTGTATGACATGCTTATGTTGCAAAATAATTTATTATCTCAAAGAGAATATTCCAAATTCCAGTTTTAGCATAAGGAAGCATTTATCGTTCTTTAAAACTGTGTCAGTAGCCTTTTCTACCATTAACTAATATTCAAATAGAGTATTTGAGATAAGACAAGAAAAAAACACATTTAAATTGTGAAGAATAGTAATGCAGAGTTTGAGTAAGTAGTTCTGCAAAAACACACGAGAAATATTTAAGGGCTCACGGACCTCCGAAACCACTTAAACCTGATAGCGCTTGCCGAAAACAGAGACAGTGCCCCAAGCAATTTGGAATTGTACCATTGGTTGCGGTGATTATGTAGCGCATAGTGGAAAAGTGTGGCACACGCGGTACATGAGATGCACACTAGGTGGCGACAATTAGTGTCCCATCGGAACTAAAGTGATCTTTCACAACTAACATTTTGAGTCAAAAATACTTTTAAAATGTAATAAATGAGTTTTTAATTAATAAGTTAGATTTCATATGGCTGGTCAGTAGAGAACAGGCTTGTCAACGGGGAGGATCAGGAGGGAAAAGATGATTGCCTTCTTCCTCAGATTTTCCTCCTCTGAACTTAGGTCAATATTTTTCTCCTATTTTTATTGAAAACTACCTCTTTTTTGTTTTTTAATTGAAAAAGAAATGAAAAATCATAAAAAATAGATCCTACTAGATTTAAAAAATTATTTTCTATTAGATGTCTTGTGAAAGATAACCCAATGGCGAATTGCAATCGATTTTCTATAATATCTAGCATATCATGTTGGAATTTTATATAAGAATATTGGAAGTTGCAGTGATGGCAGTGGTCAATTACAGTCCTGGAACGTCTGCGCTTCGGAAGACAGATAATTTCATTCAGGGGCATTGTCTACGAGATAGTGTTGGGTACCCGTTTGACTATGCCAAACAACAAGCTATGCCGAATACGGTGTATTCCGAATATCCCACTTTTTTGGGTCGTAATGTGAGAAAGGTTGAGATGGCTAGGACACGTTTGGCGGATGAAATATTAGTAGCAGTAGTAGTAAGGAAAGAAGAAGCAAATTTTTTCAGTAATATTAGTAACTCTTACATTTTTAATGCCAGGTGTTACCGGAATATTGCTGATATATCCCTCTGATAGCCACCATGTACATTTAGTGTTTTGATTTAGTTTAAAATCCCCCTCAAAATACCATGAAAGCTTGAGCTTTACGTTTTAAGTCGCTCCTGAGATAATACTGATACACCCTTTTGACAACCTGTATGCACAAACTGTGCTTTGATGTAGTTCAACACTGGCCACTTTAGTCCTTGAAAGTTTTACCTTAATACCCTTAGCATAGCAAGGGTAATAGTTGTAGTAGCAGTAGCAAGAGTAGAAGCAGTGGGAGTAATAGCAATGATGGAATTAATCGCAGTAGTAGTATTCACATAGCATCTTTTCGATTAGTTCTACATACCCTCAATATACTCTGAAAGTTCGAAATTAATTATCTAAGCTGTTAAATATATTTTGATAGTCAAACCTTTTGATAACCTGCATGCACAAAGTGCTTAGTATATTTTGAATTAGCCCAGTATTCCCCTCAATCCTCCTTGAAAGTTTCACATTAATACCATTAGCCTTAGTTATAGTGCCGGTAGTATCAGTAGAAGTGCTAGTGTTACTACTAGTAGTGGTAATATGCACATTGGGTCTTTTTGTTAGTTCACTATCCCTCTCAAAATGCCCTGAAACTTTCAGCCTAATACTCTAAGCCGCCCCAGAGATTTTACTGATACGCCCTTTTGACAACATGCGTACATATAACATATTTTGATTTAATTCAACATCCCCAACAACATATCCTGAAAATTTAACCTTAATACCCTTTGAATTAATGGTTGTAGTAGTAGCATTTGTAGCAGTAGTAGTATTAGCAGCAGCAGTAGCAGTGACAGGACTAAAAGCAACTGTTATAACTGTCTCCCTAACCATGCCATGAAAGCGTCAATATAAACACCCTATACCATTCCTAAAACATTGCTGACTCGCCCTTTTGAAGGGCGTAAGTCTGCTTTCCTATGGAAAGCAGGTCGTCTGCGGGTGGGTGGGAGGATGTCATAAAGAAAGATTTAAGGGATATGGGAAGTTCCTGGGAGAGTGCAAAGAGCCAGGCTTTTAATACATTGGGATGTAGGAGAAGCGTGCTTAGCTGTATTGGCCTCAAGCGGCTTGGTGCTGCAGTGAATTGCTAGTAGTAGTAGTAATAGTGTTAGTAGTTATACCCTTATTCGTTGTATTACTCACAGTAGAACCACATGTTGGTGTAGTAGTAGTAGGAGAGTAGTAGTAGTAGTAGTGGTAATAATAATAGTAGTAGTAATAGTAGCAGCAGCAGTAGTAGTAGCAGTAATATCAGTAGGAGTAGTAGTAGCAGCAGTTGTAGTAGTAGTAATAATAGCACTAGTAGTGGTAGTAGCAGTAGTGGTAGTAGTATTAGCAGTAGTAGATGTAGCAGTAGTAATATTAATAGTAGCAGTGGTAGCAATAGTAGTAGTAGTAGTAGTAGGATTGTGTACATTTTGCCTTACATTGGCTTTTAGACAATTGATCATCGCTCTAATGTGTCCCTGAGATACGCCCTTTTGACAACCTGCATGTACGTGGTGTATTTTGATCTAGTTCAATACTGCCCTCAATATTCTCTAAAACCTTCTCCTCAAGGCCCTTAGCCTTTTTGGACAACCAAGGTCAGCCATGACCTTTTTTCTAAATATCAAAACTATTTGTAAACAGTAGGTGAATTGCATACATTACAGCTCTTGCCCCATGGGTTGTTGGGGTATTTTATCCCTAGAGGAATAGTTGTTGTACTATTAAAATGGGGAAAAAATAGCCATCTCAAAGACTTTGTCAGATGTCTTTGGGGGAATAAGGGGCATGGGGAGCTGCTTGTCCAATCACTTTTGACTCTTAAACAGGGCACTAGGAATTTGAAATTCCAGCAGAATGAGCTTCCTTCCAAATCTTTCATGAGAACTCCTTCCATACGTAGTACTTTGGTAAAAAAAAAAAGTAATATAAATATTACATAGAGCCTATATCGTTCTTTACTTAGGCAATGCTATTGCGCATCCTATGATAAAAACATTTCGATACATTAATCACTGGTAAAACGAAAATCAGCTAACGCTGATAACCAAACTCATCAAATACCGAACACAAAGTTCTTCTGAAGGGTTTCAAATGAAGATATATTAGCAGCCTCCAAACCCACCTCCTCAAAAGAAAAAATCATGTCTCTCGTTCTTCTTCACCATAAGCATCCCTGTTGTCGCCGGATACCTCATTTTTAAAAGAATTATTTATTTTTGAATTTTTCATCCTACATACAGAGTATTTAAACATGTCATTATTTCTTCCAGGTTATCTTGACTGGCATATTAACCCTCCCTTGCTAGGCACATACGAAGGGGGCTTCGAACCACAGTATTTTATAAGAATTTCTGCAATTGTCTGCAATTAAGTCTGATGTATTTCATATATTTTTAATCTCCTCCTTATCCAGAATGGTAAATAAAGGCGTAAGTGCCTCCGAGACTTAGATGCAGTGCCTCTTTGGCGTGTCATTAGACTTAGTTACATTGTTTAAGATTGTTCGGCTCATCAACCAGTGTTGTACAGAGCTCTAGAGTTTTACAAATAGTCTATAGCGGTTCCATGAGAAATTAAATAAAAAAACAAGTTTTTTTTAAACTGAAAGTAAGGAGCGACATTAAAACTTAAAACGAACAGAAATTCCTTTGTATATGAAAGGAGCTATTCCCTCCTCAATGCCCCGCTCTTTACTCTAAAGTTTGACTCTTTCTCTCAACTCTACTTTTTAAAACAGTAAAAACCTTTAGCGTAAAGAGCGAGGCGTTGAGGAAGGAACAGTCCCTTACGGAGTAACTTCTGTTCGTTTTAAGCTTTATTGTCGCTCCTTACTTTCAGTTAAAAAAAAAACTTTTTTTTTTAATTTCTGAACGTTTTGAATTAATGCATGTTTTGATTTTGGCTCTCCGCACATGAATAATGAATAATTAAAACGAAATTTGTATATTAATATATTTTTTGGCTAAATGGCTTTCTCATAGTTTTGATCGGACGATTTGAGAAAAAAAAGAGCGGGGAGGTAGGCCCAGCTACCCTCCATTTTCTGGTTACTGAAAAAGGCAACTAGAACTTTTAATTTTTTATGAACGTTTTTATTAGTTCATAAAAAATTATGAGCTAATTTTTACGTAACGAACTTCTATATTCGTATATTTTTATTACGTATATGAGGGGGTTTGTCCCCTCTTTAATACCTCGCTCTTTACACTAAAGCTTAAATTGTGTCCCAACTCCTTAGGAATGAACGCTGAATCATAAAGGCTGTAGAATAAATAGTTTAAATTAATAAAATCACTTTAGCGTAAAGAGCGATGTATTGAGAGGAGGTGAATCCCTCATATGCGTAATAATTTCTGCTCGTTTTAAGTTTTAATGTTGTTCCTTACTTTCAGTTGAAAAGACTTTCTCGTATTTGTTTTTTCATATTATTTTTTAAACTGCTAAGAAATCCTGCGCCCCCTTCATGGAAATTCTCTTCCCCATGACAAATTCCTCCATGAAAATTTCCCCCCGCATAGCCCCCTCCCCTCATCCCCCCAACCAAAAAAATCCCCCTGAAAGCGTCTGTACACTTCCCAATAACCATTACTATATTTAAAAACTGGTCAAAATTTGTAACTTGCAGCCTTTCCTACAGGGACTGTGGCGGAGTAAGTCATCCCCAAAGACATAGTTATTAAGTTCCTCGACTATGCTGAAAAAATGGCTACCTCAGAACTTTGATCCTACGACTTAGGGAAAAACTGAGCGTGGGAGAGGGCCTAGCTGCCCTCCAATTTTTTTGTTCACTTAAAAAGGGCATTGGAACCTTTAATTTCCGTTAGAATGAGTCCTTTCGCGACATTCTTGAACCACTAGGTCGATAATATCACCCCTTGGAAAAAAAAAATAAAAAAAATAAACACGCATCCATGATCTGTCTTCTGGCAAAAAATAACAAAATTCCACATTTTTGTAGATACGAGCTTGAAACTTCTACAGTAGGGTTTTCTGATAGACTGAATTTGATGGTGTGATTTTCGTTAAGACTGTATGACATTTAGGAGGTGTTTCCCCTTATTTTCTAAAATAAGACAATTTTTCTCAGGCTCGTAACTTTTGATAGGTAAGGCTAAACTTGACGAAACTTGCATATTTAAAATAAGATTTATAAAAAGGCATTGGAACCTTTAATTTCCGCTAGAATGAGTCTTCTTGCGACATTCTTGAACCACTGGGTCGATAATATTACCCCTTTGAAAAAAAATAAACAAACACGCATCCATGATCTGTCTTCTGGCAAAAAAAACAAAATTCCACATTTTTGTAGATACGAGCTTGAAACTTCTACAGTAGAGTTCTCTCATACGTTGAATGCGATGGTGTGATTTTCGTTAAGGTCATATGACTTGTTTCCCCCTATTTTCTAAAATAAGGCAAATTTTCTCAAGCTTGTAACTTTTGATAGGTAAGACTAAACTTGATGAAACTTAAATATTTAAAATCAGCATTAAATTGTGATTGTTTTCATGTAACTATTGACATCGAAATTCCGTTTTTTAGAGTTTTGGTTACTATTGAGCCGGCTCGCTCCCTATTGAAGTTCGTTACCACGAACTGTTTCATAGGCGTCTACGATGAGCCAAGATGAGACCAAGACCACGTGAACTACAACAAAAACAACTATTGAAGAAATAGAATACATGGTACATTTTACAGAGCTTCCTTGAGATATGTGGTTTCATTTATTGTGATTTGAATCACATCCATGGAGTACATTAGTGTGAATTGAATGCGCATACACATAAACCAAATGACTATATTTACGTCTAATTACATCGCAGGAGACAAAATTATTTTGTACATTATTTGTGGTTTGTGGTTTCACCACAAATTGGATTTTGACAGATGTCAAATAAATATTACAAACGTGGTATTGATTTTCGGTTAGGAGTATGTCATTTTACCAATGAGCTTGAATGCAGAAATCATAATGGATTTTCAACCCACTTTCTGCAGTGACCTCAACTCATGACAATTAGATGGAGGGGGACACAAAATGTTTTGAAGAAATTTAGTTTTCTAAATTTTTCTTTCAATAAAAATGGCAAAAAGGCCCTTTTCAATGACAATACCAAGGCTGATTTCAAAATATAGGGGAGGATCTCGGAAAGGGGGAGACTCTAACCCTCCCTTTAATTGGTGCCACTAACTTATTTTGTCTAATTAAATCAACATTTTGACAGAAATTTAAAGCTGGGTGAATATAATTCGAAAAAAAATGTTACCCCTGTTGACGGGGTACAACTCATAATTCCAATGTATATCACTAATCACTATTATCACTAATCACTAATTTAGGAAAACAATTTTCCCTTTCTCCTTCTATCTCCTTTTTTAATGTGTTTGTGCTGTTGCATTGATGATTTCTCTTTTCGTTATATTATTCCAGGTTGGATCCAGTGCTGGTGGAGGAAAATTTTTTAGTTTTCTCCCCGACAGACCTTTACCCAGGTCCAGGTTAACCTGATATTGTTAATTATTGGTGAAATGGCACTTATGCAAATTTCATGTTTTCATGAAACAACTTTTTTTTCATGTTTATGTATTTATTGACCTATTGACCTATTGACCTTGGCATGATTTTAGGACTTTGATTGTTGGATTTTGATTTGGATGTTAGTTTGATTTGGGTTTATTTTCAATAACTTTTAACTCAACAAAATACAAATATTAGCCTCGGAACTCGGAACGATTTTTTGAAAGTTAGTAAGTGTAAGAGTCGTTGTTTTCTTTTCCAAGATCATTTTATCCCACGGACTTCTGTTAAGAGTACATTGTATAATGACTTTGATTGTTGGATTTTGATTTGGATGTTAGTTTGATTGGGTTTATTTTCAATAACTTTTAATTCAACAAAATACAAATATTAGCCTCGGAACTCGGAACGATTTTTTGAAAGTTATTAAGTGTAAGAGTCGTTGTTTTCTTTTCCAAGATCATTTTATCCCACGGACTTCTGTTAAGAGTACATTGTATAATAAAAATTTTGCATGCAAGTTACGTGGTAATGTTAATTGTAAAACAACCGATGTAATTTACCTATTAGAATGTAGTAAATGCTGCCTACAATATGTGGGGGAAACAACTAATAATATATATAAAAGATTTTCTGGACACAAGGCAACAGTTAATAATGAAAAAACTAATAACTATTTAGTTCAACATTGTAATAATAGTACATGTTCCATATCAGATACAACTGTCACAATTTTAGAAAATTTAGGGTTAGAAAATTTAAATAAAGAAGAGAAGAATAATAGACTACGTAAACAGGAGGATTTCTGGATCCATACTCTTGGTACAGCTTATGCTTTTGGGCTAAACGATCGTGTAGCAAAATATGGTGACATGTCTCGGGTTGTTGTTAAATGTATTGATGGTTTTATGGACCATCCTTCTTTTAATTGTCCTACTAAACGTAAAAAACGATCGAGAGGA
This sequence comes from Artemia franciscana, assembly GCF_032884065.1. NCBI lineage: Eukaryota > Metazoa > Arthropoda > Branchiopoda > Anostraca > Artemiidae > Artemia > Artemia franciscana. The sequence continues at coordinate 8,413,459 of NC_088882.1, forward strand.
CATAGGAAAAATAATAGAAAAAATGAATAAGATTTACATATGCTTTCTATAGATCTATGCCAGCTACTTGAATCTAGGGGCATGATTTCTGTAATAAAATGTCTAAATAATTTATCCAAGAGGAATTTAATCAAACTTTTCTGGATTGTTAAGAATAATACAGCTCTTGAATATAATTTTGAAATAATATGCGATACGATTTGCATTCTAACTAAAACGAAATTTATTTCAAAAAAGAAAAAGTTTTTACCAAAGAAAAAGTTTGGTTATTACCAAAAGATTGGTAATAAGGATAACAGATTATATTTACCTATTAATTTTACTTGTAAGCAGATTAAAGATATTAATTTACCGGAAATTTTAAATCAGCGGGATGTGAAACAGGCCCTTCCTAGTAATTTGAATTATAATGATAGTCTAGTTTTAACTTATAAATTTTCAAACTATTGGGCGAATTATTTTTAATTATAATTTAATACTTAAAAGATTAAATAGTAATATAAATTGGAAACCGGTTTGTAACTATAAGCAACTTGGCCCATTTGTAAATCCCACTTACAAACATGTTATAACAGGGGACTTGTCAATAATTAAGCAAGATGATCTTCAAATTATAATGAATAAAAGGGCTAATTTCCGTCTTTCTCATCATCTGAAACCATCGAGTGTTCTTGATGGCTTGGAAAATGATTTTGATTTATTTATTGATAAGTGGTGTAAGAAAGAGAATAAAAATAAATAGAGTTTTCAAAGTTGGAAGAATTTAATTATTAATAGAATACGAAATAAAATATATTCTAACTTAAAAAATAGTAACACTAAATCATTATTTTATAATGCTAAGATTAAACAAGCAATTGCTAATCTACAGAATGAATTTGTAATTGTGCCGGTGGATAAAGCTAATAATTTTGCCATAATTTGTCAGAAGCTGTATTGTGATATCTTAAAAAAGGAGTTATGCATAACTAATGTTTACGAAAAGGTAAATTAAGAGGATGAGAATTTAATTGAAAAGACTGAAGAAATTTTTTTTTTAATTTTAATATTAAAATAAATTACAATGATAAAAAGTTCCCCTTCCTATATTGGACTGTAAAATTTCATAAGAATCCCCCTAAACCACGGTTTATTGCTGGAGCAGCTAAATGTCTAACCCGCATTGCTGCTACTGACCTCTCTTTAATTTTAAAGGAAATTATAAATAAACTTAAAACCTATTGTTCTGGTGTTAAAAAATTTTCGAATTTTAATCCATATTGGAGTGTTAATAATTCACTGCAGGTGATAGATTCTTTAACAATGGTTTCAGCTAAAAGAATTGAGTCTTTGGATTTTGCGACAATGTATACTAATTTATCACTTAATGTAGTGTTAGATAATTTAAAAAGAAATCTTTCCTCTTATCTAGTAAAAGTTTCTTAAAAATAGACACTTATAATAAAAAAGTTATATGGACAAATTGCTTTAAGACTACAGTTAGCTTGAGATGTTACAGCTTGGATATGATTTTTGAGTTATTAGAATTTGTTTTATACAATACTTATAGAAGATTTGGTGGTGATTTGTACAAGCAAATCGTGGGAATTCCCATGAGGGGGGGGGGGGGAATGACAGCCCATTTATAGCTGACTTGTTTTTAAGTCAACTAGAATATAAATATATGATGGATATGAATAATCCAAGTAATTTAAAACATGTTTTGTCAAATAATAAAAGATATTTAGATGATATTTTGGTCTTCAATTGTAAGGATTTCATTGATATTTCTAAAAATCTATATCCATCAGAGCTTACTCTTGAACCTAGTCATGGCGCTGGTCTTGAAGATCATTTCTTAGATTTAAATATTAATATTTCTGATAATAATAAATTAGGTTTTAAAATGTATAATAAAACGGATGATTTTGATTTTGAAGTGATTAGTTTCCCATTCCCTGAAAGTAATACATACTCAAATATCACATATTCGGCATTTTTCTCACAGTTACTTCGTTATGCAAGGACTTGTAGTAATTGTATTGATTTTAAAAATAGATGTAAAATCTTAAGCCAAAAATTGATATTAAGTGGTTTTTCTGCAAGTAAATTAACTTGGCAATTTAAAAAAATTAGTTTTCATTACAAAGAACTTTAAAATAAATACCATAAAAGCTATCTGGAAATACTTAGGGAAATTTTCGGCTAATTTCGGAGGTTCGCGAAGAGTTGATGCAGCGCCATCTATTTTGAATTGTGTTTCTAATAGAGCGGATTTTTCAAAAATAGCCACATGGTAATGATGAATTCTATAATTGTTTAGTTCACTCAGATTTTTTTCAAAGAGTTAATATTTGTGATTTGGTAAAATTTATCACATTTAGTTTACCTATTTTTGCTAAAAAGAGGAGTATATTAACAGGATAAGGTTATTTTGGTGTTACTTGGTTGTTCTACATTTGCTGGGGGTTTTTTCATAGGCATGTAGTTTGGGGGTGGTACCTGACACTGGGATGCCATGGATATTCTGTGGTAGGCACAACACTTGACTGGGTAGAGAATTGAAAGTGCCGAAACCCTATAGGTAAGTTTATTCTCCTGATGAGACCTTGTGTTAGGTTGTTACCTCTGAATTATTTGTCTTTACTGTTTTTATTATTTGGTAAATGACGACTTATACTTATTGACGACATGACTGCCTGTCCATGGATTATTCTTTATGGTTGATTGTGTATGTCTATGCTGTTTGACCTATGTGGTTGTATGGATGAGTAGGGTTAAGGCCTCATTCAAGTGCTGGTCTATATTAATCACTAATTTAGGAAAACAGTTTTCCCTTTCTCCTTCTATCTCCTTTTTTTTAATGTGTTTGTGCTGTTGCATTAATGATTTCTCTTTTTGTTATATTGCTTACTGCTAAATCTCAATATCTTGGCTCTAAGGAAATATTAAATTACCATAATGGAGACATCAATGAATGGTATATTGTATGGAATGGTATGAATAGGTTTTTGAAAAAAAAAGGTTTTTAATTAGTTTTTGTTTTGCGGTTAGTTTCAAATTTAAAAAACAAAATCAAATACAGCAACAATACACCCTTGTTAAAAAAATGCAGTACAATTCAACTAAAAGAGCTCTAATAAATATACATAGGCATGAATTTATTTCAGAGGATACGACCTTTGGAAGGGAGTTAACTTCAAAAAACAAGAGGCTTATGAGTCAAGAAGCGTAGGTAATCCAATAGATGCATGCATAAATACTTCAAAAAAGGGAAAAAATAGATTTTAACATATGAAATTAAAGTATAAATAAGTCTCGATACTTTAGAAGGAGGGATGTACCCAAATATCCCTTCCCTTCCCTGCGTATGTACTTCAGTTCAATATTTACTTTTTATTGACTGACGTTGATAAATCGATATTTGAACTCTTCTTGAAATATCTGTCCGACTGGTAAAGTTGTAATAAAATGCATTAAAAACACGTTTCTGATGCGTTTTTAAGGGCTGGTACACGTTTTCCAGACCACACTCGAGAATTGAAGTTAGGATAATCGTTATCAAATATACAAAAATCTGCTGAAAATATAATATTTTAGTAAGCAAAATAATGAAACTACAACAGATAATTATGGAAAGCAAGCCGCTCAGAAAGCATTATATTAAATACCTAACCTAACGAGCTCTATATATTAAATACTTAATTAAAATATACCAGCATAGTGGTTTATTTCACTAACTCACTAAAACTAAGCTAATTATGTAGGAATGCAGAAAGAGAAACTGGTTTTACTCAGTCCAAGAACTTAAGTGTGTTCAAGATAAAACGTGAGTGCCAAAGAATTTTTTTAAGCCCCTCCCCCGCCTCCCGAACAAAATCCTGGATACTGCGTCTATTCTTGTAATTTAGAAAATGAGTTATAGCCTGTTCTTGCCCCCTGAACTCGCCAAACCTCTAAAATTTCATTCATTTTGCTAACATTTTCATCTAGGATAATTAAATCATTATTGTAGGATAATTAAGTCTATGAGAATGTTACTTTCCCATGTGATTTTGTGTTTTTCAATTGTCTTTGATGTGCTCCTTAATACAAAATCCATCAATATGGCCAAAATAAATTGCGACAGAACGCAACCCTACTTAATTCATGTTTTAATGGAAAATCAGCTAAGAATCTCATTTCCTACCTTATTCACAGCAATATTATTCACGTATACAGCACCAATCCCTTTAATTTTTTTTATCTGGTATCAAACAAGTATAGAACCTTTGCTAGAGCTCTTCTATCAGCTGAATCAAACCCTTGTTTATAATCTATAAAACTTGGACTAAATGCGTTTGATGACTCAGGCACTTCTCATTTATTGATCTAAAAGCGAAAATTTGATCGACACATCCTCTACCCTTCCTAAAACCACAGTATTCTTTTCTTAAAACTTTATCTACAGCATCTCTGAGTAAAAAGGTATAACCATACCAAATAACTTGCTTCCTATAGAAACAAGGCTAATGCCTCTATAATTACCATACTTATACTTCTGACCTTTCTTATGGAGGGGTTTCATTAGAGTGTTCTTAAATTCATTAGGCACTTATCCTTTTTCAAACATCACATTCATAACTTGTCTCTAACTTCACAATCACCAAATTAAAAAATAGCCATTTACCAAGTGGCAGATCGAGGGGGTCGGTGGACCCCGGCCCATCCCCTAATGTTTTTTCGTGAGCCCTCATTCCTTGTTTTTCTTTTTTAACGATTTTTTTAGAATAGATTTTTCCATTTGGTCAGTTATTGGCACCTTTGTTACATTTAATCCCCCTCCAAGATTTTAATCATTTGCCCCCTTGTCAAATTAGGCCTCCCCAAAGATTTTTTTCTAGATCCACTTTTGTATTTAACAGGCTATCTGCATCTGGGATCTTATTATTTTTTAATCCTTTAGGTACTGTCACTGAATCTTCCCCATAAAATAAATCTTCCTTCTCATCCAAAGTATTACAAACTTTTCATTCTTTTCAATATAATTTCCTCTAACTCTATCACAGGTTAGAACATTTTCAAAATAATTTGTCCATCGCTCGTTAATTCTTTCCTTCTCACAAATTGTGGCCCTTTTCCTATATTTAACCGGGACAAGTCCAAAACGACTATTGCCTTTCAATTTATTAACATGCCAAGCTTAATTTATTTAGAAACTTATAAATGTGTTCAATTAACATGGTAATTGCACTCAATCAATAGTTAAAAAAAAAATCCTGCAATGATTAATTGTGATTAGTTGTACTGATTAATCTTATCTAATTAGTGTGTTCTTTTTTGTTATTCGGGTTTTACGCGTTCAACCGATTTGTCATGTGCTTTCGTATCACATGGTTATTCTGTACCTTATATCATACTCTATGCTTTTCATTAATGAGTTACTTGTACATAAGAATGCTAATTATACCTGTTTCTACACCATCTTTATTATTCTTTCCTCCTTTACTTTTGGAGTTGACAACACCATCCCCGTAAATAAATGAAACAGTAGATGACTGAACATGGTTTCCATTATAATCATCACTTAAGGAATCTGATAGTCTATTATATCCGGTCTTGTACCATTTTACGTATGTTGCTTCACTTGAATTACCTAAAAGAATAATTATTAGATAAAACGAGAAAATTATCTACCCTTCAATCTCCTCTCTCCCTCTTAGCAGGTAAGTAATTTGATATATTTTTTTTATTTCACACTGATCTTACAATTTAAATAATTCAAAAAATGTATGTACATCCAGGTTGTCTTAGAGCATAGATAAACTGTGCTGGGAATTGTATTAAGTTTAATTTCTCAGGTCAACTTGAGGAGGTATGAAATCGAATTAAACAATACTCTTAGTGTCAGGATTGGTAGAATTAATGAAAAAAATTCTTCAACATACAAATAGCAAACCCAACTATTGGTTCTTATAGAAAAAGAATGAAAAGATATAAAATATTCGTTTTTTTCCACGAAAAAGGCTGTGTCAATAAAAAACGAACAAAAATTAGCTAAAGAAACTTTTTCTAGTAAGCAAGTTTTTCGAAGAAAGTAAGATGCTCTATAAAGCCTAATATGAGCAGAAACAATGTCAAATAATCTTCCGAGTGTAAAACTACCACAAATCACCATCAATAAATGAATTAAATTCAAAAAGAAGAGAAATTACGTTGAAAAACGGTGTCAAACTCAAATGAGCAAAAATTAACATGAGTAGGGCTGACAACTCCCATGCCTTCTCAGGACCAGAACATAATTTGCACTTTACTGAAAATAAAACACAGTTTAAATGCTTTCACATTTTTTACTGTAATATATAAATAACTATTATGGCTTTAAGGAGTAAATACCAGTATTAAAATGAGTAAGTGATATTTAATAAAACTGACAATCCACGGTCTTTTTATTAGTCAAGTGTAAATTATGTTCTGGACTTAAGAAGGTTTGTGAGTTATCAGCCCTAATCATGTTTTTTTTTTGGCTCGTTTTTCGATTTGACTCCTTTGTTTATTATAATTTATGTTTATTTCGAGTTTCATTTATTTATTGATGGTGATTTATCGTTGTTTTACGCTTGGAAGATTATTTGTCATTATTTCTGCCAATATTTGCCTTAATGAAGCTCTTTACTTTCTTTGAAAGACTTATTTTGTGGAAAAGTTTTTTTTTAAATTAATAATCATAAAAAGCAGCTTATTTATTCAGCAGATTATATATATATATATATATATATACATATATATATATATATATATATATATATATATATATATATATATATATATATATATATATATATATATATATATATATATATATATATATATATATATATATATATATATATATATATATATATATATATATATATATATATATATATATATATATATATATATATATATTAAATTATTTATAACATTTTTTTTAAATAAGTTATTTAAATAATACTAAGTTTTTTAATAATGTTTTTTAAATAAGGGTGATTGTTTTTACAAAATCCAGCTCATCCTCCATGAAAATTCCTTCGTATACTAATGTCTTCAGCATACCCACTGAAGACATCTTTATACATCCCAATAACCAATACTATATGTAAACAGTGGGAAAAGTTCACAAACTGCAGCTTTTGCCCTGCAGACCCTTGTGGGTTATTAAATAAAAAAAACAAGTTTTTTTAAATGAAAGTAAGGAGCGACATTAAAACTTAAAACGAACAGAAATTACTCCGTATATGAAAGGGGCTTTTCTTCCTCGACACCCCGCTCCTTGCGCTAAAGTTTTTTATTGTTTTAAAAAGCAGAGTTGCGAGAAAGAATCAAACATTAGCGCAAGGAGCGGGGTGTCGAGGAAGAAAAGCCCCTTTCATATACGGAGTAATTTCTGTTCGTTTTAAGTTTTAATGTCGCTCCTTACTTTCATTTAAAAAAACTTGTTTTTTTTATTTAATTTCTGAAAGTTTTTTAATTAATGCATGTCTGATTTTGGCTCTCCGTACATAAATTATTAAAATGAAATTTGTATATTAATTCTTTTTTTGGCGAAATGGCTTTCTCTTAGTTTTGATCAGACGATTTTGAGAAATAAGGGGTGGGGAAGGAGGTCTTGTTGCCCTCCAATTTTTCGGTTACTTAAAAAGGCACCTAGATCTTTTATTCTTAACGAAGGTTTTTATTAGTAAAAAAAAATACGTAACTTAAGAATTAACTTACGTAACAAACTTTTATATTCTTATATTTTTGATTATATATATGAGGGGGCTGGTCCCCTCGTTAATACCTCGCTCTTCACACTAAATCTTGTTTTATCCCAATTCTTTAAGAATGACCCCTGGATCAGAAAGGCCGTAGAATAAATAGTTGAAATTATCTAAAAAAATTTTAGCATAAAGAGTGAAGTGTTTATCTCCTCCTAAATACCTTGCTCTTTATGCTAAAGTATTTTTAGAACCCCTCATATGCGTAATAATCTCTGTTCCTTTTTAAGTTTTAATGCTTCTCCTTACTTTCGATTGAAAAAACTTTTTCATGTTTATATTTTCATTGTTTTTTTTTTATAGTAATGCTAGAAAGTCCTGCGCCCTTTTCATTGAATTTCTCTTCCCCCATGAAATATTCCTCCAAGGAAAGATCCTCCCATATAGCCCCCTCCCCTGAACCCCACACCCAAACCAAAAAAATACCCCTGATAACGTCGGTACACTTCCCAGTAACCATTACTGTATGTAAACATTGGTCAAAGTTTGTAACTTGCAGCCCCTCCCCCAGGGACTGTGGGGGGTAAGTCATCCCCAAAGACATAGTTATTATGGTTTTCGACTATGCGGAACAAAATGGCTATCTCAAAATTTTGATCCGTTGACTTTGGGAAAAAAATTAGCGTGGGAGGGGGCCTAGGTGCCCTCCAATTTTTTTGGTCACTTAAAAAGGGCACTAGAACTTTTCATTTCCGTTAGAATGAGCCCTCTTGCAACACTCTAGGACCACTTGGTCGATACGATGACCCCTGGGAAAAAAAAAAAAAAAAAACAAAAAAACAAATAAACACGCACCCGTGATTTGTCTTCTGGCAAAAAATACGAAATTCCACATTTTTGTAGATTGGACCTTGAAATTTTTTCTATAGGGTTCTCTGATACGCTGAATGCGATGGTGTAATTTTCGTTAAGATCCTATGACTTTTAGGGGGTGTTACCCCCTATTTTCCAAAATAAGGCAAATTTTCTCAGGCTCGTAACTTTTGATGACAAAGACTAAATTTGATGAAACTTATATATTTGAAATAAGCATAAAAATTCGATTCTTTTGATATATCTTTTAGCATCGAAATTCCGTTTTTTAGAGTTTCGTTTACTATTGAGCCGGGTCGCTCCTTACTACAGTTCGTTACCACGAACTGTTTGATATCACCGTCAAAAACATAATTGTTAAATTTTTCGACTATGCTGAAAAAATCGCTATCTTATAATTTTCATTGGGGGACATGAGCGTTGGAAGGGGCTAGCAGACCTCCAATAGTTTTGGTAACTTAAAATAGACACTAGAGCTTTTGATTTCAGTTCAAATGAGTCCTCTCCCGATCTTCTACGATAACTGGTTCAATATGATCGCCACTGGATAAAAAATAGATAAACACGCATTCGTGATCTTTCCTTTGGAAAAAAAAATACGAAATTCCACATTTTTGTACATAAGAGCTTCAAACCTATACAGCAGCTTTTTCTGGTAAGCTGAATCTGATGGTGTGATTTTCAATTGGATCATGACTTTTGTGGTGTGTTTTTCCCCTTTTTCAAAACTAGGCAAATTTTCTCGGGCTCGTACCTTTTGAAGGATACTATTAAGTTTGATGAATTTCACACATTTTGAAAGAGCCTAAGAATTCGATTCTTTTACTGTATCTATTGTTATCAACAATCTATTTCTTGAAATTTCGGTTGCTATTACCAGGAACCGCTAAAGAAATAGGGCCTATGTTTATCCCTTAAACTGGCGAAATCACAGCCAAATAATGAAGTATTGACCTTAAAAAGAAACGAAATACAAGTTAATAAAACATAAAAACATAAAACATAACATAAAAACATAATTACATAGTACATAAAAGCATAAAACGAAATACAAAAAATAAAATACCTAAGCAAAACGAAATACAGAGCAAATTACAAGCTTAATTTACTTACACCTTTACAAAAGAAAACAGTTCTCATCTGTCTTGACCCAGAGACTGAGAATTGTTCAAGATTATTTTTTGTTTTTTATTTGCTTATTCTCATTTTTGTTCTTTGGTTCGGGATTTTCAGTTTTGTATCTTTAAATAGGGGAACGACCCTATTTAAACGAGCTTTAGCTTAATGTATATTAATGGGAAGGAAGGATAATGAGACATTTTTCTGGACCAGTATAGAAGAGTCCATAGTCCATCAGTCTTGAAGAGTCCATAGAAAAATTAGGCTTGCTTCGGTTTGGAGCAGAGCTTAAAAATTCTTTTTTCTGGTCAGCTTAATTTCATAAGTATTTCTATCTAGCTTAGAATACAAGTGTTAGAAATTTATTCAAATTTCAGAAATTTTGAAATTCAGCGAATAGTGTCACTTCAATGACCAGATGCCCCATCCCCTGATAAAACAAATGTATCCATATGAACGAGCATTAGGCTTGCTTTTGTTTGGATCGGAGCTTAAAAATTTGTTTTTCTGGCTAGCTTAATTTTATAGGTCTTTCTTACATAATGAAGAACGCAAGAGTAAGATAGTAAGTCAAGTTATAGAATTTGAAATTCAGCAAATAGCTTCATTCTGACGGCAATATACCCCATCGTCCCATAAAACAAATATCAAAAATGGACAAAACAATATCAAAAATGGATAAAAACAAATGTCCATTTCTATCCACAAATATTCGGCTTGCTTCTGTTTGGATCATAAAACTAATTAGGGCGTACGAAACTTTTGTGAGCTTTTTCGACCCTTCTTCTTGAAGAAAGCTATTAAAACTTGCAACTTTACCTGGAAAAGAGCGAGTATGTTCAGAAATACAACGTTTTTGTTCTCTTTTTTTTGTAGCCCTCGTTCGTGGAAGTATGTTTTTAATTTGAAAATATTTACCTGATTTATCACCATCATATCTTACGAAAAAAAAAATCTTGATGCATTATTAAATTATAAATTTTGATATTCCCACTGATCGTTTGATATTACTTAAATTAAATGAATATCTGAATATCTTATTAACTGAAAACAAGATATGTCACGATCTGATGAAAAGGAGTTCGTTAGTCTATTGATTCTGTCACTTTAAGGGGTGGGGGGGACTTGTTAGTCCATCATTTTCACATCCAACAAACAAAATATGACAGCAATAAATTTTATCACGTTTTTGTCTCTTGCATGTCAAAGGTTGTTTGAAAAAAAAGGTTGATTATAAATAATAATAAAAAAACAAATGCCAGAACTGAAATTCAATTTATTTGATTTCTTACGAGTTGACATCGAAATTAGCACACTGTTATCCTGACTTTATCCCCCCCCCCCCTGTTATCCCCCCAGGTCCCCAAAATCTTAAACTACAGTTCTAGCTTCCAAAGAATACCACCATAGGTAGACGTATTGTAGCAAATACCAAGTCTTAGTACATTTGGTGGACGTAAAGTTCAGTTTATTTTAGAAATTAAGTTTTAAGAAAACTGTTCTTTCAACTAAAAGTAAGGAGCAAAATTCAAACTTAACATGAACAGAAATTATTACGTATATGAATGGGATTCTACCCTCTTCGACGTCTCGCTCTTTACGCTAACGTGTTTAGTGCATTTAAAAAAGCTTTTCGTTGTTTTGATTAAATGGTCCTTGTGTTTTAAGGGTTATTTTTTAAGGAACAGGGACAAAATTCAAAATTTAGCGTAAAAACCGAGGTGTTGAGGAGGGGGCAATTCCCTTCATAGACGTAATAATTTCTGTTTGTTTTAAGTTTTAATTTTTGCTCCTAACTTTCATTTGAAAAAAAAATTGTTTTTTTTATTAAATTTCTGATCATTTTTTAGATAATGCCTGGAAATATAGTCCAACCTCCAAAAAGAAATTCTCCTCGCCACGGAAATATTCCCTAGACAATTCAAATCCGGTGAAAATGTCCTCGTGACCTCTGTCAGTGTCTATGTGACAATTTTTATGCATTTTTTTTCAATTGTTTTGACACCTTGACCACTGCAGGAAATGGGCCAAAAGTCCTTCTCAAGTATCTAAATCTTAAAACTACAATTCAGAAATTTAGAATTCCGCGATTCTTGTATCTTTGTATAACCTGATTCCCCAAAATCTTCCTAGTTTTTTCTACAAAGCTCACATCATACCTTCATTAAAAACAAAAGCTTAGAAGCGGCTACTCCAAAGAGTATGGAAAACAGACGAAAGCTAAATTCCTCTCTGAAAAAGTAACAACCAACGCCATCAAGGAATACCCAGTAAAATCCAATAAATCCATTATTATCTCTTTAGATTGGCTGATTCCCTAACATCTTCCTCAATCTAGCTGTAAAGCTCAGAATAAAAACCATATAATCCGAACCTACACTATGCTTTTAAATAGATTGGTCACCCCGATGGTTACGATTCAGAAGAGTATGGAACCCTGATAAGAGAAAAAAAAGTTAAATCCTCTCTGAGAAAAACAGCAACTAACACCATCTAGCATTACCAAGTGAAATCCTAATAATAATTATAACAACTAACTAAAAGTAGCTATTATATTTGGTTCTCTCTGGTTTTTTACTTTTGAAGACACTTGGCCTTTGATATAAAAAAAACTTTTCTTAAAACGGTATGAGAGTCCACTAGTCATATATGCAAGAAAATTCAACTAACCTACATTTTTCTTTGTTCTCAATCCTTATAATTTTTTTTACCAATTAAACATAGTTGAAAACAAAGGTAAGTACATACTCTGAATTCTGATTGGATTTAAAAAAACAAAAACAAAAGAATAGTGAAATGACCCACTTACTACATACATTTGCTCTTTTAGAAATAGTGATAAAAATAATTTTTTTCAGAAATAATGAACCTACTATTTATTAAAAAATTGCAAAACATAATCGCGAAGTTGAAATTTGTCAAAATTATTGGGTGCGAGGATTAAAGGTATAACGGATTTATATGTAAGTTATGACGGGTTTTGAAATATTTAAATAAATAACAAATGATTAGGAGATTCATGTTTAATGTGTTGTGGGGAATTAAATTTGTTTATCTTTTTGTATATTTATGTTGATGCTGTAGGTTTCTATTTACTTTGGCTTGATTTATTTTTATTTTTATTTTATGAGAGCTAAAGTATGAAACACAGTCAGCGCTAGCTTTTATTTTTGTAGTGTATGTAACATTGTAACATTGTCAGTACTAAAGTATGCCACCATGCATGTGCACTGGTTTGTCATATTTATTTATTTAATTTTTGCAAATTAAAAAAATTATCTGTCTATCTATCTATCTTTCTGGAAAGTGTTAGCAACTTAAGCGTAAAAAACAGGCACTAAATTTCACCTTGCGTCTCAGAAAATTTATATTTTCTTGAAATTCTAACACAGCTCCTCACTTGGGTTTTATTAATCTGTTGGTTTTTTTTTTCTCTCTCTCTCATTTGGTGAAGAACGGCTTTATAACGACAAAATTCCAATTTACACGCTTAAAACCCGTTTGCGATTTTAAATGCATATTTATTTCTTATAATTAATTTAATTGTTTCTATTTTTAAATTATCTATTTTTGTGTCCCAGTTTCACTATATTATACTTTACACCTATCAACTGTATTTTCTAGTACAAATGTATGTTATGTCGCAGGTTCTACATATCGTACAGGTGAGATATTCATATGGAATCATCATTTTAATGTCTCGAAGATTAGAGGTCCTTTTAAATAAAGTTCCACAATAAATATCCTTGAAGTTTAAATAGAATTTACTTAATATAAAGCATCATGCTGGAAGGAGCTATTCAAAAAATATATATTCAAAAATATTCAAAAATATTTATATATATTTTTTATATATATTTTTATATATTTTTTATATATTTATATATATATATATATATATATATAATATATATAATATATTTATATATATTTTTGATATATATTTTTATATATTTGATATATATTTTTGATATATATCAAAAATATTCAAGAATATATATTCAAAATATATATTCAAAACTATTCAAAAATATAAGGAGCTATTCAAAAAAATACATATATCTTAGTTATCAAATTGACGGTCAATTCACATTACCTGGTACTAAACAATTTAATGCAGATTTCCATTTGAAACTTTTTTAAATTAAAATCATCGCATTATGGTTTTCAAGTTATCATTTTTACAAATATGAAGATTGTCAACTATGTTTCTGATATGTCTTTTTTTTCAGTCTATCTTTTGGACCCCCCCCCCCAGATTTCACATTTTTAAGTTAGGAGAATAGTAAGTTTGGAATATCTTAGATTTATAGTTTTTTCGTTTTATATTAACAAAAATGACAAGAATGCGACCCCCTATAACAAAACAGAGCAGCATAAATCAAAAGGGATTTGTCCATCATTTTCTTCTATGTATACTAATGTCTCAATTAATTTCTGTGACAACTCTGGCTAAGTATGACAAATTGAAAAATCCTAACGAAGAGAAAAGCGTAGATATTTCCAATTTTTCGGTTGAGACCTCCGCTACTCCGTTTTCCACGCAGAATTAATTCTTTCATATAGTCTTAATTTCTTTCCCATCTTTTCTTTCTTTGTTTTTAAGGTTTGTTTTGTTCTTTAGTTTTTCTTTATTTTCTTTCTTTTATCTTAGCATTTATCTTTAAATTTTAAAAATAAGGTCACCAAGATTTGCATTTGAAGCATTTTAAAATTAAGATTATGGTTTTATTGTTCCTAAGTATGATTTTCACAAATATGAAGATTTTCAACAATGTTTCTGTTAGGTATCTCTTTAGACCATAGTTGATTGTAGGGCCTTGACGTGAAGAACGGACTATGAAGGGGACTTGGACCCATAGATTTGATACTTTTCAGAACGTTGAATACGAAATTGTCTATATTGGAGATTTATATAGTGTTTTTACTCAAAATTCTAACTTCCACTCAGCTCTTCCTACATTAGCCCCCCTCCCTCTGATAAGGAAATCTGGCAGGATTTTAAATATCCATATCGAGTTAATTAAAAACCATTAAATAAATGAAAATGACACTATTGTGTCCTTCTGTATATATAACGGAGCATAATATAATACTTTTACCAGAACTAAACCGTTATTTTTTATGACTACATTTTTGATTTCATGGGAAGGGGGATATAGTGGCAATAAATCAAAAGGAATATGTCCAATGTTTCTTCTGTTAATATTAAATTCTCAAATGATTTCTGACTAAGATTGACAAATCAAAAAAAAACGTAACAAACAGAAAACCTACGACATTTCCAATATTTTGGTCAATACCTTTTTTAAATATTATTTGTATTTAAAGCTTGTTTTCTTGTTCCTGGGGACTTTTAGTTGTATTTTTTTTTATCTGTACTGAGGACGGTTGAATGTAGGTTTTGACCAAATTACTTTCTTTGAATCCCATTTTTTTACTTCCTGTGATTAATACGATATTTGTTTTTTGTTATTACCGCTATTAATTTCTTAACTCCTGGCGTAATGGTTTTAACCAATAATGACCCACTCGTTCTCTTCACGCACTACATTGCTACACATCTACTTAGTTTACATATATATTACTTTTTTAATTTTTCTATTACCAAAACTAGCAGTTGGCTAATTAACAATTAGTTAAATTAGCAATAAGTTAAAGTTAGAAATTAACCCTGTTTCTAAAATATTCAAATCTAGGAAACTAAACTAAAAAGGGGCTAACTAGCAACCCTAACATCAGATCCAAAGATACCCAGCTCGGGCGCCGAAGTCTTGGTTGTAGTTGTACCACGTATCAATTGGGTAAATTGAAAAACGAGACATTGGAATTTAAACAAAAAAACAAGGAACATTGTTTGAAAGCTCTAAAAAAATAGAAACATTTCTTCAGCGAAGAAACTAGTAAATTTTATTTGTGTTGCATTTTTTTTTTTTAGTTTTTTTTTTTGTTCGAAATGTGTCAACGATGTTCTCTAAGAACGTTGACATTGTTAGAGATTTCGCTAAAAAATGGAAGCAAAATTTTATGTTTTATTACTCAAAAAGAGGCTGCCTCGTGCCTGCTATTTTTTCTTCTCTGCAGGAGAAAATTGCAAATATGCAATATCCCGTTTTTTTTTTTTTTTTTTTTTTTTTTTTTTTTTTTTTTTTTTTTTTTTTTTTTTTTTTTTTTTTTTTTTTTAATTGTCAAAACCTTTTTCGCAAAAGACTTATGATGAAAGGATTGCTTGAAAATCCAAAATTAATGTGATGTGTCTCCCATTCCAAAAAGTATAATTGATGTCAAGAAATCCAGATTAAGGAGATCGTAATAAAAAACTGTGCAAAAATCACTGCGATGAATTATTGAGAAAACTTTCCTATGATAAAGATGAAGTACTGAAACTAATAATGATTTACTAAGGATGAAAAGCCTTGTCAACTCAGTTTTTTGTCTCTTGTTTAAGTTTCTTCTAATAAGCTTCTGGTTACCATAACAAACGCTCATAAGATTTATCTTGACAATCATGGTCCCCTTCCATTTTTCTTAAAACACACAAATCACTTTGCTTCATTTTCTTTGCCGTTTTTTAAGCTTTGGGAAGCCCCCTGGATTAAATAGTCTTTTCTTCAAATCCTTCTATCTTATTTTGCACAATATTATGATCTAAAACCTTTTTGTAGCCTGGTGACTGCTCTTATCGAACTGAAGACCTATTTTTAACGAGAAACTGGGGTTAGAAGTAATTTAACTAAAAAGGGTCTGACAGCCCTGATTAAAGGATTGAGCTTGGAAAGTATTACAAGCGAATTCTAAATAAAAGTATTAACTTCGGCCCCCTCCTTATTTCATGAAGTAATGTTGTCTTTTGATAATAAATGTTTTTTTTTCGTTACCTAGACACTACGTTACGTAGACACATTTACCTAGACGGTAAATGCTTAGTTGCAATGTAATTAGTAATCGATGGCAGCATAAATCTTTAAATTGTAAGCAAACATCCAGAGACTACCCAGCTGTTTACAAGCATAAATACTAGTCGAACCCCTAATTCAGAATCTACTACAGAAACCTGATGAATGTGAGTCGTAAAGACGTAAAAGAGTTGGACGTAAAAGACGTAGTAGTTATATTTCAGAGATATGACTTCATGAGCTTGCTTAAGAAAGAGAAAAAAATCATTTTACACTAGAGGTAAGGTAAAAAAAAAAGGTAAAGGATACGGCAAAGGATAGACTTTACAGTCCGTAACGGCGGTGCTGATATCCGTTTCTTGGCCCTTCAGCCAGGAAGTGCAATAGGGGATTGGGGGCCAGCCATCCTGTGTTTTCGCACACCCTTTTTGTTTACCTTCCCCAGATTTCTCCAGGTACCTATTTAGAGCTGGGTCGACTCTGGCTATGCTTACAGAGTCACGCCACTGACCCCCGTCCCAAACTGAAGAATTGGGTACACCGAGATTCGAACCCGCGTCCTCTCAGACAAGGGATCCCGAATCCAGCTCACCAACCCATTCGGCCTTTACACTAGAGGGATTTGCTTCGGCTTATTGAAGAATTGAGTTATAAAAAAATTAATTAAAGAATGAATTTTTGGCTCAAAAGGATTTGGTTGTCTTGAAAAACGTTTTGGTAAATATAATGTATTTGGGAAGTTGTCAAATAGTTGCAGCAATTGGGGGGAAGTAAGCATAGGGAGGGGACTATCCCCCTCCTCTTATTTATGTATAGGTATCCCCTCCCTCAGATATTATAAAATACTCACATTGACATTTTCCATAAATAATTATCTTTTTTTGGTATTTGTATTGTGAAAATCAAAAAAGAAAAAAAGACCCTCTCACCTAGGTTAAAAAAATACATTTAGCGCCTCATACTACATTTTTTTAAATGAAATCCTTAAAATTCAGGGTGCTAGCTTATGTTTGAAAATCAAAGTAAAGAAGAATTAGGAATAATTTAGGAACAATTTATTATTCCTGTACAAATTATTACTAAGGCTGCACAAATTCGGAATAAAGGTAGGAAAAGATGACTCAACCCTCCGAGTAAATGTCCCAAGGAAATATAACTTTATTTGCATATAAATAAAATCATCTTCTTCAAAAAGGAGTTTTTCAAAGAAATGTAAAGAGTGGCATTGAACTAAAGACTAGCTGAAATAAAGTGAAGAAGTCATTTAAACTTGAAAGGAACAGAAATGGCAATCAATTAATAAATGAGAACCAAACAAACAAAACTTACAATGAATTATTAAGTGGTAAATAAGTTTTTCAGAAGTTTTTTGCTTTTTTTTTGTGAAGTATGCAACCATCCACTCAAAATCATCAATCTATCTATTTACTCTCACATACTCTCGAGTTCAGTTTGACTGAAATCAAATGGCCCAAAAACAAAAGCCTAGATAGTGATTTTGACATGATTTCCAAATCAAAATCAAGTCTATTCTTTAAAATATTTTTTTATCAGTCCGGAGAAAGCAGATTTTTTCAGAAGCTCCTATCAACACTTGCTTTTGGAACTATAAAAATTATCCTATAAAAAATAAAATCAATCTCTCCTTTTGCACTCATAAGTAAATCCTCACATTCAATTTTGGCCGAAACAAACAAGGAATATTTGATCATAGAATCTTGGATCTACACTCAATTTCCGTAAAGGAGAATTGATGGTAAATGAATGTTAAAGTTTTTGGTATATCCATCAATTTATTTCTTATTATAGGAACTAATTACTGATATAGAAGCATCTCTAAGAGACAAAATATTTAAAAATAAGTCAGCAAGAGGTATTGATCGGAATTAAATTATACGTAAATAAAAGCGCTTTAGGGTTTGTGAAATAAGTTTTGCCAAGTATATTTTGCACTAGCAATTAGTAATACTACATTCTGTAGCCTTTACTAAAAATTAGTTTCAAAAAATTGAAATTGCTTATCCGAAAATGCAAGTGCGACTGTGTTAAATTTTCCAGATTTAGGAAAATTTTCCACAGAGCTAAAAAATTGTTTATTTAATTTACCTTTTCCTCAGACTTTAAAACTATGTATTCATACTTTTTTTGGAATTATTTGACTCTCTTCTTGTGTAGATTAATTATTGTTTAACGCAAAATTAGTAAAGAAAAAAAGAGTCATGATATTGAACGAAAAACGTCGACATAAATCGAGTCAGGGCCATCACCTTCACTCGAGACATCGCTAAGCTCCTTCCGAAGAGAATTTAAATTTTCACATGGCAAAAATGTGGTAGAAACGTACCACATGCCACAAAAATGTATATTCTTTGTGTAGTTGAATTTGGATTTAAAGAAACTCATTTTAGTTGCAAATTAGTTAATTTGTTTTCATATTAAAGAAATTATTTCTAAATAACTTTAGATGATGTTCTTTTTCTGGATATTTAACAGGAAAATTAAATTTGTTTAACCATATTGAAATAAAATTAATAATTCAATTTTGAATAAGAAATAAGGAAGAACCTTCAAATCCATAGGCTTAAAAAATCCCACAGAAATGTGGTAAGATTTAAATATCTTAATGAAGCATAAAACCCAAAACGTCAAAATAGAACATAGCGGAGGTTTTAACCGGAGCGAGAAAATAATCACTAGTACTTACTTCCGAGTTGAGATACGTCAGAGCAAAAATTTATATTAGTGGCGTAGATGTGGTCTTAATTTATTTTTAAAATAGCCAAAAGGAAGTAGTTAACCTTAAACCTTTACAATGTCGGGTTTTATTCTTTTCATCAGAATGATCAAAAAAGGATTCAGAGATATGTGCATTGGATCTTGATGTTCTTCGGGTTACCTTCCCCCCCCCTATTGTTTAATTTTTTTTTAATATTGTTTTATATGAGCTCAAATATTTGGAATGAAAAATTATTTTCCCATGCGTTTTACAAATTTTGAATAAGAATTAAAATAAACAAAATATTTTGTCGGATGATTTTATAGATTCAGCTCGTATTCTTGACTCTTAGAAATATCCCCCCCCCCCGGAATTGCTACCGCAGACAGCTTTACGTAGTAAAATACTGATGTTCACTAGCTTAAGCAAAAGATGAGTTGTACGGAAATGCATTTTTAGGACAGCCTTTAGTTACATACTGCTGGGGGGGGTTACAGAACAAATCCCTTAAGAATCTCTTAATCCCACCCTCTCCATTATTCAATAGCCCTTTTGTTGTGTTATTGGGCCTTTAAGCTGGCCCTTTGCCCACCCCCCTCCTACATTTTGAAAAATACCCTTTTTGTATCTTTTTTTTAATATAATATCTCGAGAGAGAGAGAGAGAGGAGTGAGAGGGGAGTGACATGAATTCTCAAATTTACATTGAATTTCTCTATAGATTTTTTTTGCAAGACAGTGTACAAAAAAGCTACACAATACGATAAAAGGATATTTAATAGATTTTGATAATTCCTTTGAGGATTGGAGGATTTTTCTTGGTGGGCTCAAAAATGTTCCGCCCACTTTGATATAAAATGGATACAATATTGCAATTTTCTTTGAAATTTTTCATGTGTTTGGTGAAAACGACTGGTGTAGTGAATCGTCATTGAATAGTAACGTTACGGTTCTTTTTATCTTCACGTGTTAATCGCCAATGGATAAGCTCTTAGTAGTTTCCTGTATTAAATCACCAAAGAATAAGCTCTTTATAGTTTTCCGTGTTAAACCAACGAAGCATAAGCTCTTGGTAGATTAAATAATAAAACAAGTTTTTTTAACTGCATGTAAGGAGTGACATTAAAACTTAAAACGAACAGAAATTATTCCGTATATGAGGGGTTGTCCCTTCCTCGACGCCTCGCTTTTTACGCTAAAGTTTGACTCTTTCTCACAACTCTACTTTTTAAAACAATAAAAAACTTTAGCGTAAAGAGCGAGGCGTTGCGGAGGGGACAACCCCTTTCATATACGGAATACTTTCTGTTCTTTTTCAAGTTTTAATGTCGCTCCTTACTTGCAGTTAAAAAACTTTTTCGATTCCTATGTTAAATCGACGAAGGATAGTTTCCCATACTCTTTGATTCAAACTATAAAAAGAACTAGAGAACTGTTCTTTTTGTTTAGAAATCAATTAAAGACGTTATCACGCCAATAGACGATCAAATTAATACAAGTGGAGGAAAGGTCAAAACAGAAGTGCTATTTTTCTTTTTAATGTTTGTGTTTTTGTTTTGTTTTTCACTGCTTTCTTATGTTTTATCCTCCATTCCAAGGCACAGAGCCTTGCACAGAGTATATGAAGTAGCATGCGTTCTTATTGTTTACTAATATTTTTAGATAATATTTGAATAAATACCTGTTTATATCTTTCTATCTATCTTAGGTATATGAGTATTAGGTATATGGTATTGGGTATTAGGTATATGACGGCCTTCATAAAAAAATGACTATGTTAGGACTGAGCAAATAACATAAACTCTAACATTGGCAAACATTAAGGTAGTGTATATTAGGCTTATACTTGGCTCGTCTTTGGGAATGTGGCAAGACTTAAGGATTGGATGTGATATGGCCCATCCTGTTGTAAGGGGTCTTCCCTACTCAAGTGTTACTTTGGGATCATTTTAGCCCCAACCAATTTAGCCTTTACCCATCATCTGATGTAAGTTTTTACTTTACAAGATCAGCCGTAACTCTAAAGGGGTAGTGACAAATCCAAGTAAAGATGCTGATATCAAATGAAGAGAACTCACGGGTTCAAAAGTTACGGTAATAACAGCCGTTGAGGGTCAGAAACATTTATGGCGAAGCCTAGGTTTCATTGGTGCGACTCATCCCAAAGCATAAATTTGTTTTCGCCCTTGGTATGAGCATTTTGGAATCCATTTATGTTTAAAAAATCTTTAAAAAATCATTTTTTCTACCAGGATGCATTGGTGTCGACACACAAAAATGCAGACGCAATAGGCGAAGTTTGTTTTTCAGTATCAAGGAACGGGCAAATTAGAAGGGTACAACTTTGCCAATTGAGCTAGCAAGAAAAGACATTACACCCAAAAATGTGTTCTTCAAAATCCAAGAGGTGAAAAACCATAAACTAAATGGATCTAGCCTTCCTCTCAATTGGCCCATTGCCAAGATAAAACAAAAACAAATGAAACTAAAGGGATTAAGATACCTCTATCAAACTCACGATCAAGTAGCTGTTTTTTCTTAAAACCAAACAAGTTAGAAATCCGGAACGTTTCCAGCCACATATTTAACCAGTGAAAGTGATTTACTGAGACTGAATTTCTTTTCCTTCGTGTATTTCCGTTTCTTATACAAACCTAGGAAAAGACAATTGCGTACCACGACTGCTTCTTTACTTCAGTGGCCTGATGAAACATAGATACACACCTAGTGAGACAAAGCAATCATCACATGTGCCAAGTAATGAAGGGAAAAGTGGTAAGCTCCATAATAGATTAGGGATATGGGGAGGCTTTACAAACATTTTTATAACAAAATTGCATGTTTAATCATTCACAGTCTCCTTTAAGTGATTGGCTTGGAAGATTGTGGACTTAAGCCCTGAAGAATAAAAAACGGCAACGAATGAACGGAATAAAATTTTCGGCCTTGAACAAAAATATATAAACCCGAAGCTTGGTCTTTAATGAATATGATGGAAATTTGTAAACAAACTATGCAAATTTTTGTATGTATTTTTGTATTTAAAGTTGTATGCTTTCTCGAATAATAATAAATAAATGCTTTTATTTATAAATGAAATTTTACAAACCAACTGCTGTATAAGACCTTTAATAAGACTTGATAATATTCAATATTATTTACACATAAAAATTGTCATTACTAGCTGGAGATGCGTGTGTGGGGAGAGGGGGGTTCGAGGCCTTTGCTCCCTCGAAGTCCTAAAGTTTTCCGAGTTTCTGGGAATTTGATACTCATATTAAATATCTTTTCATTTATACTCCTTTCTCGAATAATAATAAAAGCTACTTTATAAGTGAATGATCTAAAATAAAAAAAAATTGCCATAGAAAAACGAAACTTACTTCTTTTTTTAACCGAACTGCAATTTTACAAACCAACCGCTGTATAAGGGCTGAAATATGGGTTGATAATATTCAAACTTATTCACACGCAAGAATTGTCAGTGCTTCTTGTATATGTGCGCCTGTGGGTAACTGGGAGGGAGGGGGATTCGGGGCCTGGGCTTCTTTGAAATACTAAATGTTTCCAATTTATTTTTGCATATTTCCTCGAATAAAGAAAAAAATGCTTTAGAAGTGAATGACCTCAAATTTAAAAAAAAAAACGAATTGCTTTTGAAAAACAAAAAAAAACACTTTTTTCAACCCAATTGCAGTTTTACAAACCAACTGCCGCTTAAGAGCTGAAATAAGAGTTAATAGTATTCAACCTTATTCACACACAAAAATTGACAGTGCTTTCTGCAGATGCGCGTGTGGGGGAAAGGAGTGTTCGAGGCCACGGCTCCCTCGAAGTCCTACAATTTTCCAAGTTTCTGGAAATTTAATATTCATATTAAACATTTTTTTAATTTATACTCCTTTCTTGAATAATAATAAAAAATACTTTAGAAGTGAATGGTTTCAAATTAAAAAAGAATTGCTTTATAAAAACGAAATCAACTTTTTTTTTTAACCGAACTGCAATTTTACAAACCAACTGCTGTATAAGGGCTGTAATAATATTCTTTATATTAACGCTGTATATGCTGTATAAGGGCTGTAATATGCTGTATAAGGGCTGTAATATGCTGTATAAGGGCTGTAATAATAAGGGCTGTGATAATATTCGACCTTATTTACACGCAAGAAATGTCAGTGCTTGATGGAGATGTACGTATGTGGGTAACTGGGGGTTCGGGGCCTGGGCTCCCTTGAAATACTAAATTTTTCCAATTTATTTTTAATTAAATGTAGAATACTTTCATGAATAAAGAAAAAAAATGCTTTTGAAGTGAATGATCACTAATTTAAAAAAAAATTGCTTTTGAGAAACCAAACTGCTTTTTTCAACCCAATTGCAATTTTACAAACCAACTGCTTTATAGGAGCTGAAATAAGAACTAATAATATTTAACCTTATTCACGCACTAAAATTTTCAGTACTTGCTACAGATACACGTGGGGGGGAGGAGGTTTCGAGGCCTGGACTCTTTTGATATCCTAAAATTTGTCCGAATTGCTGGGAATTTAATATTCGTATTAAATATTTTTTCATATACTCCTTTCTCGAATAATAATAAAACATGCTTTAGAAGTGAATGATTTCAAATAAAAAAAAAGCTGCTTTTGAAATACCAAACAAACTGCTTTTCTCTGCCCAATTGCAATTTTACAAACCAACTGCTTGATAAAAGCTGAAATAAGAGTTAATAACAAACTGTCAGTAAGGAGCGATGCAGCTCAATAGTAACCGAAACTTTAAAAAGTGGAATTCTGACACCGAACGTATATCCAAATATCAAAAGAATTGGCTTATTATGCTGATTCTAAATATAAAAGTTTCATTAAGTTTCATGTTACACATTAAAGGCTACGAGCTTGAGAAAATTTGCCTAATTTTCGAAAAATGGGGGAAAACCCCCTAAAAGTTAAAGAGTTTTAATGAAAATCACATCATCAGATTCAGCGTATCAGAAAACCCTACTGTAGAGGTTTCAAGCCATTGCTCAAAGGAAAATCACGTATACGTGTTTTTCCCCCCAGAGGTGATCGTAATAACCGAGTGGTCCTAACACATCGGTAAAAGGCTCATTCGAACGGAAATTGAAATTTCTAATGCCCTTTTTAGTAACCAAAGAATTGGGGGGCAACTAGGCCACCTCCCTCAACCCATTTTTCCCAAACGTCAGCCATTTTGCTCTTGATAGTCGAAATACCCAGAAACTATGCATTTGGATATATTATAAACCCCCCCCCCCAACCCCAGGGGAAGGTCATTAAGCTATAGTATTTGCCCACTGTTTACACATAGTTTTTGTTATTGGGAAGTATGTATACATGTTCTTATGGGTGGGGGGGGGGAATTTTCTGCTGGGGTTTTTCCACGGGGGAATTTTTCCTGGGGAGGAAGTTTCCAGGGTGTGAGCTTGTCAGAAGAGATTTTACGCTGGGGGAATTTTCCAGACTTCCTATACAAAGTTCTTTTTATATGCCTTGCTTTCTCTTTTCCGTCTTGATTTTACGAGTTGAAGTTGTTAAGGGTAATTTAATGGGGTAAATTTTCATCGGGATTGAATGGTCTAGAGGATATTTCCGTGGGGAGAGGAATTTCTCCGTGAAGGTTGGGCAAGATTTCCTGGCATTGCTTAAAAACGACCAGAAATTAAACAAAAAGGCAAGTTTTTTTTCAACTGAAAGTAAGGAACAACGTTAAAACTCAAAATGAACAGAAATTATTGCGTACTAGCTGTTGGGGTGGCGCTTCGCGCCAACCCAACACCTAGTTGGTAGAGGCGCTTCGCCCCCCCCCAAGCCCCCCCGCGGGCGTAAGTCGTTACGCGCCATATTAGTTACGCGCCATTGTAGTTGTGTCCCTATGTCCCACCTGTGAATATATATATATATATATATATATATATATATATATATATATATATATATATATATATATATATATATATATATATATATATATATATATATGTATATGTATATGTATATATATATATATATATATATATATATATATATATATATATATATATATATATATATATATATATATATATATATATATATATATATATATATATATATATATATATATATATATATATGTTTTTAACTACGTAAAACTTGTCCCATTGTCTGTGCATATAAATAGATTGTCAGGTTTACCGACTCTTGAACATGCAACATATAATCGTCCATGGGAAAACAATCCGTATTCAGATCTATACCTCATGATTCTAATGATTGCATTTGAGCTTTGTTGATGGTGATTGCTAATCGACGATTCCCTGTTTCGCCGTTGTTATTTATATATCCCCCTGTGCCCCCGGGCGTCCCCGTTGTAGTTGTGTCCCTGTGTCCCGGTCGTCATTTATATTCCCTGTGTCCCGGTCGTCATTTGTGTCCCGGTGTCTTTCTTTTTGAGGGTCCCGGGCGTCATTTATATTTCTTGTGTCCCGGTGTCCCGGTCGTCATTTGTGGTGTCCTTTTTTTATTTTTTTTATTTTTTTTTCTTTTTTCTTTTTAGTTTTTTTTTTTTTTTTTTTAGTTTTGTTTTTCTTCTTTATTTTTCATTTTTTTTCCTTTTTTTATTTTTTTTTCTTTTTTAGTTTTTTTAGTTTTTTAGCTTTTTAGTTTTTTTTTTATTAGTTTTTAGTTTTTTTTCTTTTTAGTTTTTTTGTAGTTTTTACCTTTTATTTAGTTTTTTTAGTTTTTTTTTTACTTATGTCCTGGTCGTCATTTATACTCCCTGTGTCCGGTCGTCATTTGTGTCCCGGTGCTTTGTTGATGGTGGTTGCTAATCGAACATTCCTTGTGTCCCGGTCGCTTTCTCTTTGAGTGTCCCGGTCGTCATTTATATTCCCTACTAGCTGTTGGGGTGGCGCTGCGCGCCACCCCAATGCCTAGTTGATGGGGGCGCTTCTCACCCCCCCAAGCCCCCCGCGCGCGTAAGTCGTTACGCGCCATATGAGTTACGCGCCATTGTAGTTGTGTCCCTATGTCCCACCTGTGAATATAGATATATAGATATATATATATATATATATATATATATATATATATATATATATATATATATATATATATATATATATATATATATATATATATATATATATATATATATATATATATATATATATATATATATATATATATATATATATATATATATATATATATATATATATATATATATATATATATATATATATATATATATATATATATATATATATATATATTTTTATATATATATATATATATATATATATATATATATATATATATATATATATATATATATATATATATATATATATGTTTTTAACTACGTAAAACTTGCGAATATACAACATTCTTTGCTGTCCCATTGTCTGTGCATATAAATAGATGACTCTTGAACATGCAACATATAATGGTCCATGGTAAAACAATCCGTATTCAGATCTATACCTCATGATTCTAATGATTGCCCTTGAGCTTTGTTGATGGTGATTGCTAATCGACCATTCCCTGTGTCGCCGTCGTCATTTATATATCCCCCTGTGCCCCCCGGCGTCCCCGTTGTAGTTGTGTCCCTGTGTCCCGGTCGTCATTTATATTCCCTGTGTCCCGGTCGTCATTTGTGTCCCGGTGTCCCAGTCTGTGATTTCTCTTTGAGTTTCCCGGGCGTCATTTATATTCCTTGTGTCCCGGTCGTCATTTGTATCCCGGTGTCCCGGTCTGTATATACATTCGTTTTTGAATTGGTCTTTTTTTTAGTTTTTAGTTTTTTACCTTTTTTTTTAGTTTTTTTTATCCCGGTGTCCCGGTCTGTATATACATTCGTTTTTGAAATGGTATATGATGAAATAAATTTTATATTTTCCCCCTTTTTTTCTTTTTATTTTTTTTTTATTTTTTTTAGTTTTGTTTTTCTCCTTTATTTTTCATTTTTTTGCTTTTTTATTTTTTTTTCTTTTTTAGTTTTTTTAGTTTTTTAGCTTGCTTAGTTTTTTTATTAGTTTTTAGTTTTTTTTTCTTTTTATTTTTTTTGTAGTTTTTACCTTTTTTTAGTTTTTTTAGTTTTTTTTACTTATGTCCTGGTCGTCATTTATACTCCCTCTGTCCCGGTCGTCATTTGTGTCCCGGTGCTTTGTTGATGGTGATTGCTAATCGAACATTCCTTGTGTCCCGGTCGCTTTCTCTTTGAGTGTCCCGGTCGTCATTTATATTCCCTATGTGCCGGTGTCCCGGTCGTCATTTGTGTCCCGATGTCCCGGTTTGTAATTTCGTCAGTCGAAAACATGACGTCAGTCAACACACAAACATGACGTCACCCGACAGACCCACACACAGACAACTTATTTTTATATATATACTAGCATATTTTTATATATATACTAGCTGTACATATATAACACCTAGTTGGGGGGGGGGGGGTGCTTCGCGCCCCCCCCCCCCCCAAGCCTCCCTTGCGCGTAAGTCGTTACGCGCCATATTAGTTACGCGCCATTGTAGTTGTGTCCCTGTGTCCCACCTGTGAATAGAGATAGATATAAATATATGTTTTTAACTACGTAAAACATGCGAATATACAACATTCTTCGCTGTCCCATTGTCTGTGCATATAAATAGATTGTCAGGTTTACTGACTCTTGAACATGCAACATATAATTGTCCATGGGAAAAACAATCCGTATTCAGATCTATACCTCATTATTCTAATGATGTGTCCCTGTGTCCCGGTCGTCATTTATATTCCCTGTGTCCCGGTCGTCATTTGTGTCCCGGTGTCCCAGTTTGTAATTTCTCTTTGAGTGTCCCGGTCGTCATTTATATTCCCTGTGTCCCGGTGTCCCGGTCGTCATTTGTGTCCCGGTGTCCCGGTCTATAATTTCTATTCGAACAATCCCTGTGTCCCGGTCATCATTTATATATCCCGCCTGTGCCCCCAGCGTCCCCGATGTAGTTGTGTCCCTGTGTCCCGGTCGTCATTTATATTCCCTGTGTCCCGGTCGTGATTTGTGTCCGGGTGTCCCAGTCTGTAATTTCTCTTTGAGGTTCCCGGTCGTCACTTATATTTCCTCTGTCTCGGTCGTCATTTGTGTCCCGGTCTGTAATTTCTCTTTGAGTGTTTTTTCTTTTTAGTTTTTTTTAGTTTTTTACCTTTTTTCTTTTTTCAGTTTTCTTTTTCTTCTTTATTTTTCAGCGTCACTATGAAGTACATATCGACGAACCTTTGTTTTTTTAACTTAAATCTGGTAGGCATTGATGACCTTATCCAAGTCAAAATCCCAAACCCAATCATCATCGCTATCATTTTCAGTTTTGATATGTTTTGACTCTCGCTGTCCAGGTGGATTTTCATCTAACTGCGCGGTTTTGCGTTCTTTAGCCGCAAGCCTGTTTTCTTGCTGTTCTTGTGATTCCCCCGGCACGCTTTCTTTTCTTACTTTCTCTATCAGCAGCAAGTTTTTTGGCATAAACTCTTTGAGCAGCTTCCTCGGCTGTTGCCATTGTAGGTTCTTCAGTCATTTTACAATTAAACATTTTTCCGTGAACAAGTGTCTTAAATACCGTTAATGACGTCACCGTCATAGCAAAAATGACGACAACTAACTTCATGACCTCAGTCGACACAGAAACATGACTTCACCTGACAGACAGACACACAGACAGACAACTTATTTTTATATATATAGATATAGAAGATGTGCCGGTTTCCCGGTCGTCATTTGTGTCCCGATGTCCCGGTCTGTAATTTCGTCAGTCGAAAACATGACGTCAGTCGACACACAAACATGACGTCACCCGACAGACCCACACACACAGAGACAACTTATTTTTATATATATAGATATGAAGGGGTTTGCCCCCTCCTCAACACCTTGCTCTTTACGTTAAAGTTTGAATTTTGTCCCAATCCTTTAAGAATGAATCCTAAAACACAAGGAACGTTTAATAAGTACAATAAGCAGCTTTTTTAAAAATACCAAAAATTTAGCATAAAGAGCAAAGTGTTGAGGAGAGGACAACCCCCTTCATGTACGTAAGAATTTATGTTCGCTTCAGGTTTCAATGTTGCTCCTTATTTTAAGTTTTTAATTTTAAAAACTTGTTTCTTTATTTGATTTCAAATAAAAAGCTGTTTGAAAATGTGTTTCAATCCCTCTTTCTATGGTTTTAATAAAAGAATGGTTGAGACAAGCAAAAAATGTCTTGTGGATGAAAAACGAGTTGTCCTTTTCGGCCAACAGTCTAGGGCTCAACGGAAAGCAAGTCGTCCAAGGCTGGGATGGATGGATTTCATAAGGAAATATTCAAGGGAAATTAGAACTTCCTGGTTGGTTGTAAAGAGGGAGGCTTTTAATAGATTGGGTCGAATGAGGAGCGTGCGTAGCTGATTTAGCTTTAGGTAGATGTGTTCTGCAGTGTGTAGCTAGTCTTAGTATTAATAAATTGTAAGATGTTGTGCGTCCCTATGTGATCAAAATAGTGTATCTACAATATCTCAGACAGGCTACGGCTTGTGACTGAGCTCAAAATTCCAGGGAGTATTGGTATGGTCAAAGGGGCTTCAAATTTTGCACTGGTGGAAGGAATGAGGGAACACAAAATTTTCATCTCCAAACCACCCAAAAAATTTGTCTAATAAATTATATATGGAACCTGGAGTCTATTCACACTGAAGGAGCGTGGTGATTCTGAAGATGCAATGTGTACCCAGGCTATTAAAATTAAAACATATAAAATATACCGGGGATGGCTTCGAGAATCTAGTTGAAACTTTTAGAGATTGCTAAGCCAGGGATTGCTATCATCAATATTTATGATGGCGATACGTAATGACAGCTAAAGCCAAAAACAAACTCTGCAATCCACTTAATTGTCTTGGCCCAGTAAGCCCATGTGGAGTCTATTCAGGGTGAAGTCGCGTGGTACTTCAAAAAACACCATTTACACCCAGGCTCTCAAAAGAGACCATCAGCAACAAATGAAGAACGACATCGGAGATCAGGTTGAAACTTTTAACATTTCTTTGTGGAGGGAAGGGGGTAAGTACAAGTCATATTTGAAGTGAAGGGAAAAGCCAGAAGAGGTGTGAGGGCTAAAAAATAAAATTTCTGACCTGTCAAAATGGCTGTAGCTCTGAGCTCTTGGGCAAGTTAGAAAATATGCACGGTAACGTAACAAAATCGAAAAAATGCCGTGTGTACCCTTATTATTAAAACAGCATATCTGCATTATCTCATGAACGACTTTGGGGAATCGAGTCAAATCTTTCAAAGAGTGTCTAGGGTGCAAGAGTAAGAGAGACTCAAATTTGATGAGAGATTCTGAAAGATTTTTGCCACATGTCTTGAGCAACGTTTGAAGAAAATATATATCTCTCATCGCATATCTTCTCTAAGTTGAGAGTAAAATCGAATTTATCAGCCTTGCTGGCTGCGAAACAGCTGCAATGACCACATCTGGTCACTGAAGGAGTAAAATTCATGCCTTGTCCTTAAGTGCAGCACAATTTTTGGATGATTTAGTAACTCTCAAGTTTTTCCCTTCGCTTAGACCCAAATCCGTGAAGCCTCAAGAGATATCTTCTCCTAAACCCTTCCCGCGCTATATATAGATCCAACCTTGTGCCCAACGATGATATTATCGCAACACACAACGAACGGCTAATGTGGCGATCAAAAATTGGATAAAAAGGTTCTTCATCCCTTTTTCTAAAATAACATCACGATAGATGGCAGCTGGAACCATTCCTTCTTGGATAAAGCAGGCTATAGCTATGACATATGATGCAGCAAAAAAAGATCGTAGAAAAGAGGCACACAACACAAGATCCGTTGCGACGTCATGGGTGCTATCAAAATCAATATCACTTGCTGATACAATGAGTGCTGCTGGCTGGACTTCCGAAAGTACTCCCAGACAACACTACCTTTATGAAATAAATGATCGATTCTGATACTCTAAATTTCGTTACGATTCCAACAGTTATAGAAATTATGTATTGTAATATTTAAGTTTACAAATATATGTTATATCAGTTGATCTATATGCCCGCCACCAAATCTGTTGGAATCTAACTTTTTGTTAATATATGTACCGACGCATGGGATAAAAAGCAACGTGAAAACCAAACCTTCGAATAAAAGCTTAGTTTGGCTAGCCGATCCTTAAATTATACGTTGGTACATAAAAGTTTCTCCCTCCTCCCCGCTCATAGAGAGTTATGGAATTATAAGGGATTTAGTTCAAATAGAAAATGATTTGATTTAGCCATGTGAGAGGAACTAGCTCGTTATATAAACATTTTTCGAAAGTCTGTGATACCTTGGATGTGAAGGAAGATTTGTTTTGTGAGGAAGAATTAGTGAGAGTACTAAAAGATTAAAAAATAATAAGGCTCCAGGTGCTAATAGTGTGGTAAATGAGTTTCTTAAATATGGTGGCTCTGAGGTTAAAAATAAGTTACTGAAGATTATAAATATGAGATTATAATATTGAACAAGGGGTAGTACCTAGCGATTTTAGAAAAAAGTTAATTAAACCACTGTATAAGAAAGGTGATAAGAGTGAGTGTCGTAACTATCGAGGCATTGGTCTGGTTTCTGTAGGTTTTGAATTACTTAGTAATAAGATACTTTTAAGACTGAGAGATGCCTTAGACAAAGTTTTAAGAGAAGAACAGTGCGGTTTTAGAAAAGGTAGAGGATGTGTCAGCCAAATTTTCACTCTTAGGTTAATAATGAAGAAGTGCCTGAGTTATCAAACTCATTTGGTCTTCAGTTTTATACATTATGAGCAAGCATTCGGTTATGTCGATAGAAGAGCTTTAGCAAAGGTTTTATCCGTATGTGGCATACCAGACAAATACATTAAAGTGATTGGTGCTATATACGAGAATAACATTGCTGCGGTTAAGGTAGGAAATGAAGTCAGCAGCTGGTTTCGTATCAAATCAGGAGTTAAGTAGGCTTGTATTTTATCATCCTTTAAATGGATCATTTTGATGTATTTTGTCTTAAAAAGCACAGGAAAGGCAATGGGAGACCACAGAATCAAATCGAGAGGAAAAACTCTCCTTGACTTAGATTATGCTGACGAGTTAAGCATCCTAGATGAAAGTGTGAGCAAAATGAATGAACTTTTAGAGTTTTTGCGAATTAAGGGTGCTAGAATAGGTTTAAAAACAAATGTTAAGAAGACTGTCACTAAGGCTAGGAATAAGCGAAGATGAAAAGGTGATGTTGGGCAACGAAATGATTGATCAGGTGGACAGCTTCACTTACCTTGTTAGTATTATTAGTAAAGACGGTGGGAGCAGTGAAGATGTTAAAAGTGGAATAGCCATGACTCAGGGTGTTTTTTCAGAGATAAAACGAAGTTTGGAAGAATAGGAAAAAAAAGTGTGCAAACTATGATTAGAAAATTGGAGGCTACAGTGATGAGAGTTGTCAAGTATAGCTCTGAATTATGGGCGCTCCGAAAAGCAGATGAAAATTTGTTAGATGTTTTCCAGAGAAATTGCCTACGGATTGTTCTGGGTACCCGTCTGACTGACACAGTAGACTGTATAAAAAGTACAATTTAATCCCACTTTCTAAGGCTATAATGAGAAAAAAGTTGAGATTGCTAGAGCACGTTCTACAGATGATAGATTGCCAAAGATTTTCCTTTTCGACGAACCATCTAGGGCAAAACAGAAAGCAGGTCGTCCGCGGTTGAGGTGGGAGGATGTCATAAAGAAAGAATTGAAGGAAATGGGAACTTCCTGGGAGGGTGTAAATAAGGCGGCTATGAATAGATTGGAATGGCGAAGGAGCGTGGAAAGTTGTGTTGGCCTCAGGCGCTTAGCAGTAGTTAACCATGCTTTGTATTACAAAACCGAAAAAACCTTTTGTTAATATATGTACCAACGTATGAGATAAGTATCAGCTAGCCAAACTGACCTTTCGTTTTAACTTCGGTTTTCAACAGTCCATGATTGCCTAGTGTGGTAATACCGCGTTCAGACTCTCTATTTTATAGAGAATTTTTATGGAAGACTGGAAGTAGAGAAAGCAGTGGAGATGTGTAGTTTTTCCGAAATACACACATAAAAGCTTATCGGTTATTTTTATCAAAGCTGGTTCATTTTCTGAACAAAAACCTGCGAAAAAAAGAATTTAAGCATGCATCATTTCGACAATTTACCTTCTTTCTGTTGAAATCACATTAAAAATCTATATTTATTTATTGCAATTGTCTCCTTTTCGGAGCCTTTCCAAGAAAAGAAGTCAACGCTTCTATTTTCCGTCAAATATTTTTTTCTAATTATGGGACTGAATTTTTGGAGGGGCACGCTAAAGGGTGTCATCTAGAAATTTCAGTAAGAGAATTTTGCTATTAGTGATAACAACTAGTAGGATATCATTTTTCAATGTGATTTTTTTCCCATTTGCAGTTAAAATGTTAAATAGTGAGGAATGGCGTATACCGTTAAACGTCTAAATTGGAAGTTATAAATGACTTTTGTTTGTGGGTGAGGGGACAATTGTGAAAAAAACAAATATATTGATTAGGAAGTTCAAAAAATTCAAAATTTGGAGTTTTAGGGTTGTCAAGCCCAAAACCCCTTTCTCCTGTGTTCATCCCTCAACAGATTCTATAGCTTAGACCATTTTTTTTAAGAATTGATAGCCTCTATCGGTTGTCCTTCTTAACTAAATAGTATTCCAACAAGATTATAATTCCTTTACATTCAAAAAGTGGTTTAAGCTTAGAATCGGAGATATTGAGAAGGGAACATGTTAAGATAATAATTCTTGCTTCACAGCATGCAGAAAAATTATGTGTAACGCATTTTGAATACACTCTTACTATACCTTACTCCCCATACTTCTATCATACAAATATGTAGCCCAAATTATATATTCCCCGTGTGTTTTTCTGTTTCTTGACTTTGTGAGCATTTATGTTAGTCTTCGTCTGATTTCATCTTTCTCCCTCCCAGTTTTAAGATACAACACACGGGTGGCTATTTTGATACTTTAGTGGTCCTTTTTTTAAAAGGTCCTTCACTTATCTAACTTGTCAGTTTAAAGATAAACTGTAGCAATTTAGCAATTCTTCAAAGATTCAAAGTAGGTCTTGGCAACCCATTCCCGAGGTCACGAGCTAACGCATTAATTAAAAAAGCTAGCAGCAATAAATGTAACAGAGGGAAAATCCTTCAGAGTATATTTGGTGAAGTTTTGGGACGGCCGTTAAAAACTTCATTATGAAATCTGTTTCTGACACACAAAAATCATATATAAAAAATTCAACTGATCTTACTAATAAGTTAAAAAATTTCACACTGGAGGAGAATTCAATTCTCTGTAGTTTTGATGTGGTGTCCATGTATTCAAATTGTAACGTGGAAAAGTGCGAGGATATATTAAGGATTAAATTACAAAAGCACTTTGATTTGACACAAGATGTGACCATGGCGAGTTTGGAGATTGAAGTCATTATGAAATTGGTTATTCTTGCAATTGAACATTCTCTTTATTTTGGTTTTAGAGGTGAATATTACAAACAGGTGTTTGGTTTGGCTATGGGGGCATCTCTCTCCCCTTTGTTGGCAAATCTCTCCGTGGAATCTATTGAAACCTCCGCCATACACAGTTTTAAGCTCTCTCCTTGTTTCTGGGGCAGTTTCATGGATGATGTGGTTTGCATTTGGAAACACGGTTTAGAGTCTTTAGACCTTTTCCATAAGCATTTAAATAGTTTTGACAGAAACGTAAAATTTACAGTGGAGTTTGAAGAAAGTAATAAACTACCTTTTCTGGATATCTTATTGATTAAAAGTAAGTTACATTTACTTTTTTCAGTTTATAGAAAGCCTACTCACAGTGATAGGTATTTGAACTTTCACTCTTGCCACCCTATTTCAGTGAAACGAGGGGTTGTGATTGCACTGGTGGATAGAGCTTTCAGAATTTGTTCCCGGGAGTTTTTAGATTCTGAATTGTTATATTTGAGGGATGTTTTATTTTGTAATAGCTACCCGATTAAATTCATTGATGAAATAATAAAAAATAGACGCATTAAACACAACAATAGGGTTATTGGGGTTACACAGTGCACAGAATTAAAATTACCGAAAAGTTTCATTTCTTTACCTTATGTACCTACTTTGGGGGAGATGCTTAAAAGAATTTTAGGTAAATATAACATTGATACTTGTTTCCAATCAGTGAGACCATTAGGCAGTTTTCTTAATTCTGGGAAGGATTTAACCCGGGGAGATTTAGTTAGCGGGGTGTATAAAATTCCTTGTTCCTGTGGAAAGTTTTATATTGGTAGAACTCACCAACAATTTACTGAAAGATTTATTGAGCATCGCAACTCAATAGAAAAAGCCCTACAACTAAGAAAGCCTCCCGAAACTTTTGTTTCGGCTCTAGCTGAACATACATTCTTTTATCCCGAACATTTTATACAATTTGATGAGGCTACAACTATTTCTAATGATAGAGGTTTTTCTCAGTGGGCGAGGGAGGCTATAGAAATTAAAAAGCATATATTTGCTAATATTTCAATAAATAGAGAAACAGGAAATTCAAATATTGACCCAATTTATGATATTCTTTTAGAAAATGAGCCAATAGTCGATGGGGGAATTAAAATTTTACACAATCACCAGGGGACAAGATTACCCACTAGACCAAGAAGAGTTGCTTCAATGTTAGCTTACAAGAGGATTATTTCGCAACAGAATAATTAACTAAGTTTCAATTTTCATAATTTTTCCTCAGTTGCTCTTTGATTCTCATTGAAGTAACTCAAATAGCTGCTTTTCCCAACGTGGATAAGTAGCGACAATTGCATTATTATTATTGGTGGTGGTTTTTATTTGTTTTTAGATTAGTTTTCTTTTAATTTTCTATCTTGAGCTGAAGACGCATTGTTTGGATACAGGCGAAATATCCGCGTTGTTTTAGTCTTTCAATTCTACTGGCTGTAGTCTCGTTTGAAGTTTTCTTTTTGTAGAGTTTTATCCCTCTTGGTTGTTTATTGGTAGAATTATGTGCTGTTTGGCTCTTATGTTTATTGCCAAGGTGCCTCATTTTGCACTCGAAACCACATAATTTAGGTGACGGACCAGAGCAGGGGTCTCATCGAAGGAACCAGGGGAACAATATTTATTACTATTTTACTCATATTTCAGCTTAGGCTTGGTCCACGACAATTTTCAAGAGGTAAAGCAAATATATAAGAAATAGATATCACTTGAACGTTTTTGTTATGTTGTGCCTCCCTGTATTGTTGTGAATTGACACCACTTCCAGACATTTGGAGGGGAGGGGAATAGTTGTATCGGAAATGACTTTAAGAAAGCTATACCTAGAAATTTCACGCATGTTAAAGAATTCAAATTTTTGTCGAAACTGTATTTAGTTCAGAATGAGACATAATTAGACTAGTACTCTTTTTTCTCCATAACTAGACTAGTACTTTTTTATTTAAGACAGATTAGCAAAGATTTTCTTAAGATCAAATACAGGGGGGCGCAAAGCGTTGGCAATTAATCCGAGCACGAGCTGTCCTAAAACCCAAACATCCTATTATCAAACATTTCTGTTTTACAATCCCCCCTCCCTAGAAAGAGAAGTCATTTTTTACTTCCTTTCAGTTTTTCTACAGTGTACTCATTCCTTACTATATAATCTTTAAACTACAATTTAAAAAAGTATTTGAAAATGATACCCTGTTAGTTATTATTATTAATAGAAATACAATAACTAATAGCTTGACGCTTTAAACCTATGTTTGAGATGGTGCTCGGTAATTTCTAAAACAATTCATGTAGTGATCGAGAATATTTTGTTTTCAGTATACCAAAATTGTCAAAAACCGAAATTGTCAATCTAGCATCGAAGGACTTCAAAAAAGCAGCCAAATCAACAGTTTTTGACCACTTCTGTCCAGATAAGGTTCGAACCGAGTGGAAACTTTAATTAGGTCTGTCTCAGGTTTAATAATAATTTATTTTCGTTTCACTTAAGCATTTGTTTTGTCACAGAGTTTATTGATTTTTCTTTATTTTCAGTTACGTTATAATCATTATTTGGTTTGGTTTTTTAAATAAAGACAAATCGTCATATGGGTTTGTATAATCGTTATATTGGTTCTAGCCTTGGAACTGCCCTTTGATTGTCTGTTAAAAGTTTTTAATAATGGTTTCACATTAATTCTTGTTTGTATTTAGATTAACATTGATCATATCTGGAGTTTCAATCCAGTTATCAGTTTCGATCTGGTTTTCATTGAGTAAAGATACTGTGAGCGACTTTACCTGTGTTCACCTTTGGCTTGAAGCCAATTAGCATTGAAAAAGACTGGTACTAGTGGATTATATAGAATGTTTTGGATATACATTATGGAATATAATCTACATTCCTTCTTCTATTCCAACAAATTCCAGCTCCAACAATTTCCAATTAAGGTCCTCTCTTTAACTGGAAATACTGCATTTGAATAGTTTGATATTGTGTCAGCAAACTTAAAAAATGTTCCTCATAGGCCAGAAAAAAAAATGGCCAAGGATAGAAAAGGAAGGCCATCATATTTGATGGCATGACTCCTTACTCCCCATAGATCACCTCCGATTACACCTAAAAGACTCGGACGCACTGAGCTGCAACCCCCACCCCAAACATGAGGTATACAAAATAAATACTGCTTATGCCCCTAATACTAGCCCATTAAAACGAGCTTCCAGTTCAGCACCAGCAGCGCAATCTTTACCAAAAGAAATTGATTCTTCACCTAGAGTTAGAGCAAATGGCCTGAATAGTAGAGAATTACAACATGACCTCTCTGGTCACAGTTAGTAGCCTAGGGAGTCCTGGGCTACACCCCCACCTCAAAAATGAGACCTAAACATAAAGCACTGGTTACATTTCCAGTAATAGCCCAACAGAACAAGCTTTATCAGCGCCATCTTCAAAGAAAGGAATTTAATCTTTACCAATGGTAATAACTAATGGCGTAGATAACAAATGAAGAATTGAAACATGTCATCTCTAGTTGCAGTAGAGATCCTGGTACTTTTTTACTATTCCCACGCCCCATATATGGGATAAAAAAATACAATACATGTTTCACCCATAGCAATAGCCAAACAAATCCAACTTCAAATCCGTACTAGCAGCAACACCTTGAAAAAAACGTAATTTAATCTTCACCAATAGTTATAAGCAATGTAAAAACTGGAGGTCACTTTTTTACTCCACAAATAGCGAAAAGTTCCTAGGTCAACAGTCAGATCATACAACTCTTCTCACTTCAAAAAACCTTTTAAGATAATAGACTTGGCCCACTGTCATAGCAATTAGAACGATTGACTCAAAAGCAGCCCAAAGAACTACGCGGTGATTGGTTCCTTCATTGATTGCACGATGGACTCTCTCTCTTATCTCCATATAATCTTGTTCTTTCTTCACATTTGTCAAAGATGAAGCCAGTTCTTTTATCATTGTCTCTAGTTTGTTCTCACCCTCTCCTGGAAAAATAAAACAAAAAAAGTTAGACTAAAGTTAGAGTGAAGTTAGAAGTTAAAGAAAAAGTTAGAGTAGATATTATTAGCAGGGCCATATCCAGGACTCATTTTTCGGGGAGGGTTTTACTAGATAATTTTTTTAGGGGTGAGGGGAGGTTTATAGAAAAACCTCAAAAAAACACATAAAAAAATCTGTTATTATTCATTTTTGTTACGTTTTCACGAGTCGGACAGAAATATTGGGGGGCTGGTTCAGATAATCAGGTTCAGGAGAGTTGTTTCTAGTTCGTTCTCATCCTATCCTGAAAACATACAACAAAAACAGTTAGGGTAAAGTTAGAAGTTAGAATTAGAAGTTAGAGTGAAGTTAGAACTTAAAGAGAAAGTTAGAGTAGATACTATTAACAGGGCCGTATCCAGGATTTTTTTTGGGGGGAGGGTTTAAAAAAAGAATTTTTTGGGGGGTGAGGGGAGTTGTACACAAAAACCTCAAAAAAACGCATAAAAAATCCATTTATATTCATTTTTGTTACATTTTCACGAGTTGGACAAAAATTTTGGGGAGGATGGTTCAAATAATCAGGTTAGGGGAGTTGTCTCTAGTTTGTTCTCACCCTCTCCTGGAAATATAAAACAAACAACGTTAGACTAAAGTTAGAAGTTAGAGTGAAGTTAGAAGTTAAAAAAAAGTTAGAGTAGATACTATTAGCAGGGCCGTATCCAGGACTCTTTTTTCAAGGAGGGTTTTACAAGAGAATTTTTTTCGGGGTGAGGGAAGTATTACACAAAAACCTCAAAAAACGCATACAAAATCTATTTGTGTTCATTTTTGTTACGTTTTCACGAGTTGGACAAAATTTTTGGGGAGGATGGTTCAAATAATCAGGTTAGGGAAGTTGTCTTTAGTTTGTTCTCACCCTCTCCTGAAAACCTACAACAACAATATTAGAGTAAATTTAGGAGTTAGAATTATAAGTTAGAGTAAAGCTGGAAGTTAAAGAGAAAGTTAGAAAAAGTTTGAGTAAATACTACTTATAAAGAGGATACAAGGGAGGGACCCCCAATAAAATATCAAAATACAAATAAAGTGGAGAGTTATGTGAATTCAGGAAAAAAATATTAACTTACTTATTGGTATGGTCTTTAACCCCCTTCCCCCGAGAAAAAAAAAACTCAGACGATTTTAATACTGACTGTAGTATGGCTATTCAAGATTAGGAGCCTTTGATACTAAATACAGGTTTAAAGCAAAATGAATAATAACTATATAGGGTTATTACCCTGCAGTAAACTATTGATTGGTGGTATTAAGAAACCCCTTTAAATTCCCCTTTTTTATTTATCCTTATTCGAAACTGGAAAATAACAACTATTTTCACTTTAAACGATTCAGACTGCTATGTTTAAAAAAAAAAAAATTCCAGGGAACTGTTTCTGAAAAAGAAATTAAGTTTCCCTGTCAAATTTGTAACAAAAAGCTGTTGAAAACTCAAATTAAAAATTTACTATAAAAAATCTACTTATTCTATGCCTATCTGCCTTAGTTCTGCCCTAGGAGGGATGATAGACTATCATCATCAAGTAAAATAAATCATTTCTCTACAACTCTGAAAAAGTCATGCCAACTTTGCCTCTCACAAAGACTATCTTGGCTTTACTCTAATTAGCCATGGCTTTCAAGACTTCCACCAAGTTGATCAAATTCAAGAATCAACAGACGTGGTGGGGACAAATTTCTGGGAAAAATTCTCCACCGAAAGGCGGAATTTCCGGAATGATTGGAGAAATCATTAAAAATTAGTCTTCTCAAAAAAAAAGTATGTTAAGGAGAATTTTTCAGGTGGAATCATCCACAAGAAATTTTACGGGGAAATGAATTAATTTGGAAGAGAAACTAATTAATAGAGAGAAATGAATTAGAACATTAGTTATTATTAAAAAAATAATCAGAACAGATCAACATTAGCTTCCCAAAGGGTATGTCGTTTACATAGACGAATAAAACATGTAATTAAAATTAGAACATTGGAATAGAAACTAGAGCATAACAGAAGACGGCCAGTAAAAGAACTGAATTTTCCAAAAGAGCACAGTAGCTATACCCTTTGTGTTTTTTTTTTTTTTTTTTTTTTTTTTTTTTACATTCAAATACTCACAGACAAATAGACTTGTACCATTATAAATTAGGCTACCAGTAGGGTTTTCTTCCAGTAGCCCCCCCCCTCAAAAACAAATCCTTAATACCCCCCAGCACATCAATGCTACGTTTGTAAGAGATATCAATCTGTTAGGATCAAATACCGGCTAATGTTTAAAACTATAGAACTAACTGAATTGATTATTCAAAATTGTTTATACGCGAAGTGTTACGGTACCTTCCAGCCAGTTCTTTCAAATCTTAAGTATACATCCCCTCCTAGATCTTGTTAAGGCTGAATTAGAAAAAATGTCCTCTATATCACTTTCATTTATATTTCTGTTACTCAAAAAATTGTTTAAACTGAACAATTTCCAAGTTCTTCTTTTTCTTTGATCTTCAAGATCTGAATTAGAACCTCTACCTAACTTTCATTTATATTTGTGTCATTCAAAAAAAAAAAATTGGACTTATAAATATCAAGCTCTTCTATTTCTTTGATCTTCAAGTTCTGAATAAGAAAAAAAAAGTCTTCTACCTCACTTCCATTTATATTTGTGTCATTCTAAAAAAAAATCAACTTATTAAATATTTCATTCATTCATTCATGTTTCATTATCATTCATTCATATTTAAATATTTAAACGCAAAGAAAACTACAAAATACGACTTTCCTGCCAAGAAAGCATGAAATGAATGCTTCGCTAGGGCAGGGAAACAACTAATATTAATTTATCAGCAAACAACAAACGGAATAAACCAACTGAACACTAAAAAAAAGAAAAAAAAGGAAAGAAGAAAAAAAGAAAAAAAGGAAAGAAGAAAAAAAGAAAAGGAAAAAAGTTATAACTTTACATAAAAAAGGGAGGAAATTATGGAAACAGGTAACTAGAAATAAAGAAAAAAATATCAAGTTCTTCTATGTCATTGATCTTTTGCTATTCTTTTGCTTGTACATTTTTGCTATTCAAAAAAATTATTTAGACTTAACAAATATCATGTTCTTTTATTTCTTCGATCTTCAAGTTCTGCAATAGAAAAAATAAGTCCTCTAATTCACTTTCATTTAAATTTTTGTTATTCAAAAAATTTTTAGACTTAACCAATATAAAGCTTTTTTATTTCTTCGATCTTCAAGTTCTGAACTAGAAAAAAATGTCCTTGATCCCACTTCATTTAAATTTTTGTTATTCAAGAAAACTGTTTAAACTTGAATAAGTTTCAAGTTCTTCTATTTCCTCTGAGCTTAATACAAGGGTGCATTTTGTTTGAACTTTTAACAAAATGTCAGAACAAATTGTTCAGAAAAATGAAGAAACAAATTTATAACCAGTAATGGACTATTAATTGTTTCTCCTCAAAAATCCTTAGAAGAACGTCTATTTTGATAAAGAAGAAGAAAACCATAAACGGAAAATGGCTCTAAATGCTGAGAAAAACAATTAGAAAGATAGCATTAATACACTCTACTTCATATTAGTAAAATGATACCTTTGAGGTAGATGTAAAACTGGGTGGGTGCCAGCTAGAATCATCTGAATAATCACAACATATGTCATTTTGATAGTTTTGTACACAAAAAAAAAATATAATGCCATTACCCCTTAGGTAACCTATACGACTTTAAAATATGATTGCAACAAATTTACTCCAGGATTGTTCGAAACTTGGATAACCTAGGACCTACACTCAACCCTCCTACCAAAGAGGTTTCCAAAATAATATGTAGCTTGAGATGATAAAATAAAACATGTAAATAATCACCAGATGTCTCATTTTGACAGTTTGTTATCGTTTGTTAATTTTTTGATAGTTTATTACTTTTTTTGCTCCAATAAAAACAAATCTGAACCTCTAGCAAAAAGAATAGCTTGATATATCGTTTAATTTTATAAGTTATTTATTCTATAGCCAGTGGCGTATTTGGAGGTGGGGCTCAAGGGGGACCATACAGCCTAAAAAAAAATTGTTCTTTTTCAAAAGCTTAATGACTTGCTCTCAGCAATTCTCTTGATATTTTGTTGAATGCTTTAAAAAGACTCACATAAGATGCTTGGATTCTTGGTTTCTGAGCCATATATTGACCTTATACTGACCTGCTCTAACTGACTTCAAGCATCGTGATGAAAGACAGCATCGTGTTACTGCAGTACAAAAATCTATGATGTTTATCAAAATACAAGAAGAAACAAACATTACAATTGACCAGCAATTGAATTCGCAAGATCCCGAGGAAAGAGTTAAAAACCAAGAAATGTTAAGACCAATTATCCAGGCTATTCTATTTTGTGGTTTTCATGAACTAGCCCTGCAAGGTCTTCATGAAAAAAGTTCTCTTTACAAAAAGTGTTGAAAATAAAAGGGTACTCAGAGTATTATTGCTACTGATACTGGATTGCGGAAATACGAAATTGTGGGGGCATTTTGAATCATCACTAAAAGCGCGAAATACACATCTGCTCTAAAGCAGATCAGTGATGTAAGTTGAAAAGAACAGCTTGTTCTTGGCTCACATGAGACACTTCATTTCAAAGCCATATACTGACGTTAAAGATGCTCTCGCTGACTTCAAGCATCGTGATGAAAGACAGCATCATGTTACTGCAGTACAAAAATCAACGATGTTTATAAAAATACAAGAGGAAACAAGCATTACAATTGACCAGCAATTGAATTTGCAAGATCACGAGGAAAGAATTAAAAACTGAGGAATGTTAAGACCAACTGTCCAGGCTATTTTATTTTGTAGTTTTCTATGTAAAAGCCCTGTGGGGTCCTCGTGGAAAAGGTGATTTCTTTACGAAAATATTGAAAGTGAAGGGGTATTCAGAGGGTTGTTGTAATTGATAATGAATTGGGAAACAAATATTGTGGAAGCATTTCAAATCACCCATTAAAACGCAAAATATACATCTCCTCTACTGCAGAATGATATCATCGATACAGTAGGTAATGT
Source organism: Artemia franciscana (assembly GCF_032884065.1). Classification (NCBI taxonomy): domain Eukaryota; kingdom Metazoa; phylum Arthropoda; class Branchiopoda; order Anostraca; family Artemiidae; genus Artemia; species Artemia franciscana. The sequence goes on from NC_088882.1 coordinate 8,457,412, forward strand.
CATTTGGGATGTAATTTTGAATAGAGCAAAAATTGCGAAATGTTCTTATACATTGGCTCATGAGATCAGTGATGTAAGTTCAAAAGAACAGCTTCTGCTTGTCGTCGTTTATATGATGATCATCTAATATAAGAAAGGTTTTTTGTGATTTGATACTGGGAATGACTTAACTGGTTCAGGTCTTGCAAAGTGAACTCTGCTTATAGTTTGGATTAGACATGAACAAGTTAGTTCGAATGGGCTTTGGTGGAGGTTGTAGCCTGTGTTTTTGTACAAGGGCAATCAAGCAGAGATATGAAATCAGTATTCACTTGCCATCTGCACATCTTGTGCTTTCAACTGCTTAAACCATGCCCTGGTGAATGCCTTTAGACTGAACTTAACTCAATACTATATGGATACTTGCAAGAACTTGTTGGTTTTTTTTCCTATTTCTCAAAACGAATGGAGTCATTAGTTTCTGCTCCTTCGCATGCCAAAAAGCAAAAGTTCCTTTGCTTTTCTTTCACATGGTGAGTTGAAAGGCATGATAGTAACGTCGCTTTTATGGAGCTTCTTCTTGCTGTTGTTGGAGTAGTGGAGAGCTTTGTTGACAACCAGTCCGATTCAGGTATAATCGCGAAAGCCAGCTCCTTCGTAGCAGTCATTACTGAGTTCAGCTTCATTTTCCCTCTGGTTCTTGTTGAAAAAGTGAGTTTAGTTCTGCTTTTAAATTCTGTTTCTCTTCAGAAGGAAAATTTAGATCTACTTACCTACTGTGGAAATATCTATCAATGCAAGTCTGAATTAAAAGAGCTAGTGGGAGCAGATTTTCCTTCTTTTTGTGGAAAAGTGGTCCAGACAGCTGAAAATGTTGGGACAACTGCCCCAATACCAAGACACCAAAGTCTGTAATTCTCCTTTTCAGACACTTGTCTTTATTACAAAGACTTTGTTTTTACCCCATACCTCAAGCAGCTATGTGAAGAACTTGATACGAGATTTCCTAACCACCAAGCCACAGCACTTCAAATTCAACTTCTGTTCCCTTGTTCTATTGCTGATGTTGTGGCAAAGCTGCCAGTGCCAGCAAGGTTGTGGCCCAAGGTTGTGGCAAAGCTGCAAAAATATAAGCAGTTCTGTTTCTGAGACAAGCCTCCTTGCTGAGCTAACTGTCTGGTAAGCCAAATAGAGATCTATAGGCAAGTCTCATCATCCCAGCAAAGCTTCTGAAACTCTTGGTGTGTGTGCTACGACTGCGTTTTTCAAACTGTGCATTCACTCTTGACTGTATTCTCCCTCCTACCACGACATCTGCAGAGCGTTCATTTAGCATGCTAAAGCGGCTTAAAACAGACCTTCCAAATCTGACAGGAGAGGGCAGGTTGAATGGTATTGCACATATTTCAATCGATTTTCAAGGTGGATATTGTAAATGTCATCAATTGGCAATGTCAATTGTCAATGTCAAGGTGGAAATTGACGATGTTTTAAGTGACTTCGGGAGGAAACCAAGATGGATCAAAACATAATAAGTATTTACACTGCTGATATTGTTTTGTATTTGATTCAAGGATTATCAAGAATAGAGCTCTTCAATTTAGTTAACTGAACTCATTATTTAATCTTAGTAGTATAGTAATGAATTAAGCTAAAAAAAAAAAGAAGATTAAGTAATCTACTTATTTGCTGGTAAGTTTCTGAACTTTGGCTATTTAGATTGTGCCCCCCTGAACAAAAATCCTAAATACGTCACTGCCTACAGCCCTGACATCAAATAGCACATACTGATATTTGTATTAAAAAAATATATAAAAAACAGCTCAGCAGCTTATGGTTTGCTTCTAATAGTAGTGACTTTTAAGAAAGTTTAAAATTTAACCAATTCACAAAAAAACTAAAATATTTCTGATGTAATGATTTATCAGTTGCACTGCAAAACTGATTCCAATGATATGACTCGTTAAATTTTCCTGTATATATATAGAATTGGGAGTAGGAAAGTATCACAAGATGCCTCATTTTTGTCATCGTGTTATCCAAAAAACGTTCCTTCATTTTTCACGTAACCTATGCAAATTCAAACTATCATCACTAAAAACTTAAAACTTCCTCTTTCACACTAGAAATTTTCTCGATTTGGAGAGCCTGAAACTCAGACCCAGATTTACCAATAATCTGACTAGGGCTGGGCATAGGGTGCACAATGAGAGGGGGGTGTGAAATTATCAATGAGTGATTTTTTCTTAACAAAACTGGACTGACATGATTTATCGTCAAATTGCCAGGAACACTCCACCACCACACTGCCTATTCACAAAAAAAGTGATTTTAAAACAACACAGGAATTCCATGGTCACTTATAAACTGTCAGATGTCTCCAAAGAATGGCAGCTGAGAGTTTGGTAGTATTTTTTTTTCTTACCAAAAACTGGACAAATGTGTTTTATCGTCAAAATGCCAGGTGCATTCCACCACTGCGCTGCCTAATCATAGAAAAGTATCTTAAAATAACACAGGAACTCCATGGTCAAACTGTCAGATATCTCCCAAGAATGAAAGAGTGGAAGAAGTTCTTCCAAGAAATGGAGGAATGAGAGTCGGGTATCACCTATATCTTTCATTACTTTTGGCTCATCAGTTGCATTATATTTAGTGCTTCCACTATCCCTGAATTTTTTGGGGATTTCCCCAAGAATCTTGCAAAAACGGAGCAGCAAAAACGCTTGGGCCTAGAAGCGTCAAAGCATTAAAACCGGCCTTGCTAAAACCTATACTTGAACATCCCTCTGATGATATTTCCAATATGATTACAAGCTTGAGCTGAAACGATGAGTTGGCATTGATAACCAGCTTTAAGAAGCTTTAAGCAGCTTTAAGCAGCAATCTCTGTGAAAAAAAAGCTACCTGGGAATTGGCTGACTTACACCAGTTGAATAAATCAACAGATATACGATCTATGATCATTTGCTATCCAATAATAGCTAGAACTTTGGACCAATCTCATTGGGTAATCCTTCCTCCACCCACCTGTTTGCATGAATTACAAACCTACAGTGTAAAATATATAGATCATATTTTGAAGACTTAAACAGCTTACCATCCTCCTCTTTTGCATCTGCTGGCTTTTCACCCACGTCCATTGAAAACATGACAATCTTTGGTGTCATTGTTGACATTTTGTTTGAAAAACAATATCTGTAAACGCCTTCCTTATCTGCAGCAAAAGCAAACTTCCCATTTGATTCCCTGTCACCTTCATAAATCAGGTTGCCATCTGGACTGTATATTTTGACATCAATATCTAAAAATCCGCCTTCAGCAACTTCAAAAGTCAACCCTAAAAAAAACTGATCAATGTAAATGATGTGTCAATAAATCAAAACACATATCAATTACACATATCACATATCAATCAAACATATCACATATCAAAACACAAATCAATCACACATGTCCAACATCTAAACATATCTGAGATTAAGACTTTTCAGGTAAAAAAAACACAAGCAGTGGCGTCGTTTTGGGGGAAGGGGGGCAGTAGCCCCCCCCCCAATAATTTGGAGAAAAAATTATTATATAGCCCATGCCCTTTGACTCTCTAGAAGGAGACCCCTCTTACCCCCAATAAAAATGCTGGAACTACGCCACTGAACACAAGCATAGGTGTTTGCAGTAAAGCTTAGGGGAAAGGGGTGGGAGTATAACACAAGACATGTGTTCCAAGGGAAGCAATAAAATTGAAATGCCGAAAAATATGTTTATGTCCACCATGTTTCAATGCTTCCTTGCCTTACTGGGATAGGGTACCTTAAAGAATCCCCCTATGCTATCAGCCAGCTCAAAGAAAATATCCTTTGAGCATTTGGAAGCAGTTCGCTGTAATGTTACCCACTTTGATTAATAAGCTTGCTGACAAAATGGATACTTTATTGAGTTTTCAACCAAATTTTATGATCAAACTGAATCTCAATAACTCTTGATGATGACTAGTCCCCTGGGAGAATTTACTAATGTGTCCTTTGGCTTTGTGATCGGCAACTCACACTGAGGCTTGCAAAACGATTTCAAGATACCAAATTCTCTTGAAGTAGGGGGAGGGGGTAGTATGCAATTACAACACCAGTGACTGTTATATCAGGGGAAAATTCTGGCTAAGAGGCCTCTGGCTACCTTAAAAAGTAGTTGTTCCTCATTTCACCAATATATCTAATCCTCAAGGTTCCACTTTTATAAGAAAAATACTGTAGGCCTAAAAGGCCATTTTTCTTTGGAGGGAGGAGTGGAAGTAGATAATTCAAAGTAGTCTAGTATCTTAGGTATAGTTAAGGCTCTGGATCTATTCATCAGATTTTCATTCATTCACTTGACTGAGCTATTTTGTGAGATGAACAGAAATCAGTCATCCAGAATAATACAAGACTATGGAAAATATTAATCCTTAAGTCATTTGAAGATGAATTTAAAGTAAGAGCATTGAATGGAGAAGTTGATAATACATTTGCATTTCCTACATGATTTCTCCTTGCAAAAAAGGTTTGCTAATTTAAGCCAACTTTTGGCCTGATAGGGCCAAAAGTTACTAGCAAAGATATAAATTTCTTCCTTGGCCTATGTTCTGTATTTAGCCTGCCATTAGTTTAGTCAAGCAGTGGCATTAATTCCCAAAGACCTAGGAAGGTGGGAAACATGTTTTTCAATGTCCATAGGGGAAAATTTATCACTTTCCCAACAAAAATGCCATAAAAGAATATAACTACCCCCAAAAAAAGGTATTTTCCAAAATATAGTGGGGGAACAACCCATCCCTCTCATTAGTGTCATTGGAGTCAAGGCCTAACCTATGAAATGTGAATTTCATAGTAGCTTAGTTTGATATTGTTCAGTAGGCTAATTGGTAAATTTTCAAATTAACTCACAGATGAGACATCAAAGAAATAGGCATATCGTCACAATTTCCTCCTGAATTTAAATGCAACATTCATTTGCATCAGAAATAAGCTTTACCCTTCCCCCTTAATTTACAAATATGTACCCTGCGTTTTATATGTGTGTTAAATTCTCAGTAAGTCAATCTATTCTCTAAATTGAATTAACATTTTTCGATAATGGAAGATTCATTGCATATATACAATTAAGGGTACATAATAATTTGCACATAAGGGCAATAGGGGTAAAGTTCATTTCCAGTACAAATGAATGTTATATTTGGATTCAGAATGAAATTCTGACTCTAAAGTTATGTCTATTTCTTAGCTATCTCATTAGTGGGTTAATCTGAAAATTTACAGGCTGATCTTTCTTGCCCCTTCTAGAACCAGCTTGGTAACAAGAGTGGTTTCTATTAGTGGTAAAAAGTGGTTTCCATTACTAGGTAAATTTATCATTATAACCATAGTATACCCTAGCCTATAATTTATGGTTATCGGAAGTATCCTTGGTAAAATAATAGTTATATAGTAATAGGGACTTTTTACTAACTTGTAAATTGTTAGTTAATACTCAAAATTAACATGTAATTCTTTTGTCAGAATTCAGATAAGTATAGACCTGACATACATACAACCTTCTAAGCCCAAGAAATAAGAATAAGTTAGACGTAGTAGATTGACAATACCTTTACAGGTTATATTTTAGGCCCTGGATTCATTCCTGAAAGCTTCATTTAACTAATGAACTACTTGTCAAAACAGCAAGAAGCCCCTAAACTACTATTTCAGCAAGTCCTTAAATGTTCTATAATATGGTATCAATAGACAGTTGGTACTATTCAGACAAAAACAAGATAAAATTTTGAAAACAGCTTTTAAAAATCCCTAAATATTTACTTGTATCATTCCTAAAAGCACTTTACTTTTGGTGTGTTTACTGGATCAGGCTGCCTTTCTGTTATCTAGCATTCTCTAGAAAATCTGTAAACACCACCTAGCATAGTTAGTTAAACCATCCATATTAATTATTTTGGTATGTTACATTTTTTTTTTTTTTTTTTGAAGAAACCTACCTCAAAGTTTGGGAAATACTCCCAAAAATATTTCGCCTTCAGATATTCTATGTTTATTCTTTTTTAGTTAAGTAAAATTTAGCGCTTGTAGTACCAAAAGAAAACCAAATTATCTGGTCATTCTATATGGCTATCTTTTGGAAAACATTCTGAAGAATGCAAATAATGCTCAGGGTGTCATAGAATAGGACAGGAGAAAATGATTCACATTGGGACATGCCCCAGTCTGTACCAGATGACAACCATCAGCAAAATCAAGGGTAATTTTATTTCTTATAAAGGAAATTTGCTTCAAAAAGACTAGAGTACATCCAGGTTGTTAAAGCAGCATAGATATAATATCTCAAGAACAGAACATGGTATTAAGTTTCAACTTTCAGGGAAACCAGAGGGGGATTAAAACTAAATCAAAAGGTACAATACATAGCCAAATTATCAAAATGGTTTATGTGCAATGTCCCAGAAAAAAAAGGGGGGTATGTTGGAATTTTCAGAGTATGTTGTTAGAGAAGACACTACATCCATCCAAGTTTGTCATAAAGGCATAGTACAACATCTTAGGAACAGAAAAAGGTATTAAGTTGAAACTTCAAGATCTGTTGAGGGGAATTTTTAACTAAATATGGATGTTAAAATAGCCTATCTGTAATATATCTGGGATGACCAAGGCCATTGCAGAATATACTGAACACAATCAAAATGCACTCTATGCATACAAGTTGTCAAAAGAGCATATGAACAATACCTGAGGAACAACTAAAAGCAAGAAACTGAGTCTTTAAGGGCTACTACAACTGTTACTTATGAAATTAGTTCTACTGTTATTGCAACTTTTTCAACCTGCAACTGCTTTTAACTGTTTGCATTTGTGACTACTTACAACTGCAAATATTATTGATTATGACTCCAATAACTTGTGATTGCAACCTCATTACTTGTAACTGCGATTGCCAGTGCATACAAATTTACTGCATCAACTACTTTGATATAGCAAACAACAAGACAATCCTTCAGAACTAGAGCAATGCCAAAGAGACAGGGATACACTGGCTGACAGGCTTTTGAGCTCAAAATCTACAACTGTCACTACACAAGTATAGCACAAGCTTGAGTCAAGCAAAAAGTTTTAACAAGATCAATATTGGACAGTACTTCTCAAACCTGAAGTAACTTCTAGAAAATCTTCCTTTGACTGCCAATTGTCATATACAACTGGGATGAAACTTCTGTGGCCAAAGTTCATTTTTCTCCTAAGGTGTTTGGGGAGATGGGTCAGAAAAGAGTGGGCAAGGCAGGAGTGGGCAAGAACTATGAAGAAGCTCATCTCCTCCTGTTTCAAATCAAGAGCCAGTTAAACCTGAACAAGTAATACCATTTTGAAGTAAGGACTTCAAAAGTTCTGACTGAAATCCTGTTAAACTTCAGCTTGAAAAAGAGGAAAAGAAAAATAAAGAAATCCAAGATAAGAAAAGTAGTTGATGAGATAGTTACTGAAGGGAAAAACATCTACACAAGAAAGAAATTCTACATAGAGTTAGAATGGTCATGGATGATGAAATTAATGACTCTTTGCAAGCTGGTTCTTCTGATGAGGAGGATGTGAATGAAGGAGTATTTAACTATATCTAAGAACTAGAGCAATGTTAAAGAGGCAGTGTCACACCATCTAGAAGGCTTTTGAGCTCAAGATCCACAACTTTCGCTATACAAGCATGAACCCACAAGCTTGGGTCAAGCAATAAGCTTTAACAGGATCAGCATTGGGCAGTTCTTCTCAAACCTGAAGACAATTCTAAAAAATTTTCCTTTGACTACAAGTGACACATACAACTGGGATGAAACTTCTATGGCCACAGTTCATGTTCCTCCTAAGGTGTTTAGGGAGATGGGTCAGAAAATAGTGGGCAAGGCAGCATCCTCAGAGAGAGGTGTCCTTGTGACCTTGGTTGGAACTGTTTCTGCAAGTGGTAAGTTTTCACTACCTTACTTTATATTTCCAAGGAAAAATTCTCAGCCTTACCTGCTAACGGGTGGTCTAGGTAACTCAGCAGGTTGACCCTTACCATCAGGTTGGACCAACCAAGATCTTTTCTTGAAGTATATTCATCACTTCAAGGTATATTCACATTCATCTCAAGAGAGCCCTAAACTTCTAATCTTAGATAACCAAGTCCCATGTCTACTTGAAAGCTGTGCAGTTTGCAAAAGATTCACGCATCCAAAATAACAGAATGAGGGGCTACAAGAAAAGTTGAACATGGCCATACAATCCTGAAATCTTCACAGAAGGTTTTCTTACCTCTTTTGTCATTGTTAGGTCTGCTCTCCCTAATCTTGATGGACTTGTCCCAATTTGTCCTGTAAATGATGTACTCTGTCAGTCTAAAGACCCTGAGATTGAGGTGAACAATGAAGAGGCTCATCCACTCTTGTTTCAAATCAAGAGCCAGTTACACCTGAGCAAGTAAGACCATTTTGAAGTAAGAACTTCAAAAGTTCTGACTGATACCTTGTCAAACTTCAGCTTGGAAAAAAAGGAAAGAAAAATAAAGAAAGCAAAGATAAGAAAAGTAGTTGATGAGACAGTTGCTGAGGGGAGAAACACCTACACAAGAAAGAAATTCTACATAGAGCTAGAATGATCATGAATGATGAAATCAATGATTCTTTGAAAGCTGGTTCTTCTGATGAGGAGAATGTGAATGAAGAAGTATTTAACTATATCAAAATTGATAACTTTACAAATGTAGTATAAGGAAGAATTTTTGCCTGGTTGCATTATGGAAAAAACAGAGAACAGTGACAAAGCAAATGCCATGTGTATGGGCAGACTTCAAAACCAGAAGTAGCCAGACTGCAGGGACTTCATCTTTTTCACCAGACAATATATACTAAAAAAATTGTCATTCCTGTTCCTGGTACTGCTTGCAAGGTATCTTTATATTTCATTCCATCAACTGGTAGTTAATTTATGATCAGAGTGTGCTTGATTTTACTAATTTGATGTCGAATTTTTGATCATAAAAGTGATTTTCATCCTTTTTTTGATAATAAATATATGGTTTGTAGCATTTCCTATTATGTACCATCCCTTTTCCCTATATGTACTGGGTATATAGGTGGACATCTGGTACATGCAGTGACACCCCGTTTTTTATTCACTTGAAGTAAAAAAATCTAAAAAAATAATATTCTATCCTTCTGATAATGGTGTTCATTTGATCTATAAACCAGCTCTTTAGTCCAAAATTTGACTAAGCTGGGCTAAATTACCCTAACCAATCTTTAGACTTGATAGGGCCAAAAGTGATGGGCAAGATATAGATTTTCCTTTAAGTCAGTGTACTCCTGAATGTAGTGTAATATTTTTGGTAAATGTTTAGTTTCATTACAAGCTGTCTAAACTGGAAACAACACTGATAAGAAGCATAGTTTCCTTAATATAGCACTTAGAAATGCTAATTCTAGGGGTGCATCTATTTCTTGTTAACCCTCCTCCTCCTTGGGGCAAACTAAAAATACATAAAGTAGGCCTTGCTTACAGGTAACATCACCTATAGAGCAAAGTATACTAGTCCATGAGCCCTGTAGCCATGGGGCAAAGTCTGTATTCTATATTTATTTAATAAACCTTGTTTGAGGTTTTTCTTTTTTTTTTAGTTTTATAACTCTTTGTTGAATAAATATAAATACAGACCTTGCCCTGCTGCCCACAAGGCTCATGATCTAATATGCTTTGCTATATAGGTAATGTTACCTGTAAGCAAGCCCACTTTATACATTTTTGGTCTCATTAGAGGGGGATTTTCAAAGCTAAAAAATGGACACACTTCTATAATAATGACAAGGAAACAATATGCAATCATCAGAATCTTGCTATATATAGTAATATGCACTTTAGACAGCTTGTGATGAAACTAAGCATTTATCTTTTTTTGTTAATGTCTAATCTATGAAACATTAATTTACAAATAGTCTAAGCTGATGTTGTTCAATAGCCTAGGCTAACAGTTTAGTATTAACCCAATTTAATGACTCTTGAGAAGGAAGCATGTTAAGAAGAAAATTCTTAATTCATAATATTCAGAATAATTGTAACTAACACATTGGTAAAATTCTAGCTTAGTGACTTTTGGCTATCTTGGAAAGGGGTTAGGTTAGGAAAATGAAACTTTCAGGGATAGGTTTAAAGGCTGAAGTATGCCATGGGAAGGTATTTTGAAGTACCCTCTCCTCTACTCCCTCTCCCTCTAGAGGGTCCTAACATTTGATGACCTTTAAAAATATGTATGTTATAAAAGTAAAACCTTGGATAATAGATCTTCTGCTTCAATGAAGTACAACAAAACTGTTTTCAGCTTCACAATTTTGCTCAATGCCAATTTATAAGGTTTTGAAAATATGCAAATACATCTCCTAAATTAAAAAAAAACAACATTGATATGGCTCAGAATTCTACTCAAATAACAGGAATTGTATTTTGAGGACTAAAGGCAGGGAAAGTAACTGAAAAGTAAGGTAAAATGTTGTTTTGTCAAAATTTCAACAGGTATAGACCTGTTATGTAGGCAAATCTCAGGGTTCTCTAGAGGGAGGAGTGGAAGTGGGGGTCAATGTTGGTATTACCTGAAGAATTGTTTTGGGGTCATGAAACTATTGTTAATAGATGTATTTTGACTTTTTGAACATCTTTTCTCTCTTGCAAAACTACCACAAACTCACCATTATGGAGTTATTCTGGCCCAAATATTCTTGTATTTATACATATAGAATTGCAATCATTTCCATTTTTGTTGATAGGATATTTGAAATTGCAAATCTGTAATAGTTCAGAAACAAATTTGGGCTATATATTTGCATATTAGGGGAATAAGGGTAAAGCATAGCCTATATTAAATATGTAAACTAACCATTGCTGTGTTTAATATATGCTATGCTTTACCCCCCCCCCTAATGTGCAAATATATAATAACTCCATAATGGTGAGTTTATAGTAGTTTTGCAAGAGAGAAAAGATGTTCAAGTCAAAATGCATTGATTAACAATAGTTTCATGACCCTAAACAATTGTTCAGATAATACCAACATTGACTAAGGTGGGTGCTTTTAAAATACCTTCCCAGGATATACTTTAGCCTATAGACCCATCCCTGAAAGTTTCATTTTCCTAACCTAACCCTTTTCCAAGACAGCCAAAAGTCACTAAACTAGAATTTCACCAACACATTTTTCTTGCAGCCTGGCTATACTTTACCCAACACAACCCCTGCCCCACCCCCTACTTTGTAAATATGTAGCCTAGCCCAAATTATATACTTCCAATATATTTCCAATGCATGCGACTAGTTTCAATCTGTAAATTGAACCAGCTGTGCTGAAACAAGAACCAGAAGAACAAGAGTCACAGGTGACAGAATACATAGAAAATATATAAATCAGCCTATATTTCACAAAATTAGCGGGAGGGTTGAGGGTAAGGCATAGCAGGGCTACACACAAAATGTGTTATTTTCAGTTATTCTACATATTATGCAGTAAAAATGTTTCCTATACATGTTTCCTTCTCAAGAGCCATTATAGCCTACTAGGTTTATACCAACAGCTCTTACCCATTTTAGTGCCAGCTTGCACTTTTTCAAAAAAGCACTCTTCTGCATGGGCATCAACAGTGACAAAATAAGAATAAGCTCTTGAAAACAGCGCACAAACAGCTAAAATTTTAAGAATCATTCTTATGTAGACCTATTTTTGAATTTATTTAAGGTTGTGCCAAAGGATTGTACACGTAAGCAAAACGTGTAGAAATGCCATCTATTATTTAGGGAAAATCTGATTACAAGTGTCATCTATATTTTTGCCGACTTGCGAATTGTAATAAAAAAAAAAAACTAGGGAAAAAATCGCTTCATAGTGTATGAAATCGGTTCATGAAATCGCTTTTGATGCCCCGGAAGTTTTACCTTGACTCGTTAAGCCGTTCCAAAAATATTGTTGATGTGCGCTTTTGACACCTTTTTCATGCTCAAAAATTTACATGTTGTTGCAATTGAAGTAGTAGTTGGAGTAGTTTAATAGCACTAGTTGCATAAGGAAAAGTAGCAGTGGCATTAGTGTTAGTAGTGACAAGTATATATTACCTTTTAGTCAATTGGTCCTCCCTTTAAATACTCTCCAAAAGATTAAACTTAATACCCAAATCAATTCTTGAGATACGCACTTTTGATAATCTACATGCACATAGTGTATTTTGATTTAGTTCAAATTCTCCCTCAATATTCTGTCATATTTTCACCTTCATACGTGTAGCCTTAATTGTACTAGTATCATAGTAGTAGTGGTAGTAGTAGGAACAGTAGTAGCAGTAATAGTGTATAATTATTAGTAGTAACAGTAGTAGCAGCAGTATTAGTAACAGTAGTAAGAGTTACATTTTGCCTTTTGGTCAACTGAACATCCCACTCATGATACCCTTAAAGTTTCTTCTTGGTACGATAAGCCGTTCCAATATTGCTTATACGCCCTATTAGCAATTTATATACATATAGTATGCTTTGTTTTAGTTCAAATTTTCCCTCAACGTTTCCTCAGATATTGCTTTCAATGTCCTCGGCCTTAGTAGTACTCGATACAGAAGTATAAGTTTTAGTGATAGTAGTGAGAGTAGTGATAGAGCTTTTGGTGGCAGTTGAAGCAGCAGTAGTTGTAGTAGTAGTAGTAGGGTGCAAATATTGCCTTTTTGGTCAATTGATCATCTCCCTTATCATTTCCTGAAAAATCCGAATTAATACACTCAGTCATTTCTGAGGAACACCCTTCTGAAAATCCATATACACATAACGTGTTATGATGTAGTTATTTCCCTCAACATTCCCCGAAAGATTCATCTTAATGCCCTTCGTGTATTGGGAAAGTAGAAGTTAAACATGCATACCTTTACATCGATTCCTTAGAAACCTTATATGCCCCCAGGGTATAACTTAAAGCCCTTGCCCCAGGGCCCTTAGGGGTGCAAACAAATGAACAAACGATGAACAAATTGCATAGCTTGCATCTCTTTCCCTGACGTCTCGGGGGGGGGGGTGACAACCTCAAACAAATAATTGCTGAGCTTTTAAACAATGCTGAAAAAATTGATGTCCCAAAACTTTGTATGTTTGTTGTGGAAAATGATAGGTGCGTGGGGGGAGGATTCTCTCCAATCACTTTGACTCTTAAAAAGGACACTATAACTTCTAAATTAAAATCAAATGAGATCCGTCTGAACTTAAAACGACCACCCATTCCATAATAGCCTTATAAGCCCCCAGGGCACAACTTAAAGCCCTTGCCCCAGGAATCTGGGGGGATTTTCCAACCTTGGAGGTATGGTTTTATGTTCTTTGGGCTATTTTTAACAGAATTGTCATCGCACAATTTCAATCATATACATTTGGTGAAAAGTGGGGTAGTTGGGGGGAAGGATAGTTGCCATCCCTCACTACTGACCCTTAAAAGGGAACTAGAACTTCCAATTTCAATCAAATGAGCTACCTCTAAAGTTAATACAACCATCCTTTCTATAAGAACTTCAAATGCCCCAGGGGCATAGCTTACAACCTTCGCCCTTAGTCTCTAGTGGTTTGTATCAACCTTAAAAGCCTTGTTATATGAAGTTTGGACTATTTTGAATAAAAGGCCTGTCTCGAAATATCTATTTATTTATTTATTTGAAAACCCGTCAATCATACGAAATGAAAAAGACGGAGCACGAACATATAAATATAAGAAAATATATAAGAACATATCAGAAGAGACATAACTAGAAAGAGACTCAACTAATAAAAGGGCAAACAAAATAGCACTAAAATGAATAAAACGAAAACAGATCTTTTGTAAAAGGAGATTATACCAATCGTGATCTACTATTTTAATATTATGTCTTTTGCTTAAATTTTCAACTGCAACATGAGGGTCGGTTATGTGATACTTTTTAATGAGGATTGAGTTTCTGTGCCAGGGAGGAAAACGTAGGAGGTATTTAGCAAAACGGAAGAAAAGCGCACGGATTTTAGACAGTTCAGCCTTCGAGAATAGTTTCCAAAATGGTGCCAGGTACAGAATATGAGGTAAAACAGTAGCATTTTATAGGCTGGCAAGGAGAGGGCGGCTAAAACGGAATTTAGCAGAGACTATGGAAGCATACGAGCCGGAGATTCGTCGATTGAAGTGTTTGATCAGTAGAAGACGTGTATGCCTTAGAGACGAGCCAATAGGGACTCCGAGGTAATTTATGTGGTCAGCAGTATTCACGAGATTTCCACTAAAAAGCAGTGAAGGCACGTGTGGTGTTTTTTGTCAATTGAAGAGAACTTTCTCGGTTTTCTCAGTGTTAAAACTGAGGCCAAGTTTTAGATATTCGGTTTTAAGCGTTTCAAAAATGTCAGAAGCTTTTTGCAATGTTCTACTTAAGTTCAAGACGTCGTCGGTGTAGCATACTGAGGAGGAGTCTATAGAGGAAAGAATGCATGAGGTTGGGCATTTATCTTGTGCTTAAAGAACATAATTATTGAACAAATGAGGGGAGGAGACAGCTCCTTGGCGGGCACCTTTCAAAACAGGGATCAATTTTTCATGAGGCCGGGGAGGCAAGTTTTTGTCGGGAGGGAGCTTTAGGCGAAAGGACAGCCTCGAGTACATATCACGTAGGGATCGAACTATGCAGGGATTCAGACCTCGTTGTGAAGCTTTTAATAACATTGCAACGTGTATGAGTGAATCGAATGCACGGCTGATGTCATGACTAGCTAAGGCTATGCTCTCTCCAGAAAAATCCACATCAAGTAGCAGACTCACTACAGCCGTCAAGGCATCGGCACAACCAGTGCGGCGCTTAAATCCAAATTGACGTGGCGGGGTGTAGCATTTAGTTTCCAGTTCATTAATGAATAGAAGCTCGAATAGTTTACATAAAGAAATGGCGACTGTAATGGGGCGGAAAGACGAGCATTTGATGTCATTTTTCTTTTTCTTCGGAACGGGGGTAAGATCCCCTACGCAGAAGGAGGAGGGAACAACACCTTGCGTGAAGATCATCGGCATAAAAAGCGAAAGATGCATAGCGAGAACCGAACCACCATTTTTAATATGGATAGCGCTAACACGGTCAATTCCGCAAGAAGACTTATTTTTCAACCGACGAATTGCTTGAATAACCGACTCTAAACTGACAACAAAATCACCGTGCGGAAGCTTATCAAGGAACTCATCCAATTCTCTCTCGTACATGTCTTCAAGTTGGGGGTTAGGAGCAGCAAATTCACTCGCATAATAAGAATACCAATCCTCGACAGGGATTTCAGACGGCGACAACAGAGGGGTAGGCTTTGCCAAAGATACAGACTTGAAAAGAAAATTTCGATCCTGTTTTGCACGAGTGGAATAGCTATCAACGAGAGATTTGCGGTGGAGGGAGAGCTCCTTCGAGAATCTACGCTTCATATTCAGTCTGATGCTATTAATGATACCAGATCTTGGGCACCCACAGTCTTTCCATACCGAAAACCAGAATTTTGCTCGATGACAAGCGGCTACCAGCGAATGATTTTCGGGCCATTTTTGCAACATCCCTTTACGCACTTTTACTTTAGATACCGCTAACCTCTCAGCATGAAGGAGAGCGTGGCAAATTTCAGTACAATAAATATTGAGACAAATTTGGACTTCTTCTTTAGAGAGATTTTTCGATTTTTGGAGGAGATTAAAGGGAATATGGATTTCATTAAGAATTACTTCTGTCACCAGAGCAAATAGTTGCTTATCAGCCTTAAGCCAATCAAGACGAAATTTAGGCTGTCGAGTTTCCTGGCGGGTTTGGTGACAGTTCGAGGAGACAATATGTACAGAAGACGAGACAGGAAGGCGGTCAGAAATTTGATAATCCGTTACTACCCTAACATTTTGAACAGTTAAATTATGAGAAATGGCAACATGGTCTAGATTTGACACACTGGAGGAGCTATGAATATATGTAAAATCCCTTTCTTTTCCTACCACAGCAAGGTAATCATCAAAAATATTCTTAATCAAAGAGGTACGAGATGATTGTAGAGAAGAAATCTCAGAAAGGTTGCAGTTGAAATCTCCAATTACTACACAAGAAAAACCCTGGCGCTTAATTTTAGATATACATGAATTTAGTTTCTCACAAGAAAGGGCAAAAAGACGTTCTGAACGCTCATCTTTATAATCTGTTGGCAAATACACGTTGATAAATACACAACTTTCAATTCGTACTGCGAGAAAATTGTCAGACTTTTCGAATAGACTGGACAGAACACATGACCAAACAAACGTAGCTAGGCCTCCTGAAGGTCTTCCTCGGCTGCAGCTCTGCTTAGCTGGAACTTTTAGGCCTTCGTGGTATGATTTAGTTCTAGCAGGTTTTCACTTTGCACGTTAATAAAGTGCTCTTAAATGCACACTACATCATGTTCGACACTTAAATCACTAAGGATCGGGAGCTTCTCAATGAACGAGCCATTGATGTTCCATGAAATGAAGCTACAGCACTTGCTCATGATTTCTGTAGTTGCCTGTTTTTGGGACAACTAATACTGTAGCAGGTATGACCCGGCACTTCACACTCTACACAAAAAGGGAGTTTTGAGCAGGGAGCTTCGCGCGTGGAAATGTGCTCATGCGAGCCACATTTTGAACATGTTGATGGATTTTCACAGTTGGAAGCTAGATGGCCTATCCTGTGGCAGTTGAAACAACGGCGCGGAAGGAAAACAAATTCTTGGGCTTGTAATCGTTCGTAGCCAATTCTAACCGAGTTTCCAGGGAAAACTTCAAGATCACTCCGCGTCTGAAAATATACTTTATATGTTCTCGACTTTCGACACTGGGTTACCTTCGTACATTTTGGCATTAATTCTTCGAGCTTCGATTGGTCGATATACTCCGGCACGCGCTTAACCATGCCGATATAAGCAGATTCTTTTAATGAGGCATTTAGACTTGGGCTTGATGTTTTCATAATTTCAACTATTTTCGTGGCTGCTGTCTTAGTTCGACCGACAAATTTCCACTCGTTTTTGGTGTGCTTTAATTCCGTAACGTCTTCCACAGAGTTCTGGCATATGGAGTCCAAGAAATCCTTGCGTTCGTTTGGGCCTTTAAGGTCAGTTGGTGGGCTTTTCACCATAACAGCGTATAACGGCTTTGAGGGGGGTGCACAATTTAAGGATTGTTTAGAGGGCTTAAGCAGGCTCATTTGAGGGTAGGTTAGCGTTGCTAGAGCACCGTCCAACTTCCTAGACATTTCGTTTATTTTAGAAATAGCTGTGGCACTAACGGCATCGCCTATTGCGGGAACTTCACAGGGGCTGAATATCACGAATTTAGGAATGTTCACTTTTTGCTTCGCGGCGTTTACTAAGGTTTTCGACATTTCCAGAATATTGTCCTCATCTTTGGCACAGATTACTACTCCATTAGGCTCATTAAGTTCTGTATGGAGAATTCGTTTAGCTAGTATAACTGTCTCACGGTCGTAGTAGCCTACCGCTGATTTGATAATTGATTCTATTTTAATGCCATCGCTAAGCGCTCTGCTAATGAAGTTCAATACTGCATTTAATATCAGTTTCTCACCCATCTTATGAGTCCCAAAGACAATCCAAAAGCATAGTCCGTTAAACCGGTTCTGACGTCGCTTTTAATTGTATTTCTTATTTATAGACGTGCCAGCCTTCGTCTGTTTCTCATTAAAATTATCCAGAAAAAGTATCCAAAAAAGATTTAATTTCTTTGTCACTGAGTAATTAAATATAGTACTTTTACAAAACGTATCAAATCAATCTGTTGTGTAACACAGAAATCACTATTCAAAATATAATCCTTTTTCAACACTGGTCTAACTGGACGAAGTAGTTCATAAATATTCAATTCAAACCAAATCCTTTTACTTTGAACTCTGAATCAATATAATCCGATTATTTGAGATGTTCTCACTTTGAAAGCTAGTTCAGTACTGAATGCATCTTGTTCAGTATCTATTGGATGCATCTTGGGAAACCCAACGTACTTGGGTGTGTGGGGGGATAGCTGCGCTCTGATCACTTTGACTCTTTAAAAAAGCCACTAGAACTTCTGATTACCAATCCAACGAGTCCCCTCCAAAGCATATATGACCACCCTTTCTATTAGACCCTTATATGCCCCCACGGCATAACTTAGAACCCTTGCCCAGAGAGCTATAGGGGGGCGGGGTCTTCCTCACAGATGTAATTTCCGGACCCTTAAACTACGATGAACAAAATCATTATCCCCAAATGTTGATTGGGGTTGTTAAGGGCAATGATGAACGTGGAAGGGGGGGGGGTCTGGCTGCTCTCTAATCACTTTCAATCTTAACAAGTACACTATAACTCTCAATTTCAAATCAAATGAGCCCTATCTGAAGTTTATACGGCCACCCATTCCATAAAAATTATATATGCCCTCATAGTATAGCTTACAACTCTATCCCCGGGGCGCCCGGGGGGCTGTATCAATCCTAGAGGCATTTTTAGCAGAAGGGTAGGCTTGTATTGCCTCTTTTAAATAAGAAGGTCGTGTTAATTTTAATCTTTATGATTAGAGGTACAACGTGGGCTCAGGGCTCTTCTAAACCCCCCCTCCTTTTTCACCCCATCAGATTTTTAACAGAATGGTATGCATACATTTTTTTAAAGGTCAGCTTAAAATCTATGGTGAAAGTATCCTAGGCTAACACGGAATGAACAACAGGTGATAATGGATAACAGACTAGCAGGTGGCAGGTGGACGATTCCTAGTTTAAGGATCATGGCCAGCAATATTAGGACTCGAAAATATACATCTTAGTGGTGTAACAACTGCAGGACTGACCCCCCCCCCCTTATGTTGTATCTTGAACAAACACAGTGGCATGAGTAAGGAACCAAAGGCACTTTTAAAATTTTGACCTTATCCTAGGCGAATTCTTCTAAAAGTCAACACTCTTAGAAGTCCTATTTCAGTTCCATATTTTCTGCTTACAAATTCATAAATTCTTCTGAAATAAAAATGACAGTTAACTACACAAATACCTCAAATAGAAAGCCTTTTTCATAAGAAAATTTAAATTTCACTTGAGGATTTAGCAAAAGCATGAGACTCGAGACACCTTCCTGTAGACCTATGTCGACATTTGTCCTGTAGACCTATGTCTGAGAGTTTCACTTTTGTAAAACAAAGTTTGGATATATTTTTCAAAGGTCATTGCCCTGTAAAGGTAGCCTTTTCAGAAGGTCTTAACCAGGGCATAATCTAGGCTTTATATTAATTCTTTAAAATTTCACTTACCAGTTCAATAGCTTTCTAGGATCTTAAGTTTTGCCGATTTTTAATACATGGATTTCACAAAAAGCTAAGAACAGTACTATTTAGTAACGAATTTCATGGATGACCAAAATTGGAAAAAAAATATTTTCAAGAACAGACCAGTTAATATTTAGGAAATACACTTGTCGTACATATAGTTAAAATGTATGATTTGAAAGTCAGAGGAGTTTTCGGATTTTTTTTTTTTTTGTAAAAAAAAGCAAACCTTTTTGTCTGAATGAATCACTGGCTGACTGAAGGTCTGACTTGCCTGGTCAGGTCTGCCACGAGAATAACTTTTTTGACACGACTAAAAAACTAAAAGAACATACTTTCAAGTACGTTACTACGGTAAGAAGTTTTTTTGTGCATAGTACTACGTGTATTATGCAGATTGCCAGTGTCTACTTTTTAAATACTTCTAATATTGGTTATAAAGACAGAAGGAAACCACAAGGCCTTCAGACCGGATTGACTAGGTGCGGGGCCCGATTGGAATTTTTTGCGGGACCCTCTCTATTTATTAAATTTTTAAGTAAATTCAAATTTAGTATATATATATATATATATATATATATATATATATATATATATATATATATATCGAACGAACAAGAATTAAAAGATTATCTATTACAAGAAATGAAAAAGGGCTACTCCTTTTCACACTTACCGTAAGAGGAGTAAGAGCAGTTCTTTAACGTTAAGCATAAAATTGAAAACTAAAAGTAAGAATATTCATGGGAAAAATGTGATGAAAAACACTATAATAATGGATTCTATACAATCCCCAACGACAATCCAACAAGAATTGGATGCAAATCTCTCTACTTCAAACGGTATCGGTTTTGTAGTGTCAATGCTCAAAATAAGTTGTGCAACTTTACAGAAGAGAAAGCATTCCCGTGGTGTCAATGGTTTATGTGGTATGCATTCAAAGTATGGGGGTAGTCGTCTATTCATAGGCTTATAAATTCTTTATCAGATAATTTTTCATTCGGGGTTCCTGATTCGTTTTGTACTGGTATTTTGACGCCTGTTTTCAAAAAGGGTAAAGATGCTAAAGATGCCACAAAGAATGTGGTTCTTACCGTCCAATTACTGTATCTTCTGTCTTATGTAAAGTAATGGAGTTATTTGTAATAATAAAAAAATGCTGTTATTCCCCAGATTCGCAGTTCAGATTTAAAAAGGTATAAGCGGGGATATCCATAGCCTTATTGCAAATCTTTTTAACTGAATCAAGGGAGCTTGGAGAGCCCTTAGTTTTTGATAGTCAATCAATGGTTGTTATGAAACGAAAGCACCGGTTTGCTTCATCATCAGCCAGCGCCATTGGATGTATTGTTTATTCATTTTCTGTTTTAGTTGTTTTCCCATAACTGATTTGTGCGTCATTTGTATAGACCTTATCCTTTTTTTTATTATCATATTCTCCATTGGGAGATATTTATATCTGTTCATAACGGGCAATAAAATCATTTATTTATAAAGCTAGCTACATGTTACAGTAACGTTATATAGTAATAGTAACGTTAGTAATATATGAGAAAACCCAGTTATACGGCCTTGTAAGTTTTTGCATTTGACATTAGCTGCCATCTACCTTTTACAAATTGCGACTATTTGGACTATTAAAGAAAAAAAAACCTGATAAAGACGAATTCCAGTAGATTCCTATCACCACGGCATGGCTTGGCACTGAAATATTTATCTACCAAGAGCCAATATACGATTTGTGCCTTTTATTGCCACTGTTGTTAATCCACTATTATTTACTTTAAAAAACAATGGCATTTAATCTCGCTACACCCGTGATTAGCAACAACGTGAAGGGGGTGTAGGAAATAATTGCTCTCCCTCAAAAAGCACAATTTGTAGAAATTTCGAAATAATTACTCTAATTTGGTTATTTCTCCATCATGTCCATCAAGCCGGGCCCCCCGTCCTCTTTAGAATAAATCCATTTCCACCTGCAGAGCAGGCAAGCATGTCGTGAAAAAATAGAGTTTGAGATAAACACATTATACATGGTAATAATATTTTTATTATTAGCTATGTCAGGAAAATCTCAAGGGGAGGGGGGAGTAGGAAATATTTAGGCTTTTACCCTCTCTTTCTCTCCGAAATAGAAATTTGTCTCACGATCTATTACATTTTTCCCAAATTTCTTTATTTGTGTTGTTTCTCCTTCATCTTTACCAAGTTGGGCCCTCACCCTCTTGGGGATAATTGCGTACCTGCAAAGCAGTATGTATTTATTTAATGACTCATTATTCGCCGTACAGAACTTTTCAGCTCCAATTGTAAAAACTTGGCTTAGCCCAGCGAATTAAACCAAGCGTTTTTCGCCAGCCCAAAAAACGCACAAATAAATAACAAGTCAATAAAATAACTTTATTTTAACTCCAGCGTCAAAACGAAGAAAATCAACAAACAGAGATAAAATTACACTCAAATCAAAACGTACCTAAACATAAACTTCAAGCACTGAGAAATTCAGCAGCGTTAATTCAAAATAAGGAATTATAACAAAACCAAAAAGAAGGAGCCAAATGGAAAAAAGAGAAAATTTCTACTTTTTTGAAGGTATTAGTTACCTATTGCTTGTTCAGAGGGGATTTTTTCATGTCTTCAAGATTCGGGTTAATTTTAAAATCCCAAAATCCAAGCTGTTGCAAGCTGCGGTACTACGAATCACATAAGATAGTTCTTTATATGATCTTCAATTAAAGTTTGGAAAAAGGGGCAAGAAATTTGAGTAATAATAATAATTTAATAATAATAATGGTACTTGTGTATTATTCAGAACACACTAAGTTGTTCCAAGCTGTTCCAAGCTGCGCAGAGCCACTTGATCAATTTAGACCATCACTTCGTTTGCAACCATTCAAAAGCAGTTGTGTGGCATTTTTGCAAGACCTGGACTTACAAGTGGGCCATTTGGACTAAGCAATGTCAAGCAAATGCTTCAATCAAATTTATGAATGTTTAATACCCTTCATATGCTTCGAGCTACGTTTTGGTACGCTTCGGTCCGTCCAAAAAAAAATTGAAATGTACACTCAACATGACTATACGCTTCAAGAGAGACAACACAATTAGGCAGTTAGAGCAGTTTTTTCCTGTTTTGTTTTCTCCTTCCGTGTTGGCACATCTAAAATATACAAAAAGATGCATGAAAAGTTGACAACAAACAATTTAAAGATGATGAAAAATGAAAGAGAAAAAATACAAAAATAAGTAAAAGTAAGATAAAATAAAAAACAGCAAAAGAAGCAAAACAGCAGTGAGATAGCAAGTCAGATATACAGAAAAGAAGAAAAACAAGAAAAAAACAAAGAAAAGAAGTAAAGAAAGAAAAAAGAATAGAGGGTCGATAAGAACAAGAGGTGAAAAGGAGTAAAGAAAGAGGGAAGAAAACATATAGAAGGAAAAAAAAGAGGTAGTAAAAGAAGAGTCTAAAAACGAGAAGAATTGTTTTCTTGAATAAACCTACAGAAAACCAATGAAACACACCAAGGAACTTGCAAAAACCAACAGAGTCTGCACAGAAGAGCATGTCCAAGATTGATAAGATCAAATTTTGAAAAAAAAAACAACATTAAAGTAAGCACCAATGCAAATGGACATTTCATTTAAGTACCAAGGGCAGTGAAAATGAAATGTGATGGTTTCAATTGGTTAAGTAGAAACTTTAACAATTTTGAATATCTTAAAAACATAAACAAAATCGAGAACTCAATTTTTGATGGAAATAAATAACAAAAAAAAGTTGTTTTTTTTAAACTCAAAGTAATGAGCAGCATAAATACTGAAAACGAACAGAAATTACTATGCATACGAGGGGGGTTTCACTCGTATGCATAGGAACTCTCTTTACGTTAAATTTTTTCAGCACTTAAAAAAAGTTACTTATCGTTCTAATAAACGACCCTTGAAAAGACTTTGTTTTTGTTATTTAATTTCTGATCGTTTTTTTTTAATAACGCAAGGAAATCTGGCAGAAAGATCCCCTTCCTCACGAAAATATCCTTTGGAAAATTCAATCCTGGTAAAGTTTACCCCGGACAATTACCCTTAATATCTCCATGCGTATAATTGAGTCGGTAAGGAGAAAGCAAGATATATAAAGAAATTTTGTACAGGAATTCTGGCGAGCACCCCCAGCATAAAACCCCTGAAAAGTTCACCCCCTGGAAATTTCCTTCTCCTTAGAAAATTCTCCCCGTGAAAAATCCCCCCTGTAGAAAATTTGACCTTCCATCCCCACCCTAAAAACACATGTATACTTCCCAATAACAAATACTATACGAAAACAATGGCCAAATTTTATAACTTAAAGACCTTTCCCCAGGGGCTGTGGGGGTTATTTTTATCTCCAAAGATATAGTTATTGGGCCTTTCAACTATGCTGAACAAAACAGGTATCTCAAATTCTGATCAGACGATTTTGGGAAAAAAGTGATGTTGGTGGGGGCCCATTTGCCTTGCCATTTTTTGGGTCACTTAAAGAGGGCACTAGAAATTTTAATTTCCTTTAGAATGAGCCCCTTCTCGATGCTCTAGGACCATTGGGTAGATACGATCCTCCCTGGGAAAAAAACACAAATAAAAACGCATCCGTGATTTTACTTCTGGCAAAAATAAAAAATTCCACATTATTGTAGATTAGAGCTTGAAACCTCTACAGTAGGGTTCTCTGAGACGCTGAATCTGGTGGTGATATTTTCATTAAGATTTTATGACTTTTAGGGTGAGTTTATCCCTTTTTCAAAAATCAAACAAATTTTCTCAGGCTCATAGCGTTTAATGAGTAAGACTAAACTTAATGAACCTTATATATTTGAAATCAGCATAAAAATTCGATTCTTTTGATATATCTATTGGCATCAAAATTCTGTTTTTTAGAGTTGCGGTTACTATTGAGCCAAGTCCCTCCTTAAGAGTTCGTTGCCACGAACTTTTTGAAAGACCTTGATATGCAGGATGCAGTTTTTGATAGCAGGAGGTGCCAAATTCAAGAAGAGAAAAATGTGGGTGAGAAACCATGACAAAATACCCTCTAAAACATAAGGCAACAAAGCGCTTTATAATAAGATAGCTTTCCTTGGAAGGTCGGCTTGAGAGTCAACAGATTGTTAATAATTGAGCTTCTACAGAATTGTTTTTGGAACAAAAATAAATAATAAAAATCGTAGCAATAAATTCAATATATCATACTACCATACAATACTTTGTTTATAAGAAATAACGTAGTTAGCTTAATCTCCAGAGTCGTTTCCAGGGGAAAGTGCAGGGAGCTTGAAAGAACACATCCTGTCCGTGCCCTATTATAAATAAATATATGACATATCTATGGTTTAAACTAATTGAAAAAAAAAATGTTGAAAATAAAGGTAACTTGAAAGAGCCACTTTCACGCAAAAGAAATGGGCTGGTTTGAAAGTTTTCTCAGTGTTTCAGAGCTTACAACGAGAAAGTTTCCACAAAAACTCAACTTTTCAGAATTTCAGCGGAAGAAGGTGAAACTTTACTCAATATATTCAAACTTGTGTAAATAAGAGAATTAATTTTTTTCGATCCTTCCCCTAATAGATTTTCCATTAAATCGTTTGATTTGCCCCATCTCCCCTCCTTTAGGAAAATTTTAAGCAAAACATGTAAATAATGGAAAAAAAGCATTATGTGCGAAATGTACCGCAAAATTTACGGTATTAGGGAACTATCAGTATTGATCGATAAAATCCTGGTAATATTTTCCAGCCAGTTGATTAAGTCAATTTTATCATAAAATCAGACTATCTTCCAATTTTTCCAACCTTTTACGACAATTAAAAAAACACCCTGGGCTTTGGCAATTCTACTTTTTACATCTTCACTGCCTCCACCATCTTTACAAATACTACTACCCAGGTAAGAAATTCTATCTCCTTGATCGAACTTTTCGTTACTATTGACCTTCATTCATTCTTTTTCTAAGCGACATATCCTTTCTAATATTAACTTTTAAGCCTATTCTTGCACCCTGAATTCCCAAAATCTTCAAAAAATTCATTGATTTTGCTAACATTTTTTTCTAGGACATTCAAATCATCTGCATAATCTAAGCCTAGGAAATTTCTATCTTCATATTGGATTCCACGATAACCCCTAGCCTTCACCGTGTTCTTTAGGACAAAGCAGATCAAAATTATCTATAGGGGATAGGAAACATCCCTGCTTACTTCCTGATTTAACACCAAACCAGCAAATTACTTCATTCTTTACGTTTACCAGAGCAAAATTTGTCTCGTGCATGACACTAGCCCATTTAATGTACTTATATGGTATACTATACAAGGACAGGACCTTCGCTAACGCTCTTCTACCAGCTGAATCAAACGTTTGCTCATAATCTATAAAATTGAGAACCAAAGTGGTCTAATGACTCAACCACTTCTAAATTATTAGTCTAAGAGCGAAAATTCGGTCGGCGCATCCTCTGCCCTTACAAAAACCCCAATGTTCTTCTCTTAAAACTTTATCTATAACTAAACTATATTTTAGTCTTATATCATACTGCTAAGAAATGTGCTACCAACAGAAACCAAGCTAATGTCGCTGTAACTACCACACACACTTTTATCACCTTTCCAATGATAAGGTTTAACTGAAGTTTTCATAAAATTAACAGATGACTCCCTTCCTCTTATTAAAAAATTGTATTTAGAATCTTCAGTGATGCATCTCCAGCTTCGCGAGCGCCTTATTTCAAAAATTAATTTACCACACTACCCAAACCTGAGGCCTTATTATTTTTAAATACTTTAGCACTATCTCTAACTCCTCTTCGTAAAATAAGTCTTCCTTCCCTTTTAAGTTGCCAATTTTTTGACAATTCTCTTTAGAAGGAGAATGCACCTTTGTAAAACCTTAGTTTCATTCCCTGTTAGCCTAAGATACTTGCCTCGTAGATTCTAAGCCAATCGTTTAAAAAATACCAGCATACCATTCTGTTAAAAAGCTGGCGGGGTGGGAAAGGGGAATAGGGGTGGAAGGGTACTGAGCCCATGTTGTGCCTCTAATCATACAGATTAAAATTAATGCGAACTTTTTATTTACAAGAGGCAAAACAAGCCTAATTTTCAGCTTAAAATTGGAGATGGGAGTGGCAGGGCGAGTTGTTGAGACCGAAGGCCCACTTGAGTTCTCTAGACATTAGCAATCTTTGCCTGATTCTGATTTTAACGGAGTACAACATGCTTTGTGCTATAAAGTTGGCAAGGTTGTGGGAGGGGTTTGGTTCATACCCATTGATATTCCTTGTATGATTCGAGTTAGAACAAGGTCCTTTGTACCAGAGAATCTGGTGATGAGGAGAGTGGAGGATATGGGGAGAGGGACCTTGTTCCACTTTAAGCCTCAATAACTAGATACCGGAAATTTTCACAAAATGGACCTTCTCGACCTCTATATTTGTCTATTTATTATGCTGAGATAATATTTCAACAATGGGGCCAGGGAGCCATCGCAAATCTTAAGTAGTTTCTTAAGCATCTTAAGTACTTCCAGATTTCAATCTAGTTTAATTTTGAAACTGCTGTCTACTTCGCTTGCCTGCATGAAAGAAAGGATCCACTTGAAAACAGAAACACTGCTAGACAATAGGGGAAGCTTGGCTAAACAACGTCATATACCTCTCTGACACAAACCGGAAAATTCAACTTCACCTCACTCATTGTAGGCTCTGGCTCAAGGATAAGCGGGAACCATCTTTTTTGGCCCCCGGCAAGAATTATATACAGCTTTCCGAGGTGTAACAGCATATTCATTCCAACCAGAGGATTAGACTTTCTGTAAAAACCGGAGGGGCCAGACCATTACATTTTTTCGTAATAGACTGAAATCACCAGCACAGGAAAAAAAAATTGAAAAAAAAAGAAGGACAAAACAAAATGTTGCTCTTGCACAGGGGTGGATACTGAATATATTTTTGGGAGCAGGGACCAGCAAAACTTGGGAAGCTTATTGGTATTTTTCACCCCTTTAATTATAGTAAGGTATAACTTTTTGCAGCGAGTCAGGGGCACCCACTCCTATGCTCCATCCCTGATCCACCTCTGCTCCTGCGATACGATAAATAGTGGCCATTTGATCAAAATAACCAAACAGCCATTACTTTAAATTAATTGGGGTAAACTAAGAATCTTTGGACACAAAAATTGGCGTTTGACTGTTCAAGAATGATTTCAGTTCAATAAAATTATTAGACCTCTGAAAGTTTAATTCAACTTTAATCCAATAATAAAACAAATAAGACAGTGCTGTTGCGTTAAATTAACAGGAAATAATTAGCAGTTTCAGAACATTAAAACATATAGTTCGCCTACTCTTGATACTTTTTGAAGTTGGACACCCCCTCCAAAATAAATTATGCCCCCGTCTCGCTCTACGTACAAGTCTGTCTCTTTGTGTACAGACATGCCATTACAGTACTTCATCAATAACTTATCATTTGGAAAAATTTTGCAAGAAATTAGGCAAAATGTTAAAATTTGAATTGCACCCCAGAATCAAAACTTTGTTCTCAGTTTCAAGATTCAGAATGAAAATTACTTCCATTTTTTTCTAAAACCACGTATGAGTTTATATACTGACTTGTGTTAATTGGAAAATAATGGTAATAAGGATTTTACCCTCATTTTGGGTTATAGTATAAATAAGGTGAATAGCAATAAGAACTAAAAAAAGCACTTTTTTTATTTATTTAAGCGCCAAAATAAAACCCAGACCCAGATTCAGATTTGCATTTAGTTTGAATGGAGATGAAGGTGTAGTTTTTTTTTAATCGCCTCAAACGTAAAAAAAATATAAGACTAAATCTGCTCTCCATGATTTCTATATAATCTCCCTAATTTGCAGAATCCGTAATCCTTTGCAGAATCCGTGATTCAGAATGGCATTTAGTTTGAGTGGAGATGAAGGTGTAGTTTTCTTAATCGCCTTAAACGTAAAAAAAAAATTATAAGGCTAAATCTGCTCTCCATGATTTTTGTATAGTCTCCCTAATTTGCAGAATCCGTGATCCTTTTTGCGTAAACTAAAAAGCAGCTTCACCCACCTGTTGGTTCTCCCTGTGGAATGTCTGGCAGTGTTGGTTCTTCAGTTGGGACTTCTGGAAGATTTTCTACTTCGGGTAAGTTTGCTTTCATAATTTCATTCAACTCGTCTTCAACAGCAGCTAAGTCGTCCTCTGTTAAGTTCCCTGAGAGCAAATCGTCTATTTCCTAAAATAAAAAATTAACTATTACAGTTTGATCCCAGGGAGAAGTATCGGAAACTGTGTGAATATCCTACACACAACAGAGGCTTCCCAGATAAATTTAGATTTAAAAGTGCACATGTTACACCGTTTTGAAATTAGAGTCTAGTCCCCGACGTTGTGCCAGAAACAAGCAGCCCGCTGCCAAAAATATTTCAGAAGCCCGCTTCCGCAAGTGCTTTGGCGTGCTGCTGCGCCGCCGTCATGGTCAGCAGCGGCAGGCAGCCAGCAAAAAATATAGCACCGAGTGAATTTCTGAAATTATTCATTCAACTGAGAAGCAAACATAAGGCAAAATCCACAATTTGATGGTCCATGCAAAATATTGGGATTCCCTTCAAATGTTTCTAAATCCCTTCAACTCGTGACAGAGAGATGCTTCCTGTGATACAGTAAATTAAAACAAAATATACAGTAAAATAAAATAGTAAATTGGTATAAACCATAATGTAATTATAATTTCACTAAGTCTATGTGCATAGGGTTCAAACTTCGCAATATCAAAGTTAACAGGCCTTTCTGAAAAGTAACCACTCGTCTAGAAACTTTCACAAACTTAATGTTCACTTTTTTATATTCCCTATTTTAAGTTAATTAACTTTTTCGTTTTCTTTTGTTTTATATGATAAGTCTTGCCTGTTGTTTTCAATTCCAAGATTGCTGTTAATTGTTGCGAAACTTTTTCATGCAACTGAAAAGTCGATTGGAAGCCTTAAAACTTTGCGCTATTTGCGCAATCAATGGCTCTGGAGGATATTATTGCTAATCTAACGTTGAAAAGAAGCACCAACTTGATTTTAAAAATATAAGTCTTTAATTCTAAAATTTTCAGCTCAAATGTAAAAACCGTAATTTTTTAATTTAAGATCTGTAAAAAAATAACCTCAATAGCCAAATGAGCTAATAATAGCCTATTAAATTTTCATATATATTTCAATATGTTTTCAAATAAATTTTTAGATATATTCAATATGTTTCCAATAGCCTAATATTTTTCAAAATAGCAACTCCCTTCTTCTTTTATATAAATTAAATAAAAAAAACTAATTTTTTTAGCTGAAAGTAAGGAGCGATATTAAAACTTAAAACGGACAGAAATTACTCCGTATATGAAATGGGTTGTCCCCTCCGCAATCCCTTGCTCTTTACGCTAAAGTTTTTAATTGTTTTAAAAAGTAGAATTGTGGCAAAGAGTCAAACTTTAGCGTAAAGAGCGAGGGATTGCGGAGGGGACAACCCATTTCATATACGGAGTAATTTCTGTCCGTTTTAAGTTTTAATATCGCTCCTTACTTTCAGCTAAAAAAATTAGTTTTTTTTATTTAATTTCTGAACGTTTTTGAATTAATGCATGTTTGGTTTTGGCTCTCCGCACATAATTATTAAAATGAAATTTGTATATTAATTCTTTTTTTGGCTAAATGGCTTTCTCTTAGTTTTGATCAGACGATTTTGAGAAATAAGGCGTGGAGAAGGAGGCCTAGTTGCCCTCCAATTTTTCGGTTACTTAAAAAGGCAAAAAATTAACTTACGTAACAAACTTTCATAACCTTATGTTTTTATTATGTATACGAGGGGGTTTGTACCCTCGTTAATACCTCGCTCTTTACACTAAATCGTAAGTTTTGTCCCAATTCTTTAAGAATGACCCCTGAATCAAAAAGGCCGTAGAATAAATAGTTGAAATTACTAAAAATACTTTTGCATAAAGAGCAAGGTATTTATCTCCTCCTAAATACCTCACTCTTTATGCTAAAGTATTTTTAGAACCCCTCATATGCGTAATAATCTCTGTTCGTTTTAAGTTTCAATGCTACTTCTTCCTTTCATTTGAAAAAACGTTTTCATGTTTATTTTTTATTGTTTTCTTATAGTAATGCTAGAAAATCCTGCGCCCTTTTCATTGAATTTTTCTTCCCCCATGACAGATTCCTCCAAGGGAAGATCCTCCAACATAGCCCCCTCTCCTCAGCCCCACCCCCAAACAAAATAAAATCCCCCTGAAAACGTCTTTACACTTCCCAATAACCATTATTATATGTAAACACTGGTCAAAGTTTGTAACTTGCAGCCCCTCCCCCAGGGATTGTGGGGGAGTAAGTCATTCCCAAAGACATAGTTATTATGGCTTTTGACTATGCTGAACAAAATGGCTATCTCAAAATTTTGATCCGTTGACTTTCGGAAAAAAATGAGCGTGGGAGGGGGCCTAGATGCCCTCCAATTTTTTTGGTCACTTAAAAAGGGCACTAGAACTTTTCATTTCCGTTAGAATGAGCCCTCTTGCGACATTCTAGGACCACTTGGTCGATACGATGACCCCTGGGGAAAAAAAAAAACAAACAAAAAAACAAACAAATAAACACGCATCCGTGATTTGTCTTCTGGTAAAAAATACAAAATTCCACATTTTTGTAGATAGGAGCTTGAAACTTCTACAGTAAGGTTCTCTGATACGCTGAATCTGATGGTGTCATTTTCGTTAATCCTACGACTTTTAGGGGGTGTTTTCCCCTATTTTCCTAACTAAGGTAAATTTTCTCAGGCTAGTAACTTTTGATGGGTTAGACTAAACTTGATGAAACTTATATATTTAAAATCAGCATTAAAATGCGATTCTTTTGATGTAGCTATCGATATCAAAATTCCATTTTTTAGAGTTTTGGTTACTATTGAGCCGGGTCGCTCCTTACTACAGTTCGTTACCACGAACTGTTTGATAATTTTAATATCATTTTATAAAATTTTATAAAAATCTTTATATATTTTCTATTTATAAAATCTTTTTATATTTTTTTTTAATTACTAAATGTTTTTAATAGCCTAATATTACACGTCAATATAACACGTCAACCTTAGAAAAGGTAAGATTTGTACCGCAACGCGACCCTTCAGGGCGCTTCTGAAAAATACCACAATTTTTACAATTGTTTTAGTTCAATTCGTATCTGATTAATTCACTTTTTTCGCTCTTATTAAATTTTATATCAGCACCATCGAAACATTACTGTATAGTAAACAATATCAAACAGAGCAGATTAGCTCTTTATTTACAAATTTGATTTATATTTTTGATTATTAGCACTTTAGTCTCTTTTGGAAATCTAGAACATCCCAAAATCTGGAACAAACCTGGTTCCAAATAAAAATTTCTACACCAGCAATAACCTTTAGGATACCCTCGACTAGCTTGATGATTAATGTATTTGTGTAAGTCAAAATTGAACTAAAAATGGTATCAAAAATTGAATTATGAAATCTTCTATATGATATTTTTGATTAATTGTTTCTTTTGGCTTTATTTACTGTTCTATTACTATTTATTTCTCTGTTCTATTATTTACTATTATTACTATTATTTCTTATTTATTATTATTTACTATTGTGTTCAACAAAGTATTGTGCTCAAACTAACTATATAACATACTCAAAATCCTGAATCGAGTTTGAAATACTTTGAAACGGAACAAATACTTGATAATCCGAATCATAGAAACCACCTGTAAAAATCGGTTTAGAAATTCGACTTTTAATTGTACTTTTACAAACTTAGTATTCACTGATTCATTTTCTCAATTTTAACTTTGAATAGATTGGGATGGAGGAGGAGCGTGCGTAGCTATGTTGGCCTCAGGTGGCTTGGTGCTGCGGTGAGTTATTAGTAGTAGTAATAGTAAGTTTCCTAACTTTTTTTTACTTTTAGGTCTTACCTGTTGCTTTTCAATTCCTTCTCTAGTTTCATCCATAATCTTCTCCACATCTGACATAGAAAAAACATCATGAAGTTTTTTCAATGCAGCGTTGCCTTTTTCTAAATTCTTCAATACTTCCACTTGAACTTGGCTGAATTCAATATCCTGTACCATTTGTTCGATGCCATCTAGCTGGTTATCCGTTTTTTCTGTCAATTGTTCCAGATAGCGCTTTTTCTTCAATAGTATTTTTGCACGACTGAAAAATACATTTTAATTTAATCGCGTGAATCAAAAAATTAAATAGTTAAAGTAAACAAATAGCTTATTTGTAGCAGGTGAAGTTTTTTGAAAGCTCAATCAACAGCCTGATACGAAGACCACGCCTTCCTCTCCGTTCAAACTAATAGCCATGTTGAAACTGTAAAAGAAGTTTTATTTCAAATGAAAGTACGTAACGACCAAAACTTCCGAACTTTTAATTTTAATTGTTGTGATTTTGTGATGGTGGGAGATGGTGTGGACTTGGATTTGAATTTCGAGGACGAAGTGGTAAGTAAAAATAACACAAAATCATTTAATTGGATTTCTTGTTTTTTTTAAGAAGAGACTCTTTATTTGGTATTTATTTTTGGTTTAACCCCTATGTAACGGGCCATGGAGCCTTGTAGGGGTAGAAAATTATTGTTGTCCATTTATTTTGATGTTAATAAACTGAACTGAACTGAACTGAACTAAGGCTTCAATGGCTTCTTTCCATAACAGTGAAAACCGAACATGAATTGTTCCCCTTGTCTACATAAGGAAGTTTAACTAAATTATCAGATTTATGTACCCTCCCTAAAAATTCTTCTGGAATTATGTTCTTCCTTTTATTAATTTTGAAAATGTGAGTGTTTTTAGTTGTTGTTGGGTTTTCTAAGGCTTCTTTCCACAACAGTGAAAACTGAACATGCATTGTTTCCCCAAGTCTGCATCAAGAATTTGAACTGATTCACAAGATTTCAGCACCCTCCCCTAAAATTCTTCTAGAAGTATATTCTCCCTTTTATTAATTTTGAAAATTGGAGTGTTTTTTAATTGATGTAGTGTTAATTTTGAAAATTTGAGTGTTTTTTAATTGATGTAGTGTTTTCTGAAGCTTCTCTCCACGAAAGTGAAAACTGAATATGCATTGTTTCCCCAAGTCTGCATCAATATAAAACGGCGCATTTTTCAACGCACAAATATTCTATTTGTCAACTCAATTTTCTATGCGGAGATATTCTGGGGAAATTGTCCAGAGGCTATTTTCAGCATTTTGGATTTCTGGAGAAGAATTTCCATGGAATGGGGGATTTCCGGAATGATTGGGGAAATGATTAGAAATTAAGGTCTTCTTTAAATAAAATTGAGCTAAGGAGAATTCTTCAGGCTGACTCGTCCCCAATAAATTTTATGGCAGGGCAGATTTT
Source organism: Artemia franciscana (assembly GCF_032884065.1). Classification (NCBI taxonomy): domain Eukaryota; kingdom Metazoa; phylum Arthropoda; class Branchiopoda; order Anostraca; family Artemiidae; genus Artemia; species Artemia franciscana. The sequence goes on from NC_088882.1 coordinate 8,491,209, forward strand.
CAGCAAGGATGGAATTACCCGGAGGGAATTTTGCAAGAGAATTGCCTGGAGTGAATTTTATGGGATGGGTTCGTTTTACATGAGAGGAACTTTCCAAAGACGAGGAAACTTTTCATGAAGGATGAGCCATATTTACATTTATTATTTTTAAAACAACCAGAAATTAAATTAAAGAAAAACAAGGTTTTTCAACTGAAAGTAAGGATCAACATTAGAACTCAGAACAAACAGAACAAATCCCAAGTCTGCATCAAATAGTTGAACTGATTTGCAAGATCTAAGTACCCTCCCCTAAAAATTCTTCTAGAATCCTATTCTTCCAATTATTAATTTTGAAAGTGCAAGAGTGTTTTTTAGTTATTTTTTTTTTACAATGGAGACGCTCTACGGCACGTCGATATCAGATATCGATAGTGAATAATGGAACGTTACATTCGACTGCAGCATGCCGAAAAATGATCAAAATACAAAGCCAAAGCAAAAATTATGTGATGTCTATGTGTTCTTTTCCCCGCCACTTCGTATAGACGGGTTGCCATAATGATGATCATGTTACCTGAAGCAGGGGCGATTCAGCTGTAGAAGGTGAGACCGCAAGAGAGGTTGAGCTGATTCAGTGTCAACAAGCGAAAGTTACCGGTTCCAGCTCTTGGCGTCCATATCTGATATTCCACTATCTGAGAGGAGAATACATTATTCGAAGGAATTTACTACACCAGTTCTAATATTAGAGTCTTAGGTTAGATCGGAACTTGACCAATTATTTTCATTAATTTGGGAAATTTTCAATCAACGTTGTCAATCGAAATAAATCGAATAGCAAAAACAAAGAAGTTATCTTGGAACATTAAAGAATGATCTTTAATGGCAGGTAAAACGTTAATAGATTATTGCATTATGGGTCATCTCGCATTCAGGTACTGTTAGATACCGCACTTATGCATATTTATACTTTTTGCAAATTAAAAACAACCCAGTTATTGAATTTTAAAGGAAAAAATTTATCTTCAGGGCCTCTACTATTTTAAAATTCACCACATTCATCAGTTGCAACATAAGAGTAGTGAAAGCACGCATGATTTCAAATTAATAACATATTCAGATGAACTGAATACTAAAACATAATTAAAAAGCTCAAAATACCATTGAAAGTTCTTAATTTGTATTAAAAGAATTAATATGGAAGTTGTGTGGTCATCATCAAAGACAAAGCTTAATAATCAAAATTCAGATCAAATTATTCCAGAACACTAAAGCTAATCCTCATTGAGCCACGTGACTGCATTAAAGCACCAGTCGCTCAAAGTTAGTTTTTTTGTTTGAACTGCGTCACTTATGGTCGGACCAGCACTACAAAATATTGACACCTTTACTAATAAATATTACACTCCAAAAATTCCATTAAGTTACAGCTCGTAGAGCAGATAAACATAGCCTGTCAAACACAATAGCATAGTACAGATAAATAAGCAGCCAGTGACCCCAAGGAAAATGCTCTAATAGGAATTTCACAGATTGAGTAAGAGATTTAACAGTGAAAACTTTGTTTATTAATTTTTGTTATTCAGATCTTCCCTGTTTTTTCTTAGTTCCTGTTTCTTGTTTCTCAGTTCTTTTTTTCTTAATTTTTGTTACTCAGATCTTCCCTGTTTCTTCTCGGTTCCTGTTTCTCAGTTCTTTGTTTCTTAATTTTTGTTACTCAGATCTTCCCTATTTCTTCTCAGCTCCTGTTTCTTGTTTCTCAGTTCTTTGTTTCTTAATTTTTGTTACTAAGATCTTCCCTGTTTCTTCTTAGTTCCTGTTTCTTGTTTTTTTCAGTTCTTTGTTTCTTAATTTTTGTTACTCAGATCTTCCCTGTTTCTTCTCGGTTCCTGTTACTTGTTTCTATGTTCTTTGTTTCTTAATTTTTGTTACTAAGATCTTCCCTGTTTCTTCTTAGTTCCTGTTTCTCAGTTCTTTGTTTCTTAATTTTTGTTACTAAGATCTTCCCTGTTTCTTCTCGTTCTTTATTTCTTAATTTTTGTTACTAAGATCTTCCCTGTTTCTTCTCAGTTCCTATTTCTTGTTTCTCAGTTCTTTGTTTCTTAATTTTTGTTATTAAGATCTTCCCTGTTTCTCTTCAGTTCCTTCTCTTGTATCATCCATAATAGTCTCATATCTGACACAGAGAAAAAATTATGATGTCTTTTCAATGCGGTATTGCCTATTTCTAGATTCTTCAAAACCTGCACTTTTTAAGAATGTACCAAAAGAGCTATTTTTTAATTCAAACGCCAAAAAAAATCCGTTTTCGAAGTCTGAAGCAGGGGGACAGGGCAATGAATATTGGTATAGAATTAATATACATAAACATCTATTTTTTGATGCAAATGCCAAAACAAGGTAATTCCGAAGTCTGAGGCAGGGGGTACACCAAAATGTAAAGGATCTAAAAAAAGCCGTTTGCTTTCGTGAAAGTATTTAAGCCGTTTGCTTTCGTGAAAGTATTTTTGATTTGTTTTTGAGAAAATCGAAAGCACTCTCCAGCTTTGGATATTGTATTTGGCAGCATCATCATAAAACACGTGTGGGAATTACAAAATTTGCTAAAAACGTTGTTGTCATCCTAGAGCCATTGTTTTCAACGAAAATGGCAAAAAAGGTATTTTTAAACATAAATTTCCTCCGAGGACGATATTTTCCGAAATTTAGGGGGTAGGGTGGAAGAGACAAAAATATAGGGGGTACATTCCCCATTTCAATTGGCGCCATTGTTCCCACTAAGGTGCTAGTCCTGCTGTTTCATTTTCAAACGGTTCGTGGTAACGAACTGTAGTAAGGAGCGACCCGGTTCAATAGTAACCAAAACTCAAAAAAATGGAATTTTGATACCAATAGCTACATCAAAAGAATCGCATTTTAATGCTGATTATAAACATATAAGTTACATCAAGTTTAGTCTTACCCATCAAACGTTACGAGCCTGTGAAAATTGGCGGTATTTTAGAAAACAGGGGGAAACACCCCCTAAAAGTCATAGAATTTTAACGAAAGTTACACCATCAGATTCAGCGTATCAGAGAACCCTAGTGTAGAAGTTTCAAGCTCCTATCTACAAAAATGTGGAATTTTGTATTTTTTGCCAGATCACGGATGCGTGTTTATTTGTTTGTTTTTTTCCCAGGGGTGATCGTATTGACCCAGTTGTCCTAGAATGTTGCTAGAGGACTCATTATAACGGAAGTGAAAAGTTCTAGTGCCCTTTTTAAGTGAGCAAAAAAATTGGAGGGCACCTAGGCCCCCTCCGACGCTAATTATTTTCCCAAAGTCAACGGATCAAAATTCTGAGATAGCCATTTTATTCAGCGTAGTCGAAAAACCTTACAATTATGTCTTTGGGGACGACTTACCCCCCCCCCCAGTCCCCGTGGGAGTAGCTACAAGTTACAAAGTTTGACCAGTGTTTACATACAGTAGTGGTTATTGGGAAGTGTACAGGCGTTTTCAGGAGGATTTTTTTTGTTGGGGGAAGAGGTTGAGAAGGGGATATGCTGGGGGAACTTTCCATCGAGGAATTTGTCATGGGGGAAGACAATTTCCATGAAGGGAGCGCAGGATTTATTAGCATTATTTAAAAAAGAAACAATGAAAAAATAAATATGAAAAAGTTTTTTTCAGCTGGAAGTAAGGAGCAGCATTAAAACTTAAAACGAACAGAAATTATTACCCATATGAGGGTCTCACCTCCTCCTAATACCTCGCTCTTTACGCTGAAGTATATTTAGCAAATTCAACTATTTATTCTACGGCTTTTGTGATTCGGGGGTCATTCTTAATGAATTGGGACAAAATTTAAGATTTAGTGTAAAGAGCGAGGTACTGACAAGGGGGCGACCCCCCTCATATATGTAATAAAAACATGAGAATACAAAAGTTCTTTACGTAAGCTAATTTATAAGTTACGTATATCTTTTACTAATAAAAAGATTCGTAAAAAATTAAGTTCTAGCTGCCTTTTTAATTAACCAAAAAATCGGAGGGCAACTAGGCTTCCTCTCCCGCTCTTTTTTTTTCTCAAAATCATTCGATCGAAATTATTAGAAAGCCATTTAGCAAAAAAAACATATGCAAATTTCGTTTTAATTATTCCTCTGCGGAGAGCCAAAGTCAAAACATGCATTCATTCAAAAACGTTCAGAAGTTAAATAAAAAAACAAGTTTTTTCAACTGAAAGTAAAGAGCTACATTAAAACTTAAAACGAACAGAAATTACTTCGTATATGAAAGGGGCTGCTTCTTCATCACGCTAAGTTTTACCCTTTCTCTTAACTCTTCTTTTTAAAACAGTAAAAAACTTTAGCGTATAGAGCGGGGCGTTGATGAGGAAGCAGCCCCTTTCATATACGAAGTAATTTCTGTTCGTTTTAAGTTTTAATGTAGCTCCTTACTTTCAGTTGAAAAAACTTGTTTTTTTTATTTAATTAAAACAAGAAACCAAATTATAATATAGAATATTCATACTGTGGAACCGAATCTAAACTGACTGTAAATGTCTCTGGTTGGACAAAACGTAACCCATACTATAACATCAGGTCATAGTTTCCTCACTTATATACTATAAATAGTAAAAGTAGCATTAATGAAAAAAAAAATAAAGATAGCCAAATTGAAAAGAATACATACTCTCTTTTATTTTCTTGCAGCAACTTCCTAGCCATTTCTCTGTCCTTTTCAAGCACTCCTTTTATTCTTCTTTGATATTGTTTTATTTTGTCCCTTTGCTGTTTCAATTGCTAAAATAAAAAAGTAAAAAATGACTTTACAAAACACACATGCTCTTTAATATGGTTCAAGAGAATAAGTATTCATGATTTAAGCCCTTTGAACGGAAAGAGGCACAATCAGTCCGCAGAACGTATTTCATTGAAGGGCGACACCTAAAAAAGCATGAGCTCAGGTCGAACAAAAAAACGGGCATCAAATGATGGTTTAAATATCAAAGGGGTTATGAAGCTTAAATTCTGAGCTACTGCAAGGGTTTTCAGCCAATAGAATTTAAAATTGGGACCATCGTTTATAAACAAAGATTTGAAACTGCATTTCAAACTTTTAAATGAATTTTAAATTAGGCGGGACTTTGAAAATTAGGTGGGAAATTTAAAATTGGGGACCATCGTTTATAAACAAGATTTGAAACTGCATTTCAAACTTCCAAACAATTAAGAAAAACGAATGGAAAACTCGAAAACTCAAGAGTCGTCTTGACTCTACCCTCAGAAAGGGTATTCCCAAGTATACATAACCAAAAATTTTGGAAAACGCTTAGTGTGGAGGGATCGGGATGAAACTTGGTGGGAAAAATAAGCATAAGTCCTAGATACGTCACGTAACCGAAACAGAGCTGCTGTCTTTGGGGGAGTTGGGGCGAGACTTAATTCTGAAAAATTAGATAAATGAGGTATTTTTAACTTACGAAGGAGTGATCGGATCGTATTGAAAATTGATGTTTCGTAGGATATCGTGTCTCAGAGCTCTTATTTTAAATCCCGACCGTATACGGTGACATTGGGGGGAGTTGGGGCGAGGGAGCCTAAATTCTTGGAAAATGCTTAGAGCCGAGGGATCGGGATGAAATTTGGTGGGGAAAATAATCACAAGTCCTAGAGACGTGAATGGCATAACCGGAACGGATCCGCTCTCTTTGGGGGAGTTGAGGGGGAATGTTAATTCTGAAAAATTAGAAAAAAGAGGTATTTTTAACTTACGAAGGAGGAATCAGATCTTAACGAAACTTGTCATGTTTGGAAATAAATCGTGTCTCAAAGCTCCTATTTTAAATCCCAACCGGGTCTGGTGAAACTGGGGGGAGTTGGGCGGAACCTAAAATTTTGGAAAATGCTTAGAGTGGAGGGATCGGGATGAAACTTGGTGGGAAAAATAAGCACATGTCCTAGATGCGTGATTAACATAACCGGAACCGAAGGATTAATGGGAAGGATTAATTCTAAACCATTAAAAAAATGAGGTATTTTTAACCTACGAAGAAATGATCGGATCTTTATGAAATTTCATATTTAGAAGGACCTCATAGCTCAGATCTCTTATTTTAAATCCCGACCGGATCCAGTGTCATTGGGGGGCGGACCGGAAGTCTTGGAAAACACTTAAAGCGGAGAGATCAGGATGAAACTTGGTGGGAAGAATAGGCACAAGTCCAAGATAAGCGACTGACATAACCGGACCATATCCACTCTCTTTGATGAAGTTGGGGGGGGGGGGGGGTAATTCGGAAACATTAGAAAAAATGAGGTATTTTTAACTTACCAACAGGTAATCAGATCTTAATGAAATTTAATATTTAGAAGGATCTTGTGCTTTAGAACTCTCATTTTAAATCCCGACCAGATCCAGTGACATTGGGGGGAGTTGGACAGCGAAACAGGAAATCTTGGAAACCGAAGATCTTGGAAAACGCTTAGAGTGGATAGATCGGGATGAAACTTAAGGGGAAGAATAAGCGCAAGTTATATATTTGTAACTGAAACAATTGGAACAGATCCGTTCTCTTTGGGGGAGCTGTGGGTTTTCAATTTGGAAAAGTTAGAAAAATTGAGGTATTTCTAACTTAAGAACAGGTGACCGGATCTTAATGAAATTTGATATTTAGAAGGAACTCATGCCTCAGAGCTCTTATTTCAAATCCCAATCAGATCTGTTGAGAATGGGGGGAGTTGGAGGGGGAAACCAGAAATCTTGGAAAACGCTTATAAATGTCTTAGATTCGTGATTGACCTAACCAGACTGGATCCGCTCTCTTTGGGGGAGTTAGGGGGTGGGATTCAGTGCTTCGGCGACTTTTGGTGCTTCTGGACGTGCTAGAACAATGAAAATTGGTAGGTTTGTCAGGAAGCTGCACAAATTGACTTGATAAAGTCATTATCCCTGATTTGACCATCTAGGGGGCTGAAGGGAGAGGAAAAATTGAGGTATTTTTGACTTATGAGTGGGTGATCGGATCTTAAAGGATTTTGACATTTAGAAGGACCTCATGACTCAGAGCTCTCATTTTTAATTCCGACCGGCATTAAGCCTCTGATTTTCCTGTTAAAGCAATTTATTGATTCTTAAAATTTTGCTAGAGCTCATACCATATGAGTTCTTGGCTCTTCCGAACTCGTCACAAGTGCCATATGAGCTCTTAGCTCTTGTTTTCTCCTCTGTTCCTTCCTGGTCATGGAGCCTAACAGGGCGGAAAGTATTCTCTAAATCCGTTTCTAATGAATAGAAAACTTCACTAACAGTTTTTATTATAAGGTGCAATAAATGACATTAAATGATTCCAAACAATACTAAATATAAGGTCTCTCAACAGCATTAAATATTTCCAAACTAATACAAATTTCCTCCAAAACATTTAATAGTATGGTTTAAATAAATTGGTTAAATTTAACAGCAGGACAAGACTGTTGTGTCAATGGATGGAAATTGGATGAGAGGCAAAAATACAGTTTTCAAAACCTAAAGGGGAGGGCACTTTGGGGGAGGGCACTTTGACACGATCTCCCCTGGGAAAAAAACAAAACAAATACACACATCAGTGATTTTCTTTTGACAAAAAATACAAAATTCCACTGTATTGTAGATAGGAGCTTAAAACCTCAACAGTAGGATTCTCTGATATGTTGAATCTGATGGTGTGATTTTGATTAAGATCGTTGGACTTTTGGGGGGTGTTTCTGCCTTTTTCAAAAATCATACAAATTTTTCTCAGGCTCGTAGTAGCTTTTGACAGGTAATTTTATATATTTGGAATCAGCATAAAAAGTAAATTCTTTTGATGTATCTATTGTTATCAAACCTCTGTATTTTAGAGTTTCGCTTACTATTGGGCCGAGCTACTCCTTGTTTACAATTCGTTAGCAAGAAACTGTTTGATAGAAAAACGGAAAATTTCCGTCACCAACTGAAGATCTTCACATCATTTGATACCCTTATAAGCTGTTCAATATCCTCAATTGCTAAGCAATACTATATGGCCTAACAGTAAAGACCATTAAGAAGTGGTGATAATAATAGCATCATATTCTTCATGATTGCTGATATCATACAAATTCAAATAAAGATACCCAAGAGTTACCGCATGAAATTGAGAGAAGAAGAAGAGATTAATGAATATCAACATGGCATCGATAGACAAAGTAAACATATGAAGGAGAAGTGGCATCTGGACTCATTTGAAAATACTATTCTAAAGTGCATAAAGTTTTTCATAAAGTTACTAAATTTTTTGTCCAAACTTTCGTAGAGTAATACTTACGCAGGACTCCCTTGGTGTCTATCAGAGTAGGGGGTCAACTTATAAGACTTGTAACTGGCGCCAGTGTTGAAGGAAAAATCCCCAACACCATCTAGAATTTGGCATTTCTTGGCGTTTTTCTAGTATAATAGGTGTAACTTGTAATATTAAAGGTAAAGGATAAGGTATTAGACTTTACAGTCCCTACCGGCGGTGCTGATCTCCGTTTCTTGGCCAGGAAGTGCAATGGGGGGTTGGGGGCCAACCATCCTGTGCTTTCGCACACCCTTCCTGTTTACCTTCCCCAGATTTCTCCAGGTACCCATTTAGAGCTGGTTCGACTCTGGCTAGGCTTACAGCTAAGCTTTTACAATGTATATGAGTTCGAAATATCCAGTTAGAGATTTTTATATCTGTTCACGGTCAATAAAAATGTTTCATCCCTATTTTGAACTGTTTTACTTTTGTAATATTAGTGCAGTAATAACTGACTAATTCCAGTTTCAGAAAAATATAACATGCCAAGAAAGTCGACTTTACATCCATTTTTTCAAGCATTTTTTTTTTACAAAACGTTTTTTTCTTGAACTGTCGTCTGACATCTTTATTTTTCTCTTATACACCAGTACATACTTTTTTGTTCAAGTATTTGGCTCTTTACTTTTCCATCTATCCTTAAACTAATAAGAGTTCTGCAAAATCTTGGAGTAAGGATTTAGCAGGTATTTCACCTTGTTAGTCTGCTTGTTAATTTTTTTTAAATAGTGCTAGGAAATTTTTCGCCTCCTTCATGGAATTTCTCTTCTCCCATGACAAATTCCTCCAAGGGAAGATCTTCCTGCGTAGCCCCTCCCCTCAACCTCAAATGGATTGTGGTTCATTTTTGGATTGCAGCAGGATTTCAGCCTGCAGCAGGATTTCAGCCTTTGGATTGTGGTTCATTTTTGGATTGCAGCAGGATTTCAGCCTGCAGCGAGATTTCAGCCTTTGGATTGTGGTTCATTTTTGGATTGCAGCAGGATTTCAGCCTGCAGCGGGATTTCAGCCTTTGGATTGTGGTTCATTTTTGGATTGCAGCAGGATTTCAGCCTGCAGCAGGATTTCAGCCTTTGGATTGTGGTTCATTTTTGGATTGCAGCAGGATTTCAGCCTTTGGATTGTGGTTCATTTTTGGATTGCAGCAGGGTTTCAGCCTGCAGCAGGATTTCAGCCTTTGGATTGTGGTTCATTTTTGGATTGCAGCAGGATTTCAGCCTGCAGCGGGATTTCAGCCTTTGGATTGTGGTTCATTTTTGGATTGCAGCAGGATTTCAGCCTTTGGATTGTGGTTCATTTTTGGATTGCAGCAGGATTTCAGCCTTTGGATTGTGGTTCATTTTTGGATTGCAGCAGGGTTTCAGCCTGCAGCAGGATTTCAGCCTTTGGATTGTGGTTCATTTTTGGATTGCAGCAGGATTTCAGCCTCGTTGTTTTAGTGATTTATTGTGCATTCGGTCTACTGTTCATTCTCACGAAGCAAGGGGCAGTGTGGATTTCCATGTAACTAGAGGCATTTTTTATTGTTCATGTTTTTCTATTTTTATACAGTGAATGGGAATGGAATGGTTGAACTAATGATATTACGATTATTGGAGACCCCTATATATTCAGCAGAACCATTAAGGAATTGCTTTTTGTAGAATTTGAGTTTTTATTTATTTATTTATCTACAGTGGGGATTATGATGATATGAGGTTCCCATAGGAAATGAAGTAATCATGTTTGTTTTGTTTTTTTTTAATTTATTGTTTAATGTGATAGTATCAGTAGAATTGGTGGCCAAGTGTTTCTTTTATTTTTAAAGATTTTTTTTTGCTCTACATCCCCTTTGGACAAGCCTCGCTTTTTAAGGGAGGCAACAACACTTTTTTTGTACATTATGGGTTTTGTAGACAATTCCCTCTCTCTCTTATGAATTTATTATGTAAACAGATAACATATAAGTACAGAAATATAATACGGCAATACATCAGCTGATGTTGATGTTGTTTTTTTTTATTTTGTTTGCCTAAAAAATCTTATTGTAACTAACTTTTTGATGCCATGTGAGCCTTACATCAGTACATGATAATGTTAGATCTGTTACGGTAACTATTCTCAGATTGAGGAGGGGTCATGCTAATATCCAGTCAGTATTGCATAGGTGGGGGAGAGCTAATTCTCTTTATTACAATATTTGTAATAATTATCATGACATCAATGATGTTAAATATATTCTAATGAGATGCAGGAAACGTAAATACAAAGAAGAACGTTGAGAAACCTAATTAATAAATATTCTGATGCTTTTACAACGAAAAAAATTCTAGGGCAGGGAAGGCCTTTAAGGTGAGCCTATAGAAAGGCAATGCCCAATTACATAACCAATTACATTAACCAATTACATAACTAATTACATTAACCAATTACATAAAAGATACAAATCTACATAGCATTTTAGTAGTTTTGTGTTATTTTATGTGATTTGTCTGACTTATTTTATTGTCTTTGCTTAATCTATTTTTAAAGTTGTATCTATAATATGTTGTAATACGTGTATGTGTAATATGTTTATGTTTTGTGTCCACAGCTGGATAGTGTTTTGATATACAGATCAACACAAGAGATTTAAGCAAGACCACTCGAAACAATGCTTTCTCTGATCGTCTTTCAATAACAATTTAAAAGTTGAAAGGTCCATGGGAAATCCAACACGTTTGATTTAAAATTGATGTGTCTTCATAGAAAGCCCAAGTACTGACAGAGGATAGTAATATATATATGAGCAGTTGATTTGCTCGAACATCAGTCCAACAACAACAATCCCACATCACAAACAAGTTAAAATTTTTCATACAGTCAACAACATTGAACAATACCAGAAGAGAAACCAGACTACGTTTCAAATGGGAAAAACACAATGTTTAAGGCTGAATTTTCTTTTTTTTTTGAAGGTTAAGTCAACTGAATACGTAATTCTTGTCTTAAATCATATGAACTGCTTGTATAAGGGATATAAGTCACAAAGCTGAAATTCGTTTCTGAACAATCATATGCCTTACACCATGCACTTTACTATGCCATTCACTAAATCACTAAGTCAGGTATAAGTCAGGTTTAATAAGTCCGGTATAAGAAATGTATCAAGCTTAATGACACCATGGCAGCCCAACCTAAGCACTACAATGTACTAAACGAAAGTTTACAGGAAAGCATTATAAACTGCATATACAACTTTTTACCCTTTACATATACCAGAGCAGTGGCCAACAAAGAAGCAGTATTTCTATATTAAACTGTATAAAAACAGATAAAGGAGGAAATAAAAAAAAAAACTTACTAAAACTGCTTTATCCTGTTCAGTAACACGACTAGCTGGTTTCTTATGTTTTGCAAATAAACCCCCCATAACTGAAATTATTTAGAACTTTTTGACCTGGAAAACAAAGAACAAAATGAGAACATGACTTCAGAATCTAAACTGATAGTCTAAAGCATACATATATAATTCACCACCATAATTTACTACACAAATTCTGATAAGATTAAAAAGGCAAAATACTGAGGGTATACAATTTTGTCATAGAAAAGCTGTATAGAATCTCCAGAAATTGCACTTTGCTCACTTGCATTTCTCAACTTTGCAATCTTAAAGAGAAGAATGGGGCGGGAAGGTCATCCTTGTATGCAGGAGGTAGGTGTACCCATATTATCTTAAAATTACCTGAAATTGCATTATCCAGCGAAATAAGGACTAAATCCTGTAGAATCGCTGGTTAGTGATGATGATGGTTGGACGTCTCAACAGCATCCCACTCAGTTCGCCACGGCTTTGATGATCATTCTCCATCAACGGCTCTTTTAAAGGCGCAGTACTGGGGTAGTGACTGCTTTTTCGGTGAGAGAATTCCACAAACTCACTATTCTGTAAGTGAAGAAGTTATTGCGTAGTCTAGTGGCAGCTCTTTTCTGATATAGTTTCCGACTATGCCCCCTAGTTCCGGCAGACTTGTCAAGTTGAAATAGTTTATTTAATGGAGAGTTATAATTCAGGAGCTTATGCGTCATAATAATATCATTCCTTTTACGTCTGTAGACAAGAGTGGGGAGTTTCAGCCTCTTCAGACGGGATGAGTAGTTTAAGTATTTGCATCCCTCAATTGCTTTCGTAGCCCGTCTCTGAACAGTTTCTAACTTCTGCTAGTCACCTTTGTTGAGGGGGCTAGCAACACACATGCCAAACTCCAAATTAGGCCTGACCAATGCCTTGTATAATTTAGTCATCACCATAAGTGACCTACTAGTGATTGACCTTTTTATAATGCCCAGGGTTTGGAGTGCTTTGGCTACAGCTGTGTGTGTGTGTAAAGTGAATTTAAATTCTTTATCGACTATGACCTGCAAGTCTCTCTCCACTTCAGACGAGATAATAGTCTGTCTTGATCCATCCATCCCTAACATATGATAAGGGCATTTCTCATTTTCTTTCCAAAGTGGATTGTTCGACATTTTTTTACATTGAATTCAATATTTACATATTGAAAAAAATAATTAAAATAACTAACTATTAATTAAAAATAACCTTCGGACAGAAAATGAAGCTTGTAAGAGACAATTATGATAACTATAAGAATTTAAAAAAGAACAACTAAAAAAAGGAAGAACAGTGATTGAAGATAAGTCAAAGCCTTGAAACATTACCTTAATTTGCACTTCAGTGCACTTAATTTGCACTGCAGATCAAAGTTCATGTTAAAGCTGTTCTGCTGCATTTTTTTTTTTTTTTATACAAATTTAAATAATAATTGTTGCTTTATTGATTGCCAAGTGGCAGGCCATGCCAATCAGTTAGTTAATTACTGGGTTTTATAGGGAGTCCTACCCATATTTTTTATGGTTTCTTGTTCAACTCTGCATCCAATTTTGATTTGAATGGGATGGTTGGAGCAGTTACCATGTCTTCACTCAGTCAACTACTCGTTATTAGCTTGTTCAAAAAAAAAAGAATTGGTACATGTCCTGGTATTAATAGAGCATTGAAACAGATTTTTTGGGTGTCTTCTTATTTGATGGGCTGCAATGTTAGTTTCAAACAGATATTATTTGTAACAGAAGATATTTATGAGCTAATATTGTCTCTCTATGGTGGCATCAGAGTACTACTACTACTACAACTAAGAACTCACCACAGCACCAAATAAGCCCCCTGAGGCTAACACAGCTACGCATGCTTCTACTCTATCCCAATCTATTCAAAGCCTCTCTCTTTACACCCTCCCAGGAAGTCCCCATTTCCCTTCAATCTTTCTTGGTGACATCTTCCTACCCCAACTGTGGATGAACTGCTATTTAGCCCTTGATGGTTGGCCAAACAGAACATTCTGTCATCTTTCATCTGCAGATTGTGCCCTAGCCATCTCAACCTTTCTCTCATTATAGCCCTAGAAAGTGGATTGAGCCACACTTTTTGTACAGTCTACTGTTTGAAACATGGTCAGTCAGCTGAGTACCCAGAATAGTCAATAGGCAATTTCTCTTGTAAACATCTAGCAAATCTTCATCCACTTTTCAGAGCCCCCACGCTTCAGAACCATATCTGACCACTGACATCACTGTAGCTTCCAATATTCTAATCTTGATTTGCAGACTTATCTTCCTATTCTTCCAAACTTTTTTCAACTGTGAAAAAACACACCCTGACCACTGTCTTTACTAATAATACTACCAAGGATTGGTGGATCCAGTGGATTGGAAAAAAGCAAACATAACTCCTGTTTTCAAAAAGCAGAAAAAGAAATTCTGCTTCAAATTACAGGCCAATCAGTATTACCTCTTCTGTTGTAGATGTGATTGTAGGATATTTAATGACACTATTATTAAATATCTAGAACAGAATGACATCCTTCACGATTCTCAACATGGTTTCCGAAGTGGTAGATCTGTTGACACAAATTTACTGCAGTCTTACAATCTTGTTACAGATCTAATAGACAAGGGAATTCCTGTTGGTGTTGCCCTCTTTGACCTAGCTAAAGCATTTGATAGGATCTTCCTATCAATGGGGAAACAAGGAGACTAGAACAAGGAAACAAGGAGAAACAAGGGGACAATCAAAGGAGACTGATTGTCAAGATACATGCTGCAGAAATAAACAACCATGTTGTTGGCTGGATTAAGGCATTTCTTGTTGAAAGGACTCAACAGGTCAGAATATTCACATCTCATGGAATGCTGATTCATTCCAATCCATTACTAGTTAAGAGTGATGTGATGCAAGGTACTATCCTTGGCCCTACCCTCTTCAATATTTTTATTAATGATGCCCCTAGTGTAGTACACAATTATTTAACTTTATATGCAGATGATTCCAAACTTATTGGTGGTATCAGAAATCAACTCGATGCAGATGTTTTTCAATGGCAATATACATGAGTTTAATAATTGAGCAAATGCCTGGTTATTGAGCTAGAACACATCTAAATGACATGTCCTTCACTTTCGAGAAAAAATCTTACGTTTTGGGTACAATCTCAATGACCTACCACTAGAGGCTGTTCACAAGGATAGAGATATGGGTGTTTCATCAGCTAACCAGACCCAAGGAACAATAAAGAGAACTATCAGCAGCCGCTCTCCAGGAGTCATGACAATCCTATATAAAGCTCTTGTTCGACCTAAACTTGAAGTTGGCATGACACTTGCATCCCCTTTTTACAAAAATGAAAAATTCAGCCTAGAAGCAGTCCAAAGGCGAGCAACAAAATTGATTGGCAAATTCCAACAGTCCCTTATTGTGAACGTCTTTGTCACCTCAAACTACCAAGCCTAACATATAGGCACAAATGCGGGGATGTCATAACTGCCTTCAAACTTATTTCGACAAACGTTTTCCCTGATTTATTCTTGTATGCTGCCACCTCTTCTACCAGATGTCATTCAAAGAAACTGTCTAAGATGTCAAGCAGACTCCGCCAGAGAAATCAGTTCTTTTCAAACAGAGTCACCAGCCTTTGGAATAGAATATCAGAATATACTGTCTCTGCAACTTGTCTTGACACTTCCAAATCAAGAGTGGATGCTGAATAGAGTGATTTTGAGTGGAAATATGATTGGGAAGCCCATGAGTCTTCAACTCCTTTAATTCTTCATGGAGCCTACAAGGAAGAAATCTTTAGATTGCTCCAGGCTGCAATTTAAGGTAAACTTAATGTAAGGGAAGTGAAGCTGTCAACTTGACCAATCTTTTCATTGCTCAATGTCACCTTTTCATCTATACTTATTCCTAGGCTTAGCAACTTAGTCTTCTTAACATTAATTTTTAAACCTATTCTAGCACTCTGAACTTACAAAACCCCTAAAAGTTTATTATGGCATTTGGTATTTACAAAGTGACATATAGCAATCACAATTTCTGTTGGTCTGTCTGTCTGTCTGTCAGTCCTGCTTTTGCTACTTTGGGCACTTCTAGAAAAGATAGGACAATGAAAGTTGCCAGGCATATCAGGACAAGACGAGATTAAATTAGAAATAGTCTCTTCCCCGATTCAACCATCTGGGGGGAGAGTGGGGGGATGGTTAATTCGGAAAAATTAGAAAAAATGAGGTATTTTTAACTTTCCAATGGGTGATCGTATCTTAATGAAATTTAATATTTAGAAGGATCCAATGCTTCAGGGCGCTTATTTTAAATTCCGACCATATCTGGTGACGTTGGGGGGAGGTGGAGGGGGAAACCAAAAATCTTGGAAAATGGTTACAGTTTCCTAGATACATGATTGACATAACCGTAACAGATCCGTTCTGTCCCCACTCTACACAGATCCCCACTCTAGGCTTTGAGAAAATATATTTCTTTTGTGTCTTCATTTGTGTCTTCATTAAATTTCTTGTGTGTCTTCATTAAAGAAAGAATTGAAAAAATAGTTACCCCTCCCTTTTTAAATATTTTTTCTTCTTTTTTGTATTTCCATGAATGCAAAATGAATATTATATACATATAAGAAATTTTCGTCAGTCTTTTCGCTTGAGTTTACTTAAAAATTACAAGTCCATTTATAATTGCACAGTAGATAAGAATTTATTATCAATTACCATACGAGCTTTGAATCTATAGAGTCCTCTGTAGTATAGTGGTCAGTATCCCCACCTGTCATGGGGGAGATCAGAGTTCAATTCCCCAGGGAGGATAAATTTTAATTTAAATTCGGATCGAATCCGGGGACACTGGGGGGTGGAAGGGGAAACAGCAATCTTGGAAACTTGGAAATCTTGAGAGCAGGTAATTTACACCTCCTCCATATTTTGGAAATAACTTTTTTTGGCATTTTCATTAAAAAAAAAGCCCCCATTCTAGGCTCTGAGAAAATATATTTCTTTTGTGTCTTCATTAAAGAAAGAATTGAAAAATTGTTACCCCTCCCTTTTCAAATATTTTTTCTTATTTTTGTATTTCCATGAATGCTGCCTCTGAATATTATATAAATATAAGAAATTTTCGTCAGTCTTTTCGCTTGAGTTTACTTAAAAATTATATAATTGCACTAGGGATACGAATTTATTACCCATTATCATATGAGCTTCGAATCTATAGAGTCCTCTGTAGTACAGTGGTCAGAATCCCCACCTGTCATGGTGGAGATCAATTCCCCAGGGGAGATAATTTTTTAAATTTAAATAAAGAATTTTGTATTATGCAGTTGTTGGAATAGCATCTTGGAAATGGTAGAGAGGAATGCTCTTTGGACATTTTAAAATCTAAAAGCAAGTATAAAAAAAACAAGTTTTTTTACTGAAAGTAAGGAGTGACATCAAACTTAAAACAAATAGAAATTGTCCCCTATATGAAAGGGACTGTCCCCTCCTCAATGCCTCACTCTTTACGCTAAAGTGTGACTTCGTCACAGCTCTACTTATTAAAACAATAAAAACTTTAATGTTAAGATGGGATGTTGAGGAGAGAAAAGCCTCTTTCATATATGGAATAATTACTGTTCGTTTTAAGTTTTAATGTCGCTCCTTACTTTAAGTTATAAAAGACTGTTTTTTCATTTTAATTGCTGAAGGTTTTTCATCACTTTCCCAAAACATGCTAAAAAAGATAAAACATCAAAAAGGAAAATTTGACAAGAAGACAACAATGAAACAATAAAAAAAAAGAATACAATAGAATTTATACAGAATAAAAAAATGCCCTATGTAACTAATTTATATTCTTTACAGGTAGAATACCAAACAAAAAGAGACTACATGAACGGTGTATTTGCAAGTTTATCTTTGTCATAATTGCCAATAAACAAAGAACAACAAAATCTAGGTTCTGACCATGTCACAAGTGCCATATGAGCTCTTGGCTTTTCCAACCTTGGCACAAGTGCCATATGAGCTCTTGGCTCTTGTTCATTTTACTCACACTCTCATTTAAGAACCTTGAATCATCAGCATAATCTAAGTCCAGGATAGTTTTTCCACCTCATTTGATTCCATGTTCTGTCATTGCCTTTCCTGTGCTCCTCAAGACAAAGTCCATCAAAATGATCCATACAAAGGGGGATAGAAAACAGCCCTGTTTAACTCCTGATTTAATATAAAATGAACTGCTAACCTTATTTCCTACCTTAACTACAGCAGTGTTATTCTTATACATAGCACTAATCACTTTAATGCATTTGTCTGGTATACCACACAAAGATAAAACCTTTGCTAAAGCTCTTTTATCAACAGAATCAAATATTTGCTCATAATTGGGGGGGGGGATGAACACAAAGCAAAGTCCAAAATGAATCTATAAAGACTCAAATGAATTGTTTTTGTAAAGTTTTTGAAAAATTTTCCATAAGTGGCATAAAAGGGAACAAAAGAGGAGACTAAGACTGGATTTAGCCTTTAATACCAATCAGCCAGTGCCCATGGAGTTTTTATTGTTTGTCAAAAAAATTGCCTGATTGCTTTCATCTGAACTAGTTTCAACAGTATATCATGAATAAAGAAATAAATAATGATAAAGAAGGAATCTAAAAATTGTATTTATTTGCCCCCTTAGCCTTTAACCATATTGCCTTAAAATAATAAAATTATACCTTGGAGGTGTAGATATTTGACCTTTGTACAATTTTGAACAAAATGTCTATCTAAAATTCCAATTGGATACATATAGAGAAAATAGGGTTGTGGGTGGGGCTATTTGCCCTCCAGTCACTTTTGACTCTGAAATAGGGAACTATAACTTTCAATTTCCAGGTGAGTGAGCTCATTTTGAAGTTGTTTTGACAATTTTTTACCATACAAAGTGCTTTAATAAAAAAGAGAAAAAAGATGTGAAATTTTTTTGAAAAATGACAAAAAATAATAATGGCCATTTTTTCAAAATATAAAAATTTTGTTTGAATGTATTTGGGGAAAAGAGTTCGTGGGGAGAGGCATTTAGTCTTTAAATAAAGAATTGATCCCTGGCTTGATCCATAGCTTTCACATATCACCATGGGCCATGACCAAACCTTTTATTTTCCATCCTTAATTGATCAAACACTGGAGGAGAGAGCTTCAAAACAGAGGGTCACTTGACAAATTCAGAGCCTAGTTAAGGAAATAGAACCAATTTGAAGAATATACAAAATATTACTGCTTTTTTTTACTTCAGAAATGATCTAGTTGTTGGGTATTGCAATCTAACCTATTTTAATGAACAATTGTTATAACTTTTCATTTTCAAAATTTTTACAGAAGAGAAAAAGTTTTGATAAGGTAACACAGAATATAATTATGACATTTTGAAAATTTGTGTGTATGCCAAACCCTAAACAAACAATTAAAGTTTAACTATGCTGCAAAGCTGCATAGTTTCCATACTATAGTACTTAGAAATGCTAATTCTAGGAGTATATTCATTTCTGGTTGACCTTCCTCCTCCATAGGGCAAACTAAAATGCATAAAGTGGGCTTGCTTACAGGTAATATTTTCTATAGAGCAAAGCATATCAGTCCATGAGCCCTGCAGGCAGCAAGGCAAGGTCCGTATTCTGTATTTATTTAATAAACCTTGTTTGAGGTTTTTTTTTTGTTTTTTTGTTGTTTTTTTTTAGTTTTATTACTCTTTGTTGAATAAATATAGAATACAGATCTCGCCCTGCTGCCTGCAGGGCTTATGGACTAATATGATTTGCTTTATAGGTAATGTTACCTGTAAGCAAGCCCACTTCATGCAGTTTTAGTCTCATTGGAAGGGGATTTTAGAAAGCAAAAAAAAATGGATTTGCTTTTCTAATAATGACAAAGAAACAATAGACAATCATCAGAATCTTGCTATATGTAGTAATATGCACTTTAGACAGCTTGTGATGAAACCAAACATTTACTAAGTATTCTGACAGCTAAGAAACAAACTTACCTCTGAAACCAGAATATCATCCTGAATCCAAGTATGACAATAATTTCCACTGCAAATTCAGTTTTAAGGCCTTGACAAACTCTTAAAGATGATACCCTTTTCTCTTACTTACAATACAGCTTATACAACTGTTTTAGCATCAATCTTATTAAAACTGGTTTAGCCATAAATTGAATCAATGGTGACAAAATTGAGAATCAATAAATTCTTGGAAAAGTATAATATGGGCTACATATTTGGGTGAGGTTAGAAAGGATAGGTTAAAATATAATTTACTATAGCTTTGGCTATGCAAAGGCCTTGGTAGAACAAATTTGGTTGAATAGTGATTCTTGCAAGCAAATATTACCTATAGAGCAAAGCAAATTAGTCTATGAGCTCTGTGGGCAGCAGGGCAAGGTCTGTATTCTGATTGGTCGAATTGTTAGTTCATGTTTATAACCTACTTTTTGTTTGCTCTTTCAGACTTCAGGCCAAATAATTATTCAATAAATATAGGATACAGACCTTGCCCTGCTGCCTGTGGGGCTAACGGAGTAATTTGCTTTGCTCTATAGGTAATATTCACTTGGAGAATCACTATTCAACCAAATTTGTTTCACCAAGGCTTTCC
This sequence comes from Artemia franciscana, assembly GCF_032884065.1. NCBI lineage: Eukaryota > Metazoa > Arthropoda > Branchiopoda > Anostraca > Artemiidae > Artemia > Artemia franciscana. The sequence continues at coordinate 8,511,498 of NC_088882.1, forward strand.
TACAGTCAAAGAATCTTTTAAAACAAATTTAATCTTGAACTAAAAAAAAGTGTATAATCTCCATTGCATCAGACAGCATTTCTTAAAATCAACAGAATATAAACATAATATTTAAATAATTATTCTGATTCACTGGTTCACAGGCTAGTTTAAACTTGAAAGTGAATAATTAGCATTATCAGATGTGTAAGTTTTTTAAGTATCTTTTGACTTACTACTATACAGAAATTGCCAATGATGACTGGAAATAGTATTTAAAAAGTAATTTCATTCATAGTGTACAACCCAATCATTTCCCTTGGCTTCAAAACCCTGCCCACTTTATGTATTTTTAGTTTGTTGAAGGGGGATTTTATAAATCTAAAAAAAATGGATTTTAGAAAGCTAAATAATGGATGTGCTTCTAGAATTAGCATTTCTAAGTGCTCTAAACTGGAAACTTTGCTGCTTTGCAGGATAGCTTCCAGTTTAGACAGCTTGTAATGAAACTAAACATTTACCATAAATTTGTGTATGGATTCAGGATGAAATTCTGATTCTTGAGGTAAGTTAGTTTTTTAGATGACTGAATGCTCTATTAATCAAGAAATTTACCAATTTTTTCAATTATTTTAAACTACAGAAGATGAAAAATGGCAATACTGAGCTTATGCAATTGATAAACTAGATTTGTAGGATAAATTTGCACATGTGTGATTACTTCAGGCTGGTGATACTCTTTGGTTCTTATAGGTTTGTAATTCCTTCAGAAGATCCCATAGGCTATCTATTAATATAATGAGATATGGTGGTAAAATTCTAGTTTATTGACTTCTTGCTATCTCGGAAATGGGTTAGGTTAGGAAAATGAAACTTTTGGGGATGGGTCTACAGGCTAAAGTATATCCCAGGAAGGTATTTCAAAGTACCCACCTCCACTCCTTCTCCCTCTAGAGGGCCCTGAAATTTGCCTACATGACAGATCTATACCTATTGAAATTGTTACAAAACACCAAGTCATGACATAGGCAATAATGCTCCTAAACCAATGAATCAAATAAAGAAATTTATTACTGAAATCGTGGCTTGTGCCTTTTTGTCCTTATTTCACTCCAAGCTTGTCCTTATTTCACTCCAAGCTGTGATTTAAGGTAATTTAAGGTTAAACAACATTTTACCATAATTTTCAGTTATCAGTTGCTTTTTCTCTGCCTTTAGTTCTGAAAATATAATTCCTGTTATTTGAGTAGAATTCTGAGCCATATCAATGTTTTTTCAAAATTTGGGAAATGTATTTGCATATCTTTAAAACCTTGTAAAATGGGATTGAGCAAAGTTGTGAAGCTGAAAACAATTTTGTTGTACTTCATTCAAGCAGAAGATCTTTTTTGCAAGGTTTTACTTTTATAATATACATATTTTTAAAGGTCATCAAAGATCAGGACCCTCTAGAGAGAGATAGGGAGTGGAGACAGGTACTTCAAAATACCTCCCCTGGACATACTTTAGCCTGTAGATCCATCCCTGAAAGTTTCATTTTCCTAATCTAATCCCTTTCCAAGATAGCAAGAAGTCACTAAACTAGAATTTTAACAAAATAGTATTCAGGTCAGCCTATTTCTGAAAATTTGGTTATTGTAGCTAGACTGTAAGTTGGGCTCAGGTCTTAGCTAGCCTATTTTTGTTTAAAGTGAAAATCCTATTTCCTCTAATACAGCAACTGGCACGTTTTCTTATGCTATAGGACTACATCTTAGCCCATTCAATTGTTGTGGCAATGATTATTTAGTGTACATTTGGGAAAAATAGTGAAAAGCCTAACCTAAAAATCCAAATGGCTGCCCTATTCAATCTCTGCCCTCTAAGAAAAAATTTGGTAAAATTCTAGTAAATTGACTTCTTGCTATCTCAGAAAGGGTTTAGGTTAGGAAAATGAAACTTTCAGGGATGAATCGACAGAATAAAGTAGGTCCTGGGAAGGTATTTGAAGCAACTACCTCCACTCCTTCTCCCTCTAGAGGACCCTGACCTTTGATGACCTTTAAAAATATGTGTGTTATAAAAGTGAAACTTTGCAAAATAGATCTTCTGCTTAATTGAAGTACAATAAAATTGTTTTCAGCTTCATAATGTTGCTCAATTCCATTTTATAAGGTTTTAAAGATATGCAAATACATTTCCTAAATTTTGAAAAAAAACATTGATATGGCTCAAAATTCTACTCAAATAAGCTACAGGAATTGCATTTTCAGAGCAGGGAGAGAAAAAGCAACTATTAACTGAAAATTAAGGTAAAATGTTGTTTTGTCAAAATTTCAATAGGTATAGACCTGTCATGTAGGCAAATTTCAGGGCCCTCTAGAGGGAGAAGGAGTGGATTTGGTTACTTTAAAATACCTGCCCAGGACATACTTTAGCCTGTAGACCCATCCCTGAAAGTTTCATTTTCCTAACCTAAACCCTTTCTGAGATAGCAAGAAGTCACTAAACTAGAATTTTAACAAAAATTTTGCTATAGGATATATTTCTTGAAAGAAAAAATTTTTCTTGAAGAAAAATCGGACTTACAGCACACAAAGATTTAGGAAGCAACTTGTACAGACTGTATGCCAAAGATGAAAGTCCACAAGTTCATCCACTAAATATTTAAAAATAAATGCTCTATATCGGTGATGTTACCAATTATAGGCCTTTTTTCGCGTCAACCAAAGAGACTGTTTGAGCTCAACCACTCGGTGTGGTTGAGCTCAACCGCTGTTTTTGCGTGAAACAGTGACAAACCAGGTTGTCATGAAAAGTGATTTTGCGTGAAACAATTGACTGGTTGAACTCTAATTTAACCAGAACTGTCATTGTTTTTAACCGTAGGGTTCTACCATTCATAATTGTTGGTTGACCTTTTCAGGCGTAGATTTCGAAAAGAAGAATTCGTAGGCTATAAATAAGTCTATATAAAATAAGAATTATAAGCTGACAAATAGAATTCTAGCCACGCAAAAGTAAGGTTTAATTTTGTTTTTTTAGTATTAGGGCTATTTGGATAAATGTTGGGTTATATCCTGCAATTTGATTCACATATGCCTTAAGACAGGAAGTCAAGAGTTTGAATATGCTTTTGAAAACTTATGTAGATACTTGGAAATCTTTGTTTCATCCTTTTGATGCCCTAGGCTTGACCTTAGCTTGGTAATTTGGCTTCAGAGATAAAACCTTGATGAAGCAAGACCCTAGTGGTTATGAAGCATTGTTAATCCAATTACTATTCTTACTAAATGCTTCAAGATGTGTTGCATCTTTGTCAGAACTCTTTACATTTCAGCCTTACCCTATAGGGCCATGGATAAATTTTCAGGTCAAACTCTAGTTTGGCTACTGTTTGCTATCTTAGAAATGGGTTAAGTCAGGAAAATAGAACTTCCAGTAATGAATCCAAAGCAAAAAATACGTAAAATTCTAGTTTAGCTAATTTTCACTATCTTGGAAAGGGAATAGGTTACAAGAATGAAACTCAGTAATTAATCCAGGGTCAAAAACACTTTGGGAAGGTACTGCCAGGCTTCTATGTCAACCCTTTTCTGATTTCTAAGTCTTAGATAATTGCTTACTCAAAAGGTCTATACCTATACTATTGAAACTTTGACAAAACAAGATTTACCTTAATTTTTAATTATCAGTTTCTTTTACTCTGGCTTTAGCTCTTAAAATGCAATTCCTTTTATTTGAGTAGCATTTTAAGCCATATCAATATTTTTTTTTTTTTAATTTAGGAAATGTCTTTGCATATCTTTAAAACCTTATAAAGTGGATTGAGGAAAGCTGTGAAATAGTTTCTTTGTACTCCATGTAAGCAGACCTTCCCAGAATATACTTTAGCCTTTAGACCCATCCCTGAAAGTTTTTTTTAATCTCACCCCCTGGTGCTCTTTTACACATTGTATAAATTGTGAAGAAATGCCAGCCCCCTTGCTAAAAGTCTTAGAAGTATCTTATATCAAAATACACCTGATACAGTTTAATTTTTAGAGATGACACAGAATAGCATTAAAGCTGAGTATTTGCTTTGCAAGAAATGTGTCCCTTCTGTTGTAAAGCATTTTGGATAGACACTAATCTAACCATGGGCGTATTGCTGTTGCAAATGGTTTTGCTTAAAATGGTTTGGAAAACAAATAGCAAATGTAAATTTGCTTTTTTATCATTATTTAAGACTAGAATATCACAAAGCTATGCAATCACATTGCTTGTTGTATCTTAAGTAAATACAATCCCTGATGGAGTTTTGTTGATACCTGTCTTAAAATTAATTTGTCTAAATAAAATATATTGTTTATGGGACAGTAGAGAAAATGGCAACAACCATGAATTGAGTTTTTTTCAATATTTCTTTTTTCAAATAATAGTTCTCTAGTCACATTTGTGTTCCTTGCTAAGTTGTTGGCACTCTGGTTTGGGAATCCTTTGTCCAAGGGGTACAGGTTTAATTCCTGGCATTGCTAGTGTATTGGGTTTTTACCAGCTAAGTATTCACCATGCTAGTTTGCATCTTAAGTAAAGCAATCCCTGCTGGAGCTTTGTTGACACCTGCCTTACAATAACTTGTCTAAGTAAAATACAATGTGTATTGAAGATTAGTGAAAATGGCTGTAAATCCATCTTGGTTTTTTTTTCAATATTTTTTTTAAATAGTTGTTCTACTCTGGTCATAATAATGTTCTTGGCTAAGTGGAAAGCACTCTTAGTAAGAAATCCTTTGTCCATGGGGTACAGGTTTGATTCCTAGTATTGCCTGTTTATTTGTTTTAAATGGGGGTCAGTGATGTTAGACAGATCTAAACCAGCTCTAAATAGGCAAATGGAGAAATATGCAAAAGGTAAGCAGGGAGGGTGTACAAAAGCACAGGATTTCTGGCCCCCAGCCCTTAATTGCAATTCTTGGCCAAAGGGTCACAAAGTGGAAATTAGCACTGCCAGTTTAGACCTTGATGTGTCAGTGCTGCCATACTTACTTACTTGCATATTGGTGTTGAGTTTGCCCACATTTTATCTTCATTACTATCTAAAATCATTTAGACACTCAGCAAACTGTCTCAAAGCACAATTAGTATTGAATAGTTTTTGGGCCTTACTGACTTTCCCTTTATAGCAAAGGTTTATTGTTGTGTATAATGTAGATATTTTAAAGTAATCAATCATTAAGAAGTCCCTTTTAGTTTTATCAAGTTTTTGAGTAATAAACCTTTTTAATTACCTTAAAATATTTATTCAGGTCCTTTACTATTGGCTGCCCTTTATATTACACTAATGATTGAAATATATTGTGGTAACTAAAAATTTGGATAATCCAACCTATTTTACCATCTTAAGGTTGTTTACAAAGGTGTATGAAATATTTAAGTACTGACTTAGCTACAGAAAACTTCTAGATACAATAAAATGTAAGCAAGATGGTTCTTACTTTGACCATATCTATGGAAGCACTAATGAGAGAGTGGGTAATTTGATGCATTTGTAGGATTGAGTGAGATGAGAAATGAAGTGTAGGTTTGATGAGAGATGGCTGGTGAATGTGATGAGGGATGAATGTTTTGCAAGATTTTAAAATTTTGGACAATTTCTCATGTTGACAGTAGAGTGCAGAAGTAAAATTTTGTAATTTTTTTTCTTTGTTTCTGTTATGTTAGACAGTGTTGAATATTCTAAAGTGAAGTTTCTTTTTTGTTTGGAATTGTCATGGCCCTAGGGCTTTAGTGCAATACAAATTACTAATGTTTATTCACTTTCTTTAAACAAACACAAGGTCTATGTCTCCTAGCTTTAACAAAGTCAAATGTAATTTTAAGACCAGGGATTTCAAAGTAGGTCAAATGAACTTCTGGTAAAAATGAGCAATTTATGAAACATCTAGATTAAAAAAAAGTCTTTTAGACAACAAAGAAGACAATTGAATAAAGAAAAGTACCTTATATCATAATTGTTGTGCACCCTTAAGATAGAAATGAACAAAGCTTCAATTAAGATTCTGTTTTGTTTAAACAGACAGAAGGGACAATCCTCCAAGCTTTGACAAATACAATCTCACTTTGTGGCTCCTATCTTTTCAAAGGGGACTTTCTTTGGATTTTTTCTATCCAACTAAAACTGAAAAGGACAGCATGATATACAAGTGGCCTTCCAATTACCCTACATAGCAAGAGAAAATCATTAAGTTAGGCTATGCTTTATCTCAATCCCCCTCCCAATATGCAGAAATATGGCTCAAATTTCATATTTTCAATGCATTTAACCTCCTGTCACCTGTTTTTCTAGTTATTGTTTGTCCCATTTGTTTAATTTACAGCTGCATGGGATGAAGTTAGAGAGACAGATTGACAAAACGAATGGAAAATAGGAAATTTCAGCAATAGATTTTTATACTGAGAGGATTGAGGGGTAAAGTAGAGCAAAGTTGTATATAAAATGTGTTACCAGCTATTATTCTAAAAATTATGAAGCATGAGTTTTTTTTTTTTTTATGTTTCTTTCTCTTCAGGTCCTTCTCTAGGGCTTTACCAAATCAAACATTCTATGCCCAGAAAAATTAGCAACAAGGTATAGTCTATATACAAAGGCTTATGTTATTTAACTATGAATATGGAATTTATATGGCAATCAGGAACTGGATACAGGCTAAAGCAAGTAAAAAAGAAAGAAAAAACTTCCCTAGTTAGCTCAGGAGACTTTTAATAGATTACTCTTCAGATAATTGCCTATGATACATAATTTAAATATTTACCCCTGTACAGTAGGGCGTTAAAACAATCTATCACAATGTAAGATACAGTATATTTAGATATGATGCTGATTTACAAATTCCAGGATTCTTTGTTGTAGTTTTCATAATTTTGTTGATAAAGTTTTATATATTCATCATATTTTATTTTATGTCATTAACATTAGCCAAACTTAACTTCTCAATAGAACTTGAATGTGGTGGCTATAATGCACAAGTACTGCAAAAATCTTACAACACATTATGTGTTATGGTAACTGTTCAGTGAGAAAAAAACTATTTTCCTAGTTTAGCTTAATTTGTTATATTTTTGTGCTTATCAGAAATATTTTGTTAATTTTAGGCAGCTGTCCCCCCTCAAAAAATTCTTAAACATTTGCTGGTTTATACTTAACTAGTATTCTACTGAAAACAAAAATTAATATATATTTTGTATTGAAGAAACATAAAGCCCTTTGGATTTTTTTTACAGACATGTTGGTTATGAAGTGTTAGGACCAGAGAATGACATTATAACTTGACTTCAAAACAACTTCTCTGTTTCTAAGCCAAATAAAATTCTAGATAACTATTGCTCTCTGAATTCAGGGTTCCTCTGTTTTGAGTAAGATATTGATAATCAAATGGAATTTTTGGTCTTTATATAGCTAAGATTTTGCTTTCAAATCAGTTAGGTAGGCCTACTGTTCTTTTGTTAGGCTAAGCCTGTAATAGTGCTTTATTGTGAAGAGTCAAAATTTGTAGGGATTGCAAAGGCTAGCCTGAACAATATGTTATTACAAATTGTTAGGTTAAACTTCTGTTTGGTAAAATTCTAGTTTAGATAAATTTGTATTATCTTGAAAAGGTTTAGGTTAGGAAAATGAAACTTTTAGGGATGGGTCTAGAGACTAAACTATATCATGGGAAAGTATTTTGGAGCATGTAACTCTACTCTTTCTCTCTCTTAAAAATGTTTGCCTTAAATTACCTTAAATCACATTGTCTAATGAAATAAGGATTAAATCCTGTAGAATTGCTGGTTAGTGATGATGACAGTTGGAAATCTCAATATTTTGTCCACACCCTTAAAAATGCTTGTGTTATAAAAGTGAAACCCTTGTAAAATAAATCTTCTACTTAAATGACAAGAAAAAAGCGTTTTTAGTGTCATAACTTTGCTCAATTTCAATTTATGAAGTTTCCAAGATTTGGAAACTTTCAGGAAATACATTTCCCTATATTTAAATATGAAACACCAATATGGCTTAAAATTCTACTCAAATAACAAGAATTGCATTTTCAGAGCTAAAACCAGAGAAACAGAAACTGCTTGCTGAAAATTAAGGTAAGATGTTGTTTTACCAAAATTTTAATAGTTACAGACCAGTCCAGTATGCAAAATTCCCAGACTTAAAAACAGAAGAGGGTTATCACATAAGCTTAGCAATAGCTTCTCAGAGTATGTTTTTAGCTATGGATTAATCACTGAAAGTTTCATTCTCCTAACATTACCCCATTCAAAGATAGCAAAAAGTAGCGAAACTGGAATTTGACTGGAAATTTAATCTATAGCCTGGTAGGCTAGTAGTGTTACAGGGTGGTTTAGTTAAAATAATAAGTTTGGGTTGTGATTTTATCTTAAGGGGGGTTAGCGTTGAGTTGCTTGGGACTCTTCTAAGTCTTAATAGCTTGATGTGGATATGGGAGCTAAATTATTAATAAAATAAAAAGGCTTCGTATATAATCCCCGGTAACCTGGGAGACAGAACCATCTCGGTGTTGCTCGAGGTCTCCTGAAACAAATATAGATTCCCTTGGGACTGTACCTGAAAGCTAGAGGAACTGTACCTGATGCCCTAATACATAGACAGAAGATGATTAAATACAATAAGGTTTATTTACTTATAATATACAACTATTGACAAAATAGCTTCAATTGACTTATTGCATGAACATGAGCAATTGATCTAATGCATTCAAATCTCTCCATAAAACTGACTATTCGCCCTTGCGTTGGACTTATATATCCAACGCGCGAACTCGCCGGACAGGCTTGGTGACCTGTGGAAGTTGACCTCCACTACTATTGGTAATATTTAATCATGTGACTAATCTTGCATCCAAAAGCTGTTTTTATGGCAAGGATTTCCCTTTTGGTTTTGAGAAAAACCCAGGGGTCAGAATAACTGGTTACTTAACTTGTTAAGTAACATTTAACTTATCTAAATGCACGTAGTCCAACTGCGTTGGATTATGCAGACTGTTAAATTTAGCAACTGTTAAATTCTAAATGATTTTATTCAAACCTTTTTCTAATTGAAATTTACTAAAGGGGTGTGACTGAGAAATTTAGTCCTGAATTTAAGAGTTCCTAGAAGAGTATGGATGAGAGATTTGGTCCTATATTTGAGGATTTCTAAGGGGGTGTGAATGAGGGATTTGGTCCTGAATTTTGTAGAGGGGAGGGGGCTGGTCTATATGTTACAGTAGAATTCCAAATCAAAACAAAAAGAAGTCAAACTAGAATTTTATCCTCTGTTTAGGGTAGCTCAACAAAGCTAAAGTCTGATCATTTAGGACTTTTTATAGATGATTTTGCTTTTACAGTATGAATACAACATTTTCTAATATATTACCTGAACAATTTAACCAAAGATTCCACTAATTCAGAACCTTCCTATCTCTTCAAATATACCAGAGAGTATGCTAGATCATTTTTCATTTCTCTCTGACCTCAAATTAATGTGAAATATGTCAAATCCGGAGGAAATTAAGCCAGTGCTAAATCATTTAATTATAATAGAATGACACTCTTAACACTTTACGGATGTTTTATGTTTGAAATTTTTTGCCCAATCCGACAAGTAAAAAGAGTGTTTTCGCGAACCAGTTTTGTTTGAGCTCAACCATATGTAATTTTTTTCCGTTTTTGCGTTAAACATACAAGCTGGTTAAACCAAAGCTGTCATTGGTTAAACCAGCTGGTTGACGCGAAAAAAGGCCTTATGTTGCTCAAATCGTCAATGACAGTTATCCAAAAATTCATGGGTCAAACGAAAAACAGAACAGTTTTGATTGGGGTAGGGAAAGGCCATAAGAACCAATGGGTGAAGGTGCAATGCTCTAGGGTTGGAGCGGTATTGGTTTAGTTGGCTTCGATGGTGTTTGTGCTGTGATGATTTATTAGCAGCTTTAACTCTTTGGACGTACTACTACTACTGTTACAACTAACACCTTATCGCAACATCAAGCCGCCTAAGGCCAACACGGCTATACTCTCTTCTAATAAATCCCAATCCATTTAAAGACTCCCTTTCTAAACCATCCCAGGAAGTTCCTACCTTCTTTAAATATTTGTTTTTGACATCCTCCCACCCAAACCGCGGACAGCCTGCTTTCTGTTTAGCCTTAGACGGTTGGCCGAAAAGGACAATCTTTGCCAATCTGTCATCCTTCATCCGCAGAACTTGCCCTAGCCATCTCAACCTCTCTCTTCCTATATCCCTAGAAAGTGGGGTTGAACCACACTTTTCGCACGGCTTACTGTATGAAATACGGTCAGTTAGCTAGGTAACCAGAACAATTCGTTGGTAATGTTTTGGGAAAACATTTAGCAAATCTTCGTTCACTTTTTAGAGCTTCCATGTTTCAAAACCATATTTGACCACTGTCATCACCGTAGCTTTCAATGTTCTAATCCTGGTTTTCAGGCTCATCTTTCTATTCTTCCAAACTTGTTTTACCTTTAACACCCTCGGCCTTGACTATTGACCAGACCAGAAAAATCCCCCTAAAAAACGTCTGTATGCTTCCAAACAACTAATACTATATGTAAATAAAAGGCAAATTTCATAACTTGCGGCACTTCCCCGGGGACTATGTGGGATTAAGTCACCCTTAAAGACGTAGTTAATAGAATTTTCGAATATGCTGAACAAAAAGGTTGTCTCAAAATTTTGGTCGAGTGACCTTGGGAAAAAATGAGCGTGGGAGAACGTTGCCCTCCATGTTTTTGGTCACTTAAAAACAGAACTAGAGCTTTTAATTCCCGTTCAAATGAGCTCTTTTGCGATATTCTAGGATCACTGGGTCGATACGATCACCCGTGGAAAAAAACAACAAATAAAAACGTATCCGTGGTCATTTTTCTGGTAAAAAATACAAAATTCTACGTTTTTGCAGATAGGAGTTTGAAACCTCTACAGTAGAATTCTCGTGAAAATGCCGAACGTTATGATGTGATTTTCATTAAGATTCTATGACTTTTAGGGATATTTCCCATATCGTTTGAACACTTTTCCCCTCGTAACAATTGGTTTTTCAATGTGTCTGAAGGAACTATAAATATTAATCTCTAAGTCCTATTCGCAACTCAGACGGAGTGTCGATTTTATGTCTTGTCTCGTTTATCAATGAATTAAGTATTCACAAAGACAAAAAAACTAGGACTGAGACACGAGCAGAGCTGCCTCATCAGAGGAAGCATTGGACTGTACATTTTTCAGCTTCTTTTGCATTTGACAATTAAAAATTCATTGATATGGGAATGATTTTGCCTCTCTTCATTTTGTAGTTACATTGCAACAGACTAGCAGTCGTCAGGTATTCTAGATGGTTGCAGTAGTCAGTTTTTATATTTTCAACTCACTGAAGAGTCTCTCGGCCACAATATTGTTAAGGGAAAGTATCAATAACCACTGGATAAACATTTTGAAATAGGGTAAACAAGCATATCGAGCACCATATTTTGGGTTCAGTGTGTACTTACCATAATTTTCAGTTCACGCATGTACAGGATCTTCATATTCTGGGAGATCGATGATTTCTTAGCATCTTCATTCAGCATTAATCTTTGCTTTATCCCATTTGTGATAAGTTTGTCAGGATAGGTTGATAGAGTTCTAAAGCCCTGTTTTCGGTCAAACTCTAGCACCAATACTTTGACAAATTCAAAAGTAGCATCCTCAAAGTTAAATCGTCGGATTATTCAGTCGGTCCATTTGTTCAGTACGAAAGTATCAAATAGTATTGTAAGCCTGATCGAGTTTTACTAACCTGAACAGTGGGTCGGTCACGAGCAAAACCGTGTTCTCACATCACATGGTTCCATGGGCACCCATAAGAGGGGGGCAGAGAGGCTCCACCCCCGCCCCCCTCGGCTAAATGACGCTGCCTTGTATTTGTACTTACTAAAAAAATTCCACAAAACAATTTTTTCAAAGAACCGTAAAAGAGTCCATTAAGCCAAAAATGGGCAGACATAAAGCCAACAAATCTTCAAAGCACAGAAATACCACAAATCACTATCGATAAATAAATGAAAATCCAAACGAACAGAAATTGGGATAAATAGCTGAGTCAAATTCAAAATGAGCAAGAATTACTATTAGTAAGTGTGATAACCCCCATACCTTCTCAAGACCAGAATATGATTTAGGCATGCTGGAAAAAAACGACAATGGATTGTCAGTTTAATATACATATACTGATATTTATTCCTTAGAGTCTTATTTTTTTGTTTATTTAAGTTAAAAAGTGAAAACATTTAAAGTGTGTTTTGTTTTCAGTAAAGCGCAAATTATGTTCTGGTCTTTAGAAAGCATGGAGGTTCTCAGCTCTATTAACGTTAATTTTTGCTCGTTTTGAGTTTGACTCGGCTATTTGTTTTAATATCCGTTCGCTTTGAGTTTCATTTATATATTGATAGTGATTTGTAGTAATTTTATGCTTAGAAGATTACTTGGCTTTATTTCTGCCCATTTTTCACTTAATGGAGCTTTCTACTTTTCTTCAAAAAACTTGTTTTGTGGAAAAGGTTTCTCTAATTAACTTATGTAGTCTTTTTCGTACAAAACATTACATCTTTTCGGTTTTCTTTTATAATAGTCCATAGTTTAGCTTGCTATTTGTACGCTGGGAGAAATTTTTCAACAATTTTTAATCCTGACACAAATAGTATTTTTTTATTTATTTTTATACCTCCTCGAGTTGATCTGAAAAATAAAACTTAATATCATTCCAAAAAATTCTATCTATGCTCATTCACAACCAGGATACACTTTAAACTCCATTTATTTATTTAAATTGTAAGAGAAGAAGTAGTAACAGTAGTAACCCTGAAAACTGCAACTTAATACCCCCAGTCGTTCTCGAGATATTGATGGAGCTTATTATTGGTAACCGTAAACACAATGCCTTTTGATTTAGTTTAAAGTAGAATTTAGTTTTATAGCATAATGAGTCAATTGTATAATTGGGGATGGGGATTAACATACCCAATAAGACATAGACAAAGTTGCTAAAGAAATAGTTACTGGACCATTCTAGTATTCTGAGCAAAATGGTTGTCTCAAAATTATGACTGGATGTGTTTGGAAAATGAATCGCCTTGAGAGACGGGTTGATTGTCCTCCAATCTCTTTTTACTCTTAAATTGGACACTAGCGCTTGTAATGTTGTGTTGAATTAGCTCCTTTAAATGTTTCAATGATATTTCTAGCTATTATACAGTGGTGCTACCTATCATATTGCTTAAATGCCCTTTTGAAAACCAACATGCATACAGTTTTTTTCCTTTTAATTAAAACTCCCCTAAACGCTTCGTAGAAGTTTCACCTTAATACTCTTAGCGTCATTAGGTACAGTAACTTTAGTGGTAGTATTAAAAGTATACACATAGTGCTTTCTGGCTAGATCAAAATACCCCTCAGCTTAATCTTAAGGTTTAACTTAATAATAAAAGTTGTTCTTGAGATGCTTCTTCGTCACCTTTTCGAAAGTTCACGTTCTCATAGTTTGTTTTGATTTAGCTCAGCGTTAGCCTAAATATTCCTTACTGAAAACATTATTATATGCTCTTTGGAAATTGGTTTCCAAATGGCTGTTTGCGGTCTCGCAATTTCGATTGAATGTGTTTGAGGAAAAGAGGATGTCAGGGAGGGGGGCTATTTTCTCTCCATCACGTTGGCTGTAAATATGGAACTAGAACTATACATTTCCAGTCAAATGAGCCTCTTCTAGAGTTCACAAGGCCACCCCCTCTATAAAAACTTTAGATGTCCCCAGAACATAACTTACAACCCTTGCCCCCATATTCTGGGGCGAGCTATGTTAACCCCAAAGGTCTTGTTATGCGATCTTTGGACTATTTTTGAACAAATGGCAATCTCGAAATTTCTTTCGTATGCATTTGGGGAAAATATGACGTAGGGGGGGGGGGGGTATAGCTACTGTTCGATAAATTTGACTCTTAAAAGAGCACTTAAACATTCAGTTTCCGATCCAATAAGCCCCCTTCGAAGATTATATGACCACACTTTCCATAAAAGCCTTATATTCCTTTGGGACATAACTTACAAACCTTGCCCTGAAGGCTCTGGGTGGGGGTCTCATCCTCAAAGATATAATTCCTGGAATTTTAAACTACGTCAAACAAAATAGCTATCTTAAAATTCTTTTTGGAAGTGTTTGGGGAAATGATTGGCGTTGGGGGGGGGGCTAGGTTGCCCTCCAATCACTTTTGACTATTAAAAAGGGCTCTAGCCCTTCCAATTTCCATCCGAATGAGCCCTTTTCGAAGTTTGTGCGACAACAAATTACTATCTTAAAATTTCTATCAGATACATTTCGGGAATATACAACATGTGTGTGTGTGTGTGTCTGGGGGGGGGGTGTATCTGCCTTTTGATCACTTCGACTTTTTGAAAGAACACTAAAACTTCTGATTACAATCCATTGAGCCCTCTCCAAAGTTTAGACAACCAGCATTTCCATACAGACCTTATATGCCCCAGGGCCTAACATACAACCCTTGTCATGAGGGCTATGAGGGGGGGGAGAGGTATTTCATCCTCAAAGACATGATTTCTAGACCTTTCAGCTACGCTGAGAAAAAGGTCTATCTCAAAATATTGATTGGACGTGTTTAGAGAAATGATTGGAATAGGGGAAGGGGGCTGGTTGACCTCCTATTACTTCTGACTGTTAACAACCCTACTAGAACTATTGATTACCAATTCAATGAGCCCCCCCCCCGAGGTTTCTACAGCCACACTTGCTATAAAAACATTATATGCCTCCAGGGCATAACTTACAACCCTTTCCCTGAAGGTATTGGAGGGGAAGTTTTCAAGCTCAAAATCATTATTTTCGGACATTCAAATTACGCTGAGCAAAATGGTTATCTCAAAGTTTCGTTTGGATGTGTTAGGGGAAATAATTTGCATAGGGGATTGACACTGGCCCTTCAATCACTTTTGACTATTAAAAGGATACAATGCTATTGCGCTGCCTATGATATTGTTGTTTTGTGGTTTCTGTTATACAGCATTGAAAGTGCCGATTATACCAAGTAAGCCCCCTCCTCCATAAAATTCAGCTTATGGGCGCTCATGCATGATTTCTTGACCAAGTATACTTGTCGAAGTTGTAAACATTCACATTTTTTTCCCTTTGATTATCAATATGTTTGAAACGGTCCCTGTGTAGGAGAAGCTCGCAAAATTTCTTAAAAAGGTTCTCACAAGCTCTTCTGCTTCTTGTATTATCTTATAAAATAACCCATCCTTGGTCTGAAATAAACAATTAAAGGTGTTTTCACATGAGAATTTGCTAATACTTATAATTAGCTAATGCTAATTTAAGCAAACTATATTTTTCAAAAAATTCCAGTGACTGAAAAGTTCTCATTGATTCGAAGCTGTTATATCATGTTCTCGGTATTATTTAAAAGTCATTGTGACTGAGCTCTAAACATAGCGATAGCAGATCAGCGTAAGCTGCCGAATGCACCTTTAGCTACTACTACAGTATAAGTAAATACGGAGTGTATAGTCTTTTAACAATATTTTGAATTTTTTTTTATTTAGTTTTGTTGTGCTGCGTATTAAATAGTTTTTTGGAATAATATTTTGACACAGACCATTCAATATAGCTCGATTATTTTCTTATTTTATCTAAATTCAGCCTAAGGCACCAATTTTGAATTTAGTATAAGCTGTGATTCCTATCAGGAAATATCCAAGATCAAGGCCAAGAATCTTTGGATATAGGAAATTGTTTCTTTTTATAAAAACAGTAAAGGTACTGTGGCCTTTAAAATATTGGTTCTATTCAGGTGCCGTTCCTTTTTTAGTCCTTGGATAAAGTTTTAAAATAGGGATTTTTTAATTAATCAGTTGCTTAAGCCCTTCTTGACTGTAAGTTTCAAAAGGCTAGAGAGGCTAGGTTTTTTTAAAGCTTCAACCCTAGCATCAATGGTGCCGTTTGGATAGGGGGGGGGGAGTAATCTAATACCTTAAAAGCCTAGATTCCCTAATAAATCTCCTAGCCTTATTAGGATTCTAACCTTATAAATCTCATGGGAAGGTAGGTGATTTGGTAAACATATGTTTGTTGGCAATTTCTGAAATAAATAAGCTAAACAAAACAAATTAGTAGGCTAGCCTACTATTAAATTCTTTATTGTATACCATTTCCAAATAGTTGGGTCACTTTTCTGACTGTGAAAGTAAATCAACTGCTAAAAGATTAGTAAATTTATATTGTAAGGCAGAAATATAATTTATTTAACTAGTAAGGTAATTTAAAAGTAAGAAATAAGGAAATTCAACTCTGCATTTGCTGTTTTTTTTTTAGATAAAATAATTACTATAATTATATTTTTATTTTCTAAAGGTTTCCAATATTGTCTAAAACACGTTGTGCACACTGTAATTATAACATGTCAAATCAAGTTAATTCCTTTTTTTTCCTCAAATAAAAAACCAACTTTCATATTTTTTTCTTTTTTAACTGTACTTTAAAAATTTCACTGAAGGCACTCTTCTCCTGTCGTGTTGGCTTTTGCAAATTCGAGTAGATTTAAGAGGGGAGTATTGACTTCTAGATTATGGAACACATGTCTCTTCCTTTTCATGCTAGACTTGGCCTGCATAATTGAGGTAAGGGTCACACTTTTGAGTGAGTTTCTATGATCTATTTTAACATCTTTCAAGGCCGAAAAGAATCGTTCCACAACAACGCTCAAAAATGGTAAGGTCAGAAGGTGCTGGACAATGCCTACTATGTTAGAGAATCTCTGGGTGCCATTTAGAGTTTTTATCAAAGCCACATGTCGCCAAAAGTTGCAGACATCTATCACATTTGGAAGAGCAAAAAGCAGTATATTCTGCCATTCTTCTACAATCTTTCTTCCGCATTATGATGGTGTACTATATCTCTGTAGAATCTTTTGCAGAAGCCCAATTGCACCTTTGTCCGAATCTTTCGTAAGGTGTGCAAAGTGCAAACCACTGGTGTGCAAATAATGCTACTACTGCTTACAGCACAAAGCTACCAGAGGCTAATACAGGTGTTCACACTTGTCCTCCACTCTGTCCAGAGCTCCACTATTTAATGTCTCCCATTATTTCCTCAGAATCTTTTTTTATAACCCCTTTCCACACCATTTGAGAAGAACCTTATTTGCATTTGGTCAAGTTGATTTGGCAAGAAGTATGTCTTTTTCTATGTAACATTTTTCTCCACAAACTGTAACCTAACCATCATAACCTTTCATTATATCCATAGAAAAAGGATCTAACTACATTTATTTTGTTGCTTATTATTTGATATGGCTGTTCACATGGATTCCTAAATCTATCCCTAGACAGTTCCATTTTCCAGATCCCTACTTGCAACTGTCATTACTGTGGTTTCTAATGATCTATCATAGAAGGAAATGTGTTTTTTTCCATATTAAGAAGAATTACTCAAAATTCAACGCTAGATCTAGCCATATACCAAAGCATACTCATTTAAGTTGACATTACAGTTGCAATAGACAAAATGTTTGTGAAGAGAGGCTACAGTTTTTGCTATTCTTAGTCACCAAAAGATTTACAAGAATTTGTAAGACTGGGGGAATGGTTCTAGGAACCCAAAATTTTTTTTAGACAAAATCAGCCAGACATGACTAAGGCCAACATTAAAAAAAAACAAAAAACAATTAGCCAAAAGGAAGAAAGTGGTCAATCTGCCATTTACAGATTCTCAGATTCTGAATTTATGATTTGTAACTGTGCATTGTATACTGAATAAATAAAACACCATTCAAATTTGTTTATTTTTTTGTAACTCATAATAATAAATTATGGAATTGTATATTTCATTATTTGTAGTATGCTAAGGTTTTTTTCTAGAACTTATTATTCTAATTAAATGCCACTTGTGTTTCAGGAGTCATTCTTAAACAGTTGGAATAAATAATCAAACTTTAGCATAAAGTCCAAGGTATCAAAGAGGGGTAAAGCTACTGGGAAATTGGCAAGATCAGTAAATTTGCATTACTTCACATTGCAACTACAATTTTTACTACCTGTCTGAACAACTTGTAGGCAAGAAAAATTCCCACTCAGACTTTTCATAAGATACCTCTGATAGCAACCATTTGAAGAAAAAAGAGAAGCTAATTAGAACCAAATCTAGAATTTTCACTTTAAAAACTAACTTATTTTTGCAAAATTAAAATATTGTTCAAAAATATATTTGATGATGAGTGTTCCAAGAAAAAAACATTTGATGTATGAATGTATAGCACATTGCAAAGACTAATTAAATAAAAGAAACCTTTAAATAAAAAAAGATTAAAATAAAATAAAAAATAGGAAAATAAAATAAAAGATGAAAAGAATGATGAAAACTTGCGGGTATTTTGGACCACTCACAGCCCATACTCAGAGTCTAAAACTTGTTCACAATAGGATTTCACTAATAACAAGATTAGCTAGTGTTAATTTGAGCTAATTAGAATTTTCCAGCCAATCAAAAGATTTTATGAAAAAACTGAATATTAGCAAGCCCTAACTTGAGCCAGTCAGATTTTTCATAGAATCTTCTGGCTGGCTGCTCATTGGCTCAAACTAGTGCTAAATCTTGACTTTAGTGAAATCCCATTATGAACAGTCTTAACAAAAAAGAATAAAAATTAACAAAAATTTCATTACAAAAACAAACATCTCAGAGCAAGGTACTCAGGAGGGGGAAAACCCCTTATATACGTAGTAATTTCTGTTTATTTTAAGTTTTAATGTTGCTTCTTACTTTCAGTTGAAAAAGCTTGTTTTTTTAATATTTAAGTCTATTCGTTTTTTTACACAAGGTCTAGAAATCTGGCTCCCACTCTGTGAAAAACTCCTTTCCCCAACAAAAAAATCCTCCCACGCAGCAGAAAAATCCCCCCTCCCCCCAAAAAATCTGTATACTTCCTAATAGCCAATTCTATTTTTAAATTATGGACAAGTTCATACCTTGCAGCCCTTCCCCTGGGGACTCTGGAGAGAAATGTCATTATCAGAGACATAGTTGTTAGATTTTTTTGATTTTGCTGAACAACAAGAGCTAAGAGCTCACATGGCACTTGTGATGAGGCAAGAAGAGCTAAGAGCCAAGAGCTCATATGGTATGAGCTCTAACAAAATTCTAAGAACCAATAGATTGATTTAAAAGGAAAATCAGAGGCTTAATACCGGTCGGGATTTAAAATAAGAGCTCTGAGTCACGATATCCTTCTAAATATCAAAATTCATTAAGATCTAATCACCCACTCGTAAGTTAAAAATACCTCATTTTTTTCTAATTTTTCCTCTCCCTTTAGCCCCCCAGATGGTCGAATCTGGGAAAACGACTTTATCAAGTAAATTTTTGCACCTCCCTGACACGCCTACCAATTTTTATCGTCCTAGCACGTCCCGAAGCACCAGACTTGCCAAAGCACTGAACCCCTCCCCCCAACACCCCCAAAGAGAGCGAATCCAGTACGGTTACGGCAATCGCGTATATACGACATTTGCTTATTCTATCCACCAAGCTTTATCCCGATTCCTCCACTCTAAGTGTTTTCCAAGATTTCCGATTTCCCCCTCCAACTCCCCCCAATGTCAACAGATCTGGTCGAGATTTGAAATAAGAGCTTTGAGACATGAATTCCTTCTAAATTCAAATTTTATTAAGATCCGGTCACCCGTTCTTAAGTTAAAAATACCTCAATTTTTCTAATTCTTCCAAATCAACACCCCCAACTCCTCCAAAGACAACAGATCCGTTCCAATTATGTCAATCACGTATCTAGAATTTGTGTTTATTCTTCCCATCAAGTTTCATCCCGATATCTCCACTGTAAGCGTTTTCCAAGATTTCTGTTTCCATCCTCCAACCCCTATGTCCCCGAATACAATTCGAGCCGAAGATGGAGCATCTGAGACATAAGATCCATCTATATATCAAGTTTCATTAAGATCCGATCACCTATTCATAAGATAAAAATACCCCAATTTTCACGTTTTCTAATAATTCCGGTTTCCCTCTCCAATTCCCCCCAATGTCACAGGATCTGGTCGGAATTTAAAATAAGAGCTTTAAAGCAGAAGATCCTTCTTAATATCAAATTTCATTAAAATCTGGTCGCCCGTTCGTAAGCTACAAATACCTCATTTTTCCGAATTACCCCCTCCCCCTCCAACTCCACCAAAGAGAGCGGATCCGTTCCAGTTATGCCAGTCACGTATCTTAGACTTGTTTTAGTCCTCCCATCCAGTTTCATCCTGATCTCTCCGCTTTAAGTATTTGCTAAGATTTCCGCCCCCCCCCAATGATGCTGGATCCGGTTGAGATTTAAAATAAGAGATCCGAGTTACGAGGTCCTTCTAAATATGAAGTTTCATGAAGATCCGATCACTCATTCGTAAGTTAAAAATACGTCATTTTTTCTAATTTTTCATAAGTAACTCCCGGCCCAATGGATCGGATCCTTTCCAACTATGTCAATCAGATATCTAAGACTTCTGTTTATTTTTCCCGACAAGTTTCATCCCGATCCCTCCGCTCTAATCGTTTTCCAGGATTTTAGGTTCCACCCCCTTAACTCCCCCCAGTGTCACCAGATCCGGTCAGGATTTAAAATAAGAGCTTTGAGACACGATATCCTTCTAAATATCAAATTCTATTGAGATCCAATCACCTGTTCGTAAGTCAAAAATACCTCATTTTTTTATAATTTTTCAGAATCATCCCCCCCAACTACCCCAAAGAGAGCGGATCCGTTCCAGTTATGTCAATCATGTATCTAGGACTTGGGCTTATTTTTCCCACCAAGTTTCATCCCGATCCCTCCACTCTAAGTGTTTTCCAAGATTTTAGGTTTCCCCCTCCCAACTCCCTCCAATGTCACCAGATCCAGTCGGGATTTAAAATAAGAGTTCTGAGACACGATATCCTTCCAAACATTAAATTTCATTAAGATCTGATCAACCCTTCGTAAGTTAAAAATACTTCATTTTTTCTATTTTTTCCGAATTAACCGGCCCCCACTCGCCCAGATGATAAAATCTGGAAAGTGTCTATTTCTAATTTAATCTGGCCCGGTCCTTGATACGCCTGCCAAATTTCATTGTCCTTGCCTACCTGGAAGTGCCTAAAGTAGCAAAACCGGGACCAACAGACAGACCGACAGAATTTGCGATTGCTATATGTCACTTGGTTAAATATCAAGTGCCATAAAAATGGCTGTCTCTAAATTTTGATCAGGTGACTTAGGGGGAAAAGGGACGCAGGAAGAGGGCCAGCTGCTCTCCAATATATTTGGTCACTTAAAAAGGGCACTAGAACTTTTGATTTCTGGTCAGACAAGCCCTCTCTCAATCTTCTAGGACTGTTGGTTTTATAGGATCGCCCCTGGAAAAAAATAAGATAAACACGCATCTCTGATCTGTTTTCTCGCAAAAAAAGCAAAATTCCACATTTTCATAAATAGGAGCTTGAAACCTCTATAGTAGGGTTTTCTGATATGCTGAATCAGATGGTGTGATTTTCATTAAGATCACTTGATGCTTTGGGGGTGTTTCTTCCCTTTCTTCGAAATTGGGCCACTTTTTTCATTCTTTTAACTTTTGATGGGTAACATTAAACTTGATGAATTTTTGTATATTCTGAATAAGCATCAAAATTTGATTCTTTTGTTATATCTATTGTTATTAAGATTCTGTTTCTTAGAATTTTAGGTACTACTGAGCCATATTGCTCCATACTTACAGTTCATACTATGGGAACTGTTTACCATAGGAGCATCAAACTAGAGTAAACTGCTTTTACTTACAGTTATTTATCCAGTGTCTGCTACTGGGGATAAACTTATGCTAAAATATGTTATTTGGGGTTTTAGGCAATACCATTTGTAAAAATCCTATTGACCACAGGTTGCTTGGACACAGGAGGAGCGCCTCCCCCGTCCCTGAGATAAGCTCAAAGGTCCCAACTGGGAAAATTCAGCACAGTTTCCGAAGAATATACTTTCAATGTTGACCGAACATCTATCATTCCCATCTCTCATTTAAGCTAGCATTGCTTTTGGTTTATTGTTTTAAGACTGAAAATAATCTAGAAGGTATACAAGATAAAGACAGGACGCAAATGTTTATTTTGACTTGTAAACTGCTTAACCTTTTTTTATCAGATACTTCTTTATTATCCAGAACACACTCAAGAATTTGAATCTATAAAATCTGGTTATAATTAACTTTAGTTTCATTGAGAAAAACTACGATATAGGTATATTTTTATTAAATATTTAATATATAGTGGTGACTAGGTTAGGTATTTAATATAATGCGTTCTGGTTGGCCTGCTTTCCATAATTATTTTTTGTAGCTTCCATAATTTTGTTTCTAAAGTATTATATTTTCAATATATATTGGTATATTTCAATATGATTAACCTAACTTCACTTCTTGAGTGTGTTCTGGATAATACACAAGTACCTTTTATCATATTATTTGCTTTCAGGTCAATTGAGGAGTCACACAGACAAGTTGAACTGAAATGTAGTCTAAATAATGCTATTTGGGAGCTATTTACAAGTTTTTTGTGATAACAATTTGTTTGCAGCTGCCTATGCTCGTGGAAGCTATGCAAGGGTGATATATGAGTTATTCATAATACTGCTGTGAACATAGTTTAATATATAGTTTGCATCAATAGTGATTATATTGAAATGAAGATGATTGGTTGTTTTTTTCTTGGATTAATTTTGATAACTTCTGGATCTTCAGAAGGTATGATCTCTGTTTTACTTATATTTAGTGTTTGACACGAGGGCACCCATATACATTTTTTTTTCAGAGGGCTAGCTCGTAGAATTTTTTTTTTCCAACGAA
This sequence comes from Artemia franciscana, assembly GCF_032884065.1. Classification (NCBI taxonomy): domain Eukaryota; kingdom Metazoa; phylum Arthropoda; class Branchiopoda; order Anostraca; family Artemiidae; genus Artemia; species Artemia franciscana. The sequence goes on from NC_088882.1 coordinate 8,534,415, forward strand.
AAATCAAATGGTGCGATTTTTTTCTTTTCGTCTGAAAAGTGCTTTCCGAAAAACTATCTTTTGTTTTGACCTTAGACTTGATGCCAGATTTGTCCTGTAAGCTAGAAAAAGTTGTCAAATAAAAATTGTAAAGCAATTCTGAAATTTAACCATATAGGCTATACATAAAACCTAGTAAAATACTAGTCTAGTAAATTAATTAAATATTTAACCAACACAAATTGTCATATTGGCTTATAAATAGGGAGGGGGCTGCTCCTTGATCCTTCTTTTAATTTGCATCATCTGCTTTACTGAAAGCATAACGCACACCAACAGTGAATGTTTTTTTATTCTAGACATTTTAAAACCTGATAGAGTTGCAAAGAGAGGCCCCACTAGCCAACGTTCCTTGAGGTGGGAGGGGGGATCAATATACTTTAAACACTGATGGATTATTTTTACCAGCTGTATTGCAAATAGAGATTGCTATTTTTGTAAAATTTGAAATTTCTATACAATTGATTTTGTCTCCCAACTGACCGAATAAATTATAAAGGGGGAAGGTTCCCTCCTCTCACACCTTTATGTTACACCTCTGCTTGTTAAACTCGCTTAAAAAAATATATAACGACGAATTCTTTTTAGTCTTATTTAGGCTATGTTTAGTCTTGTGTGAAAAAAAAAAGAAAATGAGTATGGTAGTTTATTATTATTGTTATTGCTAAGCTATTTAAAAAACTAATAGGTGTGTAATTTTCTTAACAGTTATTTTTGTATATTTTCAGGATCCTATTTAGCTTTCAGTTAATCATTAACATTGTGCTAGACATGGTATTTCCAGACTTCTTGGTTTCACTTCTTTATATTCCCTATAATTTCAGCTAGTTCTAGGGTTGATTACTTGGTTTAGCTGTAATTTCTGTTCGTTTTGAACCTCCTAAATAAGAGCTAGGGATCCTTCGGGTGGGGCTTTGTTTGTCCCCGTGTTTGCTAGTATGGTGAAATTGGAGAGAATTTATCTCCTCCAGAACAGGGACATATACTGAGGGGGTCCGGCCCCCTCAAAATGCCAACTATCCGAAATTTCCAGGCACTTCTTATTCAAATTGTCAAATAATTCTACACTATTTCCCCTAAAAAGTACGTGCCCGTCACGTAGTGCCTTATTTTTTCTGTCTCATTTCTTAGGCATCAACTTGCTAAAAATTTTGTTGTGTTTAGGCAAAAAGATTGTCCTTTTGTATCCGATCAAAAGTGAATATTTCCTGGGTAACCGTTTTGTATAATGCTCTAGTGTTCGAGGATTGTGGTATTAGTACATCCGGAAATCCTGCTCTTCTTCATCCGTGACTGGTTTGCCTGGAGAGGGGAAATTGAAACGCATGAATACCACCTGGGCTCATTCCACTTGCTATCTTTCTCACTGTTCTTTGGAGCTTTCCTAATTTATAAAGTGTCTGTGCATCATTTACATGCATCATCCCTTTAAACTAGTTTCGATTGTACCTGTTCAGTTAATAGTTAATATTTTGAATAAGCATCAAAATTTGGTTCTTTTGTTGTTTCAAAATTAGGTTTCTTAGAGTTTTAGGTACTACTGAGCCATATTGCTCTATACTTTTGTCGATGAACCAAACATATTGTCGATGAAAATGATAAGTTTTTAATCACGAAAACATCCAGTTTTCAGAATTTGGAATCATATAAATAGGTGTAGAGGAGGGGTATGTAAATAGGTGTCCTTGGAGGGGGGGGAGTCATAGGATTATGCTTGGGGAGAGGTCAGTAAGTGTGTTTTGTGGAACATTCTTAAATTTTTCTTGGCATGTCATTTGGATCAATCTTTTTGGGGACCCCTCCCCTAATTGTAGCGATTTTCATAGACGTATATGAACAGAGCAAATGTCTTTTATCGGGAAAGGATCGAAGTACAGTATTATATATATATATATATAAATATAAAATCATTAATGACATAGCTGCTCACAGGAAGGGAGCGAGGGCTTTGAAATTGGTCCTAAAGAGATCCCATCCGTCCCTCGTTGGGGCATTAAAGAATTGTTTTTTTTTAAATTGCAATTTTTCAATATTTTTGACCACATGCCTAGGAAAACCCTCTAAACCGTTTCCCTCCTCGCTAAGGGATGCATTTGTTGGTCTTTTAATTAACAATTAGAATATCAGGAAAACATCAAAATTCTACAGTTTAACCCCTAATTTTACAACTGGATAGTCAATGAAAAGGACCTTTACTGTTGAATGTTGAATATTAACAGTTGTAACTGTTTATTCTAGGAGTCATGATAGTACTATTTGTGCACGTTTATTAATGTTTAAATGAATAAACAATTTGTTCTCTGAGGTAGATAAGAACCAGGAATTGCCGACTTTCAGAAATCACGTTCCACCACATGGCGTGTGCCAAGTGTTGCGGGGACTGTACCATGCTTGGTGGAATTGCACGGCACATGTGGTATTTTAAGCATGCTCACTAGGGGCGGAAAGTGGATAACTCCTCGGACTAGAAGTTGAATAAAAAATAAAACTAAGATCATGCACAATTTTTTATGAAACTTTCTTTATTTTCAACAAAATTAGTGGTGCGTGCTTTAGAAGCGTTAAAGGTATACCAAAATATTTTTTTCATTCATTTCCCATCATTTGTTTTTTTTTAGATTGCACTTTTATCCTCGAATAGTCTATAGGCCTACCCATTGTACATTTCGTATTTTTTTTTTCATTTCTTGAGACAAGAATTGAATTTTTAGGTATTAGATAGATAGCCTACGTAATAATATACCCTTTTATCATATCTATGATAAACCCTTTTATCATATCTTTGAAAACCCTTTCCACTCCATTAAGTTTGACCAAGCCCAACTTATTGCTATTGTCCCACAACTCTTAAAGCAGAAAATCAGAGAAGCTTTGGAAATTGCTAAAAATAAACCAGCCATCAATAAAGACAATGGTGAATTTCACATTAGCGAAATCTGGGAACCCGTCACCCATAAATTGAAAACTCACAAAAAACTCCACCCTTTCCTAAAGGCTCAACCTCTTTAAGATCTACTAGGACAGCATCAATGCCTCTACCAAAATTCGGGCCATGGCACAACAATAATTCCAGGTTCGGCTCATCATTAGTGTTGTTCAGTGTTTTTAGTTTTATTTATTTAGTGATTTTACTTTCTGGCAAGAAATTTGAACTTAACCTGATGATGACAGGCACAGGTCCTGTCGAAATTATCGTTAGAAAAATCAATCACCTGAAATCCATAGCTTAGGTAATCTTATTACCATCTATCATTATTATGTATAAAAGTCAGGTTGGCCTCAGAGAATATATTAGATAGATGCGTTTATTCATTAGCTCGACAGTAAATCTAAATAATAGAAAACAACCACGTCATCATTTCTCCCCCCCCCCGTAAGTCTCTATGGTGAAGAACACTGGAAAGGAAAAATATTGAACCGCACCCACCACTCACTACCTCTTGTTTGATCTAACGCTTGCCAGGCTCGAGGAAGTCATGTACAATATATAATGCCAACATAAAATTCCAACTTGACATCGACATTCATTGGAGGGGACATTAAATCAAAAATAAATAGAAAGAAAAAAAAAAGAGAAAAACCGAATTCAGTAGGCGAAGCTAGGCCTGATTTAGTATTGCAGCTTCAAAATCCCATAGATGCTGGCATAAAACATGTATTTTAAAAGAAAGCGGAATAACTAAAATACAAAGCGTTTTGGGTTTTTAGAGGATGCTATCAACCATTTTCTTGGTTGAGAAAAGTTTTTTGGGTTTCTAAGATAGGCCTACAGCAAAAAGCATGTTCACATTATCAGTTCCTTTATTTTATTGCTTCTAAAAGTGTGGTACTGCATTTCGGTAAAAAGGAACTTCAAAAAATATTGAATTGAATGAATCCAATTAATAGTGCGTGTCTAGTTTAAGATTGTTTGCTATCCATTTCAGTTTGACGATAACGTCACACGACACCTTTAGAAGCCAATTCTAAAAGCAATGAAACAGAGGGAACCTGAGGAAAAACAAAACAGGAAAAAATTCAAATCCCGAAGGCTTGTCTGTAGAGGCCAATTCAATATTAAACAAATTGCGTACGAAAAGAATAATTTTCAAATGCGTCTATAAAATTAAATACGCTTGATTTTCTAGTATATTTTTTTTATAAAACGGTAAACCAGTATCAGTCAAAGAAATAAACATTTGTAACTGAGAAAGTTTACCAAAATGGTGTTAATGATCGTGTTACAAAAAACAAGAGCTCATATGGCATTTGTGACGAGGCCAGAAGAGCTTAGAGCCAAGAGTTCGTATGGCATGAGCTCTACCAAAATTCTAAGAATTAATAGATTGATTTAAAAGGAAAATCAGAGGCTTAATGCCGGTCGGGATTTAAAATAAGAGCTTTGAGTCACGATGTCCTTCTAAATGTCAAAATTCATTAAGATCCGATCACCCACTCGTAAGTTATAAATACCTAATTTTTTCTAATTTTTCCTCTCCCTTTAGCCCCCCAGACGGTCGAATCTGGGAAAACGACTTTATCAGGTCAATTTGTGCAGCTCCCTGACACGCCTACCAATTTTCATCGTCCTAGCACGTCCAGAAGCGCCAAACTCGTCAAAAACTGACCTCCTCCCCCAACTCCTCCAAAGAGAGTGAATCCAGTACGGTTACGTCAATCACGTATCTACGACATTTGCTTATTCTATCCACCAAGCTTCATCCCGATTCCTCCACTCTAAGCGTTTTCTAAGATTTCCGATTCCCCCCTCCAACTCCGCCCAATGTCAACAGATATGGTCGGGATTTGAAAACGGAGTTCTGAGATATTAATTCATTCTAAATATCAAATTTCATTAAGATCCAGTCACTTGTTCTTAAGTTCCAAATACCTCAATTTTTCTAATTTTTCCAAATTAACACCCCTCAGCTCCTCCAAAGAGAACGGATCTGTTCCAATTATGTCAGTCACGTATCTAGAGCTTGTGTTTATTCTTCCCATCAAGTTTCATCCCGATCTCTCCACTTTAAGCGTTTTCCAAGATTTTTGTTTTTCTCTATGTCCCCGGATCCAATTCGAGTCGAAAATGGAGCATCTGAGACATAAGATCCTTCTATATATCAAGTTTCATTAAAATCCAATCACCTATTCGTAGGATAAAAATACCCCAATTTTCAAGTTTTCCAAGAATTCCGGTTTCCCCCTCTAACTCCCCCTGATGTCACAGGATCTGGTCGGAATTTAAAATAAGAGCTTTAAAGCACAAGATCCTTTTAAATATCAAATTTCATTAAGATCTGATCACCCGTTCGTAAGTTACAAATACCTCATTCTTCCGAATTACCCCCCCCCCCAACTCCACCAAAGAGAGCAGATCCGGTCCGGTTATGCCAGTCACGTATCTTAGACTTGTTTTTATTCTTCCCACCCAGTTTCATCCTGATCTCTCCGCTTTATTTTCTAATATTCCCCCCCCCCCAGTGACGCTGGATCCGGTTGTGATTTAAAATAAGAGATCTGAGTTACGAGGTCCTTCTAAATATGAAGTTTAATGAAGATCCGATCACTCCTTCGTAAGCTAAAAATACGTCATTTTTCCTAATTTTTCAGAATTAACCCTCCACCCCCCCCCACCCCAATTCCCCCAAATAGAGCGGATCCGTTCCAATTATGTCAATCACGTGCCTAAGACTCCTGCCTATTTTCCCCACCAAGTTTCATCCCGATCCCTCCACTAAGCGTTGAACATGATTTTAGGTTCTCCCCAAACTCTCCCCAATGTCACTAGATCCGGTCGGGATTTAAAATAAGAGCTTTGAGAGACGATATCCTTCTAAATATCAAATTTCATTGAGATCCGATCACCCGTTCGTAAGTTAAAAATACCTAATTTTTTCTAATTTTTCAGAATTAAAACTCCTCCCTACTATCCCAAAGAGGGCGGCGTTCCGGTTATGTCAATCATGTATCTAGGACTTGTGCTTATTTTTCCCACCAAGTTTCATCCCGATCCTTCCACTCAAAAGAGTTTTCCAAGATTTTAGGTTTCCTCCTCCCAACTCCCCCCAATGTCACCAGATCTGGTCAGGATTTAAAATAAGAGCTCTGAGACACGATATCCTTCTAAACATCAAATTTCATTAAGATTTGATCAACCGTTTGTAAGTTAAACATACTTAAATTTTTCTATTATTCTCGAATTAACGGGCCCCCTATTCCCCCCCCCAGATGGTCAAATCGGAAAAACGACTATTTCTAATTTGATCTGGTCCGGTCCGTGATACGCCTGCCAAATTTCACCGTCCTAGCTTGCCTGGAAGTGCCTAAAGTAGCAAAACCGGGACCGACAGACAGACCGACAGAATTTGCGATTGCTATATGTCACTTGGTTAATACCAAGTGCCATAAAAAACCCCAATCTATTTTCGGTCCAAAGAAATGCTAAAACCATGCTTCCCTGATCTAAAACCTTTCTTTTCTGACTCGTTATTTTGTTCTCAGCACAGACCTTGGCTAACCTCCGAAAAAACCTAGTATCCACACCTAAACTCAATTTTGACTTAAGGATCGATTTTCCCTAATCTCAGTACGGTAACTCCAACAGTGAAGTCTGAATGCTTCTATCTAATATTCTGTCTGAGATACGACCTTGTATTTTTCACCGGTTTTCTGGTTTTGGTGCAGAGTTCATCAATTTTCGATACCCTAAACCCTGAATGCAGTGGCATAATTTTGTCAAAATCCTGGGGAGTGGGGTCAAAGTTGGAGCCAATTTTCCCAAATCAAGTGAAAACAACAGTGAAAAACTGAAAAATGAGTCTGAAAAACTGAAAAATGAGTGAAAAACTGATAGTACCATATATTTATAAATATACTAAAGAAATTCACGCGTTTCTGTGGATGCTTAAATTATGCCGGCTCATCTTAGTTTTAACAAGAGTTTTTGAAGAAACCAAATTTTAGCTGGGGGGCAAAAGGGGGTCGGGGGGGAAACTGAGGTGGTGGGAGGGGCAGTTGCCCACTACCTAATATCAAATTACATCCCTGCCTGTATGAACCTAATTCGAATTACAAAATTCAGTATCTACGTCCAGCAGAAGACGGAATAACAAAGACGAGAAGAAAACAAAATTATTGACAAATTCGTTTTTTCTGTCATGTATATTCTTATTTATTGCAAAATTTCACTAAATTATTTACTTATAATATATCTTCATTTGTTTGCCCCATTAAAACACACACAAAAAATACTACTTTGCGGTTTTCTCAAAAACTTAGATGCTAGGTGTTGGCAGAGGACAACTGAGCCTTCAGACATGAATGCAAATCGAGGTCGTGGGAGGGGCAGTTGCCCCCTACCTCATAACAAATTACATCCCTGCCTGTATGGACATATTCGAATTACAAAACCCAGTATTTACGTCCAACAGAAGACGGAATAACTAAGACGGGAAGAAAACAAAACTATTGACAAATTCGTTTATTTTGTCATTTATATTCTTATTTGTTATACATTTCTATTTATATTACTCATTTATGATATATCTTCATTTGCTTGCCCCATTGAAAAACACGCACACACACAAAAAAAATACTACTTAGCGATTTTCTCAAAAACTTAGATGCTAGGTGTTGGCAGGACAACTGACCTTTCAGACATGATTGCAGGAACACCAAAAATCTTCTACAGATGCCTGCAATTTACGTAACATCACTAAAGCCAATTATTGAGACAAGAAATTCGGCAATTAATTTTCTTAACTAATACAAGACCTTGACCTTCATCTAGAATGCAATTTTTTTTTTTTTATAAAAAGAGCTTTTTCTGGCATAGACAGTGAAACAAATTAAAACAAAGCCTAATGTACGAAAAAATTAAAATATTCTAAAACAAATTGCGGAACGTTTTTTCTACGGTAGAATAAACAATAGAAAGCTCGAGAAACTACCCGCTTTCCACAGTTGTGTACGTCTCGGATCAGTTCTGCACAGTTTTTTCCCCGCGTGGCACAGTAACGCCACCCTTAGCCCTAGATCTTGGAGAAAATCCTTAGGAATGGCAGTCCCGCCATCTACTAACTTTGTTCTCTGGGGGTTGGGGATATCCCTTTCCTCCTAAGAAAACGGTCTAGAGAACTAATTTAGGATAATTTGTCCGAAAAACATCCCCACCCCCTCAGGGACCTTTCGTTGGTCTATGCCCCAATTAAGGTTAGACTATTATTTAAAATTTTATATCTGCAAATGAACTTTTACCTACTCTGGCAATAGGGAGAGGGGGCTGTCATGGCAAATTATCTAGAAGCCGTCGAAGATGGGGTTCAATACACCATCCCTATTTAAACTAGTAGTAAAAATATGTTTCCTACGACATTTACGATTTGTAAAAATCGTGAGAAACAAAAAGTACTACCCGATTTACTACTAAGTTACGTAGTCTACAACTTAATGCAGTTACTGATTGGTTACCTTGGAGACGGTTATACTAAGGCTATGGGGAGAATTATAAGTAACTATAGCTAGAGGGTAACATTAGCCATTGTATGGATTCTTTCCTTTGTTGCAGAAGTCAATAGCAAAATTTAATGCAACAAAAAAAAATAATACACCAGGAAAAATATAGTGGTCTAGAATAGTTTTTGACCTTTGTGATTCAGGAGTCATTCTTAAAGATTTGGGACAAAATTCAACGGCCAATTATTCTACGATCAATTATGTCTCGCAAAAAACAACTTTTTGTAGCATGAAAAAGATGTATTTTAAAACCCATTCCCTTCTCCCTACGAAGACATTATCTCTATCACCCACAATTTCGTTGTGCAGCCGCAACCTTAGTCTGTGTACTTGTTTCATGGAAAGCAAATATGATAGCTTATTAACATGATAGTTCATAGCTCATTAACTCCTTATTGAATATCGTTATGATATTGCCGTGACTTTTCTTTTTGTCGACTTAATTGAAATAAATCCCTATTAGTAAAAAGTATCATTGTGTAATATTCGGATCAATTAATCTTTATATCCTAATAGAGAAGTCTGGAATAAGATTTTACTCTTTTATTCTGACTGTATTTTTAGCAATGTTTTGTGCTTGGACTAGAAAAGAAGCTGGCTATTAGCTCTCTGTAGCGACTACACAGTATATATTGGTGCTGCAATGGAATCGATCTTGGGTCATAGGGATTACAATTTTTTTCAAGCTAGGTCCTGTCGTCTGTCGTGGCAATAAGAGTCGCTAATGAAGAATATTTTGGGTTTGAAAGTATCTGGACAAGATTTAACTTCCCCTCCTTTCATTTCCAACCAGGAATAGGTTTGCACTGAAGTGTCTTGGACATAAAAGTCATCAGATCTTTGACGAGTACGGCCGGATAAAAAAAGGCTGTTGTACTGGCAAGATCACGCTTCTTCCCGTACCATCGTCTCGTTCAACACGTAGCCACAGGATTGAGTCCAAGTATGTATGTCATGCTTCTGTGATTGATGAAAGGTCTTTTTTTTCTACCGGTCAAGCCTTGCAGTCGTAGATGAGAACAAAGGGGACAGAGATTCGTAAATTTGAAATTTCTGCTTGCCGTGGTTCTCTCTCCTTTCTAGAGCGTTCTAGAAGTTGTCAAAAGACTAAGATAGTCTGCTGCTAAACACTGCTAAACATGCTGCTAAACACGCTCATTTTCTCTCTATTTCTCAGCTGCGTCTAAGATTTACCATATATTTTCAACCTTTTTTTCGACAGGTTCCATATGCAATGACGCTGAAGAAAAATTATCCTAAAATGAAAGTTTTATCTTTGGAATCACATTTTTTTCAACTTCTTTAAGGAAACGAGCGCTATGGCGTTGGGGCAAAATATAGCTCTTGACAAAAAAAGCTTGATATAATGTTTGCTTGAAGAAGACACTATTTCAGTCATATCTTTGTCTTTCGCTGTTAATTAGGCTGGGTAGACACAGCGTACACTTCCATCGCATAAAAAGCGTTTGTGTGCCAACAATCAGTGGAATTTTTCGTTTTGCAGTGAGATTGCGTGCTTTTATTTCTCTTATAGGACTAGCAAATAAACCCTTAAATCCTGTATTGAAAATATTTAAACTTTTGCACCAGTGTCTCATTCTTGAAAGAGTCAGTATAAGAAGTGATCAATATAAATTAATCTGGAAATAAATAATGGTTAAAAAAATTACATAAAATATTGCCGTATTCACTAAACATGCTCCTTTTTAGCTAAAAAATATGTGTTAAAACGACGCTTTTGTTGAGCTTTTTTGTGTGACCTGCTGAAGTATTACTCTCCAACATGTTTGGAGGGAAGTGATTTTATTAAAATAGTTATTTGTGTCAATCGAGATTGAAAGTTCCGTAAAAGCACTAAAACTACGATATATTCGATATAAAATGGAGAACTTCAGCATAAAATTAAACTTCCGAGCTCCCAGAACTCGCGATAAAATTGGGTCAAACCGCAGGGATGTCCATTGCAAAGGTAGCAGTGTTTTAACGTCCCCGTAGTTTTCTGCCACCTTTTAATTCAGGTAGGTCAGGATAGAGATAGATATAGACATAGACATAAGAACGGACATAGACACATACAAAGAAATAGACATAGACTAGCCTAACCTGTCTATTCTGCCCCAACTAATCCTCTTGATGATGCAAGATTCCCTAGGTGGCGGAAAACATAGGGTGGTGGAAAACTGCGGTGGCGTTAAAACACCCCATTCATTGCAAAGTCTCAGCTCCGATTTGTTAGCGACTGTCAAAATCATTGGAGGGATCTCCCTCTTTTCCTTGCATGTGTAACACTTCTGGTGACCATACTTCCGTGAAGTCGTGCTGGAACTGATTTTTTCTGAGAATTCTTCCAAATATGATATAAAAATTATTCATCCAGTTTTCAGACCGAAACCTAAATTTCAGAGCCTAAAGCTAATCCATATAAATTAATAATTACATTATTCAGTAATTCCATGGTCAGTTTACGAAATATAGAGTTGTTCACATTTACTTTGGCCTGACGGCTCCCACTGCCAGACTTGAAAGATAGTACATGATATGTACTTCTTTCTGATTCTGTCACTTACTCCTAGGAAAAATTCTAACCCCTCTCTGCATTAGAACTCCTTGTTCCTACCAGTCAATTTCATTATAATGCTTGAATTTTTCTTAAATATTGGCTTAGAATTACAGAAATTTAGTCTTTGTTATGCCCAAAACTTATATCAAAAACCTAAATAATGTTGTCAAAGGCGAAAAATGTTTACCTGACAATGCTGCTCAAAAATTAAATGGACAACTATAGCCTGTACAGGTGTACCTTTTCTTTGGCAATTAAACAATTCTGCTTATATTACAATAGAGGAGACCATCACTCCAATTGTTTGCGTTTAACCAAATGAAGCAAGGTTGTGCCTTGGGGAAATAGGGGTTAAACATTCGCTGGGGTTTTAATCTTAGATGAAATTCAGTCTGTTTGAAAAGGAAAATAATTGCATAAAACAGAAAAATAAACGTAGTAATATTTTTGACCATTCGTCTGAATAGCTGGAAAGGTTGATTGAAACAAATTAGAGCATACCGATTGCTAAATGTCTGATTTTAAGGAAAGAAAAAGACATAAGACTCACGTACCAGTGTTCTCAGGGAAGAAAGATGGAACATTTTTCAGCAAAGGTGGGGGGGGGGGGAGATAAAGTTTGAAATGCTAGTTGTTTTTGCTAGAAGAATGTAATGTTGTTAGAAATTTTGAAATGGTACAAAAATTTACGCCTTGTCCACCTACTGGCCTTCCAGGAGCAAAAAAATCTATGCCCGTTAGCGAGTTTTAGACCTTCTGGCGCTAAGAATGGATATATCCCGCTGCAATGTAGCCTAAATTTACTTGTATCTTGGGTCATAGTAGGCTAAGGACCCTTTTTTTTTGGCTGGAAGGGATGGATGGCTAGTTGGTGAATAATGTATTTAATTAGTGGAAATCATTATATAGTAAATATATGCATACTCTGCCCTGATGGTGGTGTTGGGGGGGGGGAGCTGGACCCTCATAATCTTGCCTGGCGTTACTATTTGCTTAATGTTGCATTGTAAGCAATTCTTATCAGAGTTCATATTTACGCAAAAAAGCACCCCCACCAGAAAGGCTTCATGGTTAGGAAAACAGGGAAAAAAGGGGAAAAATCGTAAAATAATCAGTAGTAGTTACGGATTATTTAAACAATTCACTAATAACTTTAGGATCACGTGACGCGAGAAACCAAACCACAACACTCAAATCTTCAAAATAGTATAAATCTGATCAGCACAGGCCAACCCCCAGCCAACAACCCTATCCTCATAATACCAAAACATAATTATAATAATTAGAATACAGCACTAATATCAACAATAATAATAATAAATAAAAGTTTACGATTTACCATTAAACTTAAATTTTTATGTTTACTCTATAAATTAAACTCTTCTGAAAGAAAATTTAATACAATTTTTTTGAAAGTTCCAAACGAACTACTATTTGGTTCCCCAGCTAGTAGCGAAATCCATACCTTTAAACTTGCAGTTACCGAATTAAAGTCGAAACGAACGCACCGCGTGGAAGGAATTCTTACACGAGTAGAATTTTGAAGGGCATATGACGAAAATTTAGAAACAAAAGATGGACGTTTGAAAACAGCTGGGAGTTGCCCAAGGACTAAATAACAAGCAAAATATGCACACGATGCGAGATAAGTAGACCGAAGATTTAGAAGAAGTTTGACTGAAGAAACAATCATCTCTTTAATATTTTTGTGACCTTCTCGTGGACAGAAGAAAGCGAATATGTAGAAGACGGAAAGGTAGACATCCATATTAGCGGACAAAAAGAAATATGCTACTGAATCAACGAATGAAAAAGAATTTTAAGAATGCTACCAGCAAATGAATACCTGAGCTTCCGAAGAACACCGTGATTTCCATTCACCTTCAGCTTGATCATATCATTATCTATATATATTAGTTTCTAAATGATAGATCGTCATCTACCAAAATTCCCAGGAAAAGTACAATCAGGGATCCACGAGAGGTCCAGATTTCTTTAATACCTGGTCAAGATTGAGAGACTTGAAAAAAACAAGAAGCTTTAATTTGGAAACATATAATAAAAGATATTTATTATTAAATATCCTAGCTAGATTATGAGCAAGCGTATATCGAGCTAGATTATGAGCAAGCGTTCGATTCTGTTGATAGAAGAGCTTCAGCAAAGGTCTTATCTTTGTATGGTATACCAGATAAATACATTAAAGTGATCAGTGCTCTGGACGAGGATAACACTGCTGCGGTTAAGGTAGAAAATGAGGCTAGCAGCTGGTTTTGTATTAAATGAGAAGTTAAGCAGGGTCGTGTTCTATACCCCTTTATATGGATAATTTTGATGGACTTTGTCTTAAAGAGAACAGGAAAGGCATTGAGAGACCGCGGAATCAAATGGGGAAGAAAAACTTTTCTGGACTTAGATTATGCTGATGATTCAAGCATCCTAGATGAAAGTTTGAGCAAAATAAAGGAGTTCGGGGAGCTAAAATAGGTTTGAAAATTAATGTTAAGAAGACTAAGGCTTGGAATATTTGAAGATGAAAAGGTGACGCTGGGTAACGAAAAGATTTATCAGGTGGGCAGCTTCACTTACCTTAATAGTATTACTAGTAAAGACGGTAGGAGCAGAGAAGATGTTAAAAGTAGAATAGCCAAGGGTAGTTTTTCACAGTTTAAAAAAGTTTGGAAGAATAGGAAGATAAGTCTGCAAACCAAGATTAGAATATTAAAAGCTACTCTGATGACAGTGGTCAAATATGGCTCTGAAGCATGGGCGCTCCGAAAAACGGATGAAGATTTGCTAGATGTTTTCCGGACAAATTGCCTACGGACTGTTCTGGGTACCCGGCTGACTGACCGTATTTCAAACAGTAGCCTGTACGAAAAATGTGGTTCAATCCCGTTTTCTAGGGCTATAACGAAAGAAAGGTTGAGATGGTTAGGGCACGTTATGCGAATGAAGCATGACATATTGGTGAAGATTGCTCTTTTCGGTTAACCGTCTAGGGCTAAGCGGAAAGCACATCGTGTTCGTCTGAGGTAGGAGGACGTCATAAAGAAAGATTTAAAAGGAATGGGAACTTCCTGGGAGGGTATAAAAAGAAGGGCTTTGAATAGATTGGGATGGAGGAGTAGCGTGTGTAGCTGTGTTGGCCTCAGGTGGCTTGGTGCTGCAGTGAGTTGTTAGTAGTAGTAGTAGATTCACGTCGAACCATTGAGACAATACCCTCGAAAAAAAAATGTCAGTTTCAGCTGCAGACTAGCCATCAAACTTTACTCAATTTCCCTCTTGGTTTTAGCATTTTCGAGAAACTTTGCTTTTAAGGGGCTGAGCTTCGTTTGCTAGCAATTCAATTTGATGTGTGTTTAATTGAATTCGAACTGTGAGAGAATTTAGTTATAGACGAAAGGGAAAGTTTCATGACCTAAGATAATCACAAAGACATAGTATATAAAATCAAACATTTAGTTAAGGATCCAAATTTAGGATTCAAGTTTAAATTTGTACAGTTTTTCAAATATATTTCGGCAAAATTGGATATGGGGAATCCTTAGATCAGATTTGGTTGGATAAAGTTCTCCCTCCCCTGTTTAATTCTGTACAACATAATAAGAGAATACATTAAAGTGTCACCAAAAGCATTTATTAGAGTTCCAATTCGACCTTTGCTAGAAAATGATTCCCTTTTATTGAGTTTGGACTATTCAATGAAGGGAGAAAAATATGGATTTACAGTTACTATGATTCATGAGCTGAAGAATCCAGGTTGACCCGTGACTCAAATACCTGTAATAGTATAAAGCATATGATCGCTCATACCTGGATTTTAGTGTTTCCGGGTATGGAAATTGAAAATAATATTTCGAAGGGGGTATAGACCTGTTCTGCTACTACCCTTAGATTTTGTGTTTTTCCCCAGGTTTCTCTAAAAGAAGATTGAGTTCTCCTAAATCTTTCTGAAAGTTTACGTCAACAAAATAGTAATTTGTGTCGGACTTATGTTCATAATGGTGCACACTCGAGAACAAACCGATTTCATCTGTCTGTAGTACGAGACAATTAGTTCACGCTCAGTTGAAAACAAGAGACCGGCGACAGAATACATTGGACTTAAATAATCTGAACTACATATTTGCACATTAAGGGTAAAGTATTTTGACAGCGTGAGGTTAGAAAAAAAATTTTTACTTCATAATATGCGGAATAATTGTAGCTAACGCATTGCATGCAGACCCGCTATACTTTACCCCACCCCCCTAATATGCAAATATATAGCCTAAATTTGTTTGTAAAGTATTATATTTTCATCATATTTTGGTATATCAAACAGTTCGTGGCATGGAACTGTAAGTAAGGCTCAATAGTAACCGGAACTCTGAAAATTGGAATTTTGATACAAGAGTTATGTCAAAAGAATCATATTTTTATGCTGCAATATATGTTTCATCAAGTTTGGTCTTACGTATTAAAAGTTACCAGTCTGAGAAACTCGCAGGAGGGTTTTTCCATGGAGGATTTTTTATGGGGAAGAAATTTTTCCATGAAGGGAGTGCCGATTTCCCAGCAGTATCTAAAAACGATCAGAGATTAAATAAAAAAAAGTTTTTCAACTGAAAGTAAGGAGCAACTATAAAACCTAAAACGAACAGAAATTTTTACGTATATGATGGGGTTCGCCCTCTCGTCAATATCTCGCTTTTTATGCTAAGTTTTTTTGTAGTACTTTTTAAAGAGCTATTTATTCTAATTAAACGACCTTTGTGATTCAGGGGTCATTCTAAAAGAATTGGAACCAAATTCGAATTTTAGCGTAAAGAGCGAGGTATTGAGGAGGGGGCAAACCCCCTCATATACGTAATAATTTCATCTTGTTTTAAGTTTCAGTGTTGCTCCTTAATTTCAGTTGAAAAAACTTGGCTTTTTAAAATTTCATTAGAATTAACCTAACTTCACTTCTCGAGTGTGTACCATTATGCACACGAGTAGCATTTGTTATAGCATAAGTGTATTTCTAGGAAGCACCCATTTTTAGAAATCACCTAGATCAGGTGATTCGTGCCAAGCATGGTAGAATTGTGCTTAGCGTAACATAAACTGTACTAACTGTGCGGCACTGTGCGGCATGGTGGAATTGTGCTTAGCGTGACATAAACTGTAATAACTGTGCGGCACTGGCGGGACTGTGTGGCATGGTAGAATTGTACTTAGCGTGACATAAACTGTACTAACTGTGTGGCACTGTGCGGCATGGTGGAATTGTGCTTAGCGTGACAGAAACTGCACTAACTGTGTGGCACTGGCGGAACTGGGCGGCATGGTAGAATTGTGCTGACATAAACTGTATCATCTGTGCGGCACTGTGCGGCATGGTGGAATTGTGCTTGGCGTGACATAAACTGTACTAACTGTGCGGCACTGGCGGAACTGTGCGACATGGTAGAATTGTGCTTAGCGTGACATAAACTTTACTCAACTGTGTGGTGTGGTGGAATTGTGCCTAGCATGACATAAACTGTACTAACTGTGCGGCACTGGCGGAACTGTGCGGCATGGTAGAATTGTGCTTAGCGTGACATAAACTGTACTAACTGTGCGGCATGGTGGAATTGTGCTTAGCGTGACATAAACTGTACTAACTGTGCGGCATGGTGGAATTGTGCTTAGCGTGACATAAACTGTACTAACTGTGCGGCACTGGCGGAACTGTGCGGCATGGTAGAATTGTGCTTAGCGTGACATAAACTGTACTAACTGTGCGGCACTGTGCGGCATGGTGGAATTGTGCTTAGCGTGACATAAACTGTAATAACTGTGCGGCACTGGCGGAACTGTGTGGCATGGTAGAATTGTGCTTAGCGTGACATAAACTGTACTAACTGTGTGGTACTGGGCGGCATGGTGGAATTGTGCTTAGCGTGACAGAAACTGCACTAACTGTGTGGCACTGGCGGAACTGGGCGGCATGGTAGAATTGTGCTGACATAAACTGTATCATCTGTGCGGCACTGTGCGGCATGGTGGAATTGTGCTTAGCGTGACATAAACTGTACTAACTGTGCGGCACTGGCGGAACTGTGCGACATGGTAGAATTGTGCTTAGCGTGACATAAACATTACTCAACTGTGTGGCATGGTGGAATTGTGCCTAGCGTGACATAAACTGTACTGACTGTGCGGCACTGGCGGAACTGTGCGGCATGGTAGAATTGTGCTTAGCGTGACATAAACTGTACTAACTGTGCGGCATGGTGGAATTGTGCTTAGCGTGATATAAACTGTGCTAACTGTGCGGCACTGGCGGAACTGTGCAGCACGGTAGAATTGTGATTAGCGTGACATAAACGGTACTAATTGTGCGGCACTGTGCGGCATGGTGGAATTGTGCTTAGCGTGACATAAACTGTACTAACTAAGCGGCACTGGCGGAACTGTGCAGTACTGGCGGAACTGTGCGGCACACGTGGCGTCCTCAGATGTATTCACAAGGACTCTCAAGCAATCTTCCCATACCTCCCATGTTAAACATTCGGAGTTTGCCTGACGTTCCTGAATTAGTGATTTCGGTGGTTTTTATGTCAATAAAAATAAAAAATCTGGTGAATATTTTTATCTAATCAAATCTTAATGCCGACAATAATTTTTTTCTATAATCCCAAAGTAATTATAAAACCTGTTTTGGTTTGCATTCTAGATTGATACACTGACACTGTTGTTGTGGGGTATCAGAAAATAGAGCAACAAATTTTCTACTCAACAATCAGAAACTTATTTCTTTAATATATACTTCCTGGCTGCAGTCTCTTCAAATACTTTATATATTTTTGTTCCGAAGTTATTCCCCTCAAAAGACTAGATTCGGCTGTAATCGGAGCGTGTGAAAATGCATAATTAGTTTAAGGGACTAACCACTCGGATTGTTCAGGATTGATTTTAAACCTGTTTTAAACAGAGTCTAGAGAATAAGTAACTTGCAAATATCAAACTGCCGGTTAATAAATAAATATAAAAATTATATTGTATAAATAATTACAAGAAGAATTGCTAAGGATAGCCTGCGCCTAGTCGTAATTTGAGTGAGAAACCTCTCAAGTTCAACCTTCTTATGTTTATTTAGTTGGAGCGACGAAGAAAACTGATACCTTTGTATTTGACTGAATTGCCGCCTAAGAAAAAGAATTAACTAGAGAGTAAAATGCTTAGACTTCCGCTAGGCCTTAATTATCCCGACCACACTCGAGAAATGAATTTAGGATAATCATTATTAAAATATACCAAAATATGATGAAAATTTAATACTTTGGTAACAAAACTATGGAAACTACAACAAAGAATTGAGGAAAGCAGGCTACGCAGAACGCATTATATTGAACACTTAACCTAACCAAACCAATTTTATACGTTAAATGTTTGATGAAAATATACTTGCGTAGTAGTTTATCTCACTGAGACTAAGCTGATTGTCTCCAAATGCAGACTGAGAAACCGGTTTTTCTCATATCAAGAAGTTGAGTGTGGTCAGGATAACTAACAAATACCAAAAAAATTTCACACGGTGAAGAACTTTATTGTTACTAATGTTGCAATAACTATTTGCTATTGACTAGTTACTATTGTCTACTGTTACTTTCAATAGGAAATTTTTTTTCAAATGTGTAGTTTCGTATCATAGTATATATTCCTATATTGAGGTTTTTCAGGACTGTGTTTGATGATTAAAACTATATCTGCTTATTGTCTTACTATGTTTTAAAGCTCTTGCCGCAGCCGAGGTATTGCTAGATAGGATGAAGAAATATTTTTAGGATCAAAGACATCGCAAAAGTAGTTTTGATATTCGGAAGCTCCACGAAATGTTTATGCTAGTAGAAATAAGGGCTAAATAACAGGCTAAATAATTTTTTAGACAACACTGCTTTTCCATTTACGAATAGTTAAGAGAGTAAAACGGGTTTTATTGAATAAAGCAAGGGGAACAAAAAACGAAATAAAAAGCATTGCCTTTTGTACACTATTGACATTCGTTTTTATGGCACTTGGTATTAACCAAGTAACATATAGCAATCGCAAATTCTGTCGGTCTGTCGGTCCCGGTTTTGCTACTTTAGGCACTTCCAGGTAAGCTAGGACGATGAAATTTGGCAGGCGTATCAGGGACCGGACAAGATTAAGTTAGAAATAGTCGTTTTCCCGATTTGACCATCTTGGGGGGGGGGGAGTGGCGGTCCCGTCAATTTGGAAGAAATAGAAAAATTGAAGTATTTTTAACTTCCGACCGGTTGATCAGATCTCAATGAAATTTGATCTTTGGAAGGATATCCTGTCTCAGAGCTGTCATTTTAAATCCTGACCGGATCTGGTGACATTGGGGGGGGAGTTGAGAGGGGGGAACCTAAAATCTTAGAAAACACTTAGAGTGGAGGGATCGGGATGAAACTTGGTGGGGAAAATAAGCACAAGTCCTAGATACATGATTGATATAACCGGAACGGATCCGCTCTCTTTGGGGTAGTTGGGGGGGGGGGTTAATTCTGAAAAATTAGAAAAAATGAGGTATTTTTAACTTATGAACGGGTGATCGGATATCAATGAAATTTGATGTTTAGAAGGATATCGTGTGTCAGAGCTCTTAATTTAAATCCTGACCGGATCTGCTGACATGGGGAGGGGTTGGGAGGGGGAAACCTAAAACATGGAAAACACTTAGAGTGGATGGATCGGGATGAAACTTGGCGGGAAAAATAAGCACAAGTCCTAGATACATGATTGACATAACCGGAACGGATCCGCTCTCTTTGGGGTAGCTGGGGGGGGGGGGTCATTCTGAAAAACTAGAAAAACTGAGGTATTTTTAACTTACGAACGGGTGATTGGATCTCAATGAAATTCGATATTTAGAAGGATATCGTGTCTCAAAGCTCTTATTTAAAATCCCGACCAGATCCGGTGACATTGGGGGGAGTTTCGGGTGGGGGAACCTAAAATCATGAAAACGCTTAGATTGGAGGGATCGGGATGAAACTTGGTGGGAAAAATGAGCAGAAGTCTTAGATACGTGATTTACATAATTTAAACGGATCTGCTCTATTGGGGGGGGGGGTAATTCTGAAAAAATAGAAAAAATGACGTATTTTTAACTTACGAAGGAGTAATCGGATCTTCATGAAACTTTGTCAAACAGTTCGTGGTAGCGAACTTAGTAAGGAGCGACCCGGCTCAATAATAACCGAAACTCTAAAAAATGGAATTTTTATACCAATAGTTACATCAAAAGAATCGGATTTCCATGCTGATTTTAAATATATAAGTTTCATTAAATTTAGTCTTTGTCATCAAAAGTTACGAGCCTGAGAAAATTTGCCTTATTTTGGAAAATATGGGGAAACACCCCGTAAAAGTCATAGAATCTTAACGAAAATCACACCATCGCATTCGGTGTATCAGAGAACCTTACAGTGAAAATTTCAAGCTCCTATCTACAAAAATGGGGAATTTCGTATTTTTTGCCAGAAGACAAATCACGGGTGCGTGTTTATTTGTTTGTTTGTTTTTTGTTTTTTTCCTTTTCCCCAGGGGTCATCGTATCGACCAAGTGGTCCTAGAATGTCGCAAGAGGGGTCATTCTAACGGAAATGAAAAGTTCTAGTGCCCTTTTTAAGTGACCAAAAAAATTGGAGGGCACCTAGACCGCCTCCCACGCTCATTTTTTCTCCAAAGTCAACGGATCAAAATTTTGCGATAGCCATTTTGTTCCGCATAGTCAAAAACCGTAATAACTATGACTTTGGGAATGACTTACCCCCCACAGTCCGTGGGGGAGGGGCTGCAAGTTACAAACTTTGACCAGTGTTTACATATAATAATCGTTATTGGGAAGTGTAGAGACGTTTTCAGGGGGATCTTTTTTGGTTTTGGGGGTGGGGCTGAGGGGAGGGGGCTATGTGGGAGGATCTTTCTTTGGAGAAATATGTCATGGGGGAAGAGAAATTCAATGAAAAGGGCGCAGGATTTTCTAAAACTACTATAAAAAAAAACAATGAAACAATAAACATGAAAAAGTTTTTTTCAATTGAAAGTAAGGAGTAGCATTGAAACTTAAAACGAACAGAGATTGTTACGCATATGAGGGGCTCTAAAAATACTTTAGCATAAAGAGTGAGGTATTTAGGAGGAGATAAATACCTCACTTTTTATGCTAAAGTATTTTTAGTAATTTCAACTGTTTACTCTACAGCCTTTCTGATTCAGGGGTCATTCTTAAAGAATTGAGACAAAACTTAAGATTTGTAAAGAGCGAGGCATTAACGAGAGAACAAACCCTCTTATATACATAATAAAAAAGATAAGAATATAAAAGTTTGTTACGTAAGTTAATTCTTAAGTTACGTATATTTTTTACTAATAGAAACGTTTGTTAAAAATTAAAAGTTATAGGTGCCTTTTTATGTAACCGAAAAATTTGAGGGCAACCAGGCCTCCTTCCCCACCCCTTATTTCTCAAAATCGTAAGATCAAAACTAAGAGAAAGCCATTTAGCTAAAAAAGGAAATAATATTCAAATTTCATTTTAATAATTTATGCGCGGAGAGCCAAAATCAAACGTGCATTAATTCAAAAACATTTAGAAATTAAATAAAAAATAACTAGTTTTTTTGCCTGAAAGTAAGGAGCGACATTAAAACTTAAAACGAACAGAAATTACTCCGTATATTAAATGGGTTGTCCCCTCCGCAATCCCTCCTCTTTACGCTAAAGCTTTTAATTGTTTTAAAAAGCAGAATTGTGGCAAAGAGTCAAACTTTAGCGTAAAGAGCGAGGGATTGCGGAGGGGAAAACCCATTTCATATACGGAGTAATTTCTTTTCGTTTTAAGTTTTAATGTTGCTCCTTACTTACAGTTAAAAAAACTAGTTTTTTTTATTTAATATTTAGAAGGACTTCGTAACTCAGATCTCTTATTTTAAATCTCAACCGGATCAAGCGTAATTCGGGGGGGGGGATGCAGTTGGGGGGACCAGAAATCCTAGAAAATACTTAAAGCGGTGAGATCAGGATGAAACTGATGGGAAGCATAGAAACCTATCAAGATATGTGACTGACATAACCGGACCGGATCTGCTCTCTTTGGTGGAGTTGGGGGGAGGGTAATTTTTAAAATTGAGGTATTTGTAGCTTACGAAAGGGTGACCAGATCTTAATGAAATTTGATATTTAGAAGGATCTTGTCCTTTAAAGCTCTAATTTTAAATTCCGACCAGATCCTTTGACATTGGGGGGAGTCGGAGGGGGAAACCGAAATTCTTGGAAAACGCGAAAATTGGAGTATTTTTATCTTACGAATAGGTGATCGGATCTTAATGAAATTTGATATTTAGAAGGAATTCATGTCTCAGAGCTCTTATTTCAAATCCCGACCAGATCTTTTAACAATGGGGGAGTTGGAGGGGAATTCTTGGAAAACACTTTGAGTGGAGGAATCGGGACAAAGCTTGGCGGATAGAATAAGCAAATGTCCTTGATACGTGATTAACAGAACCGCACTGGATTTGCTCTCATTAGGGGAGTTGGGGGGAGGGGTTCAGTGATTTGGCGAGTTTGGTGTTTCTGGACGTGCTAGGACGATGAAAATTGGTAGGCGTGTCAGGAAGCTGCACAATTTGACTTGATAAAGTCGTTTTCCCAGATTCGACCATCTGGGGGGCTAAAGGGAGAGGAAAAATTAGAAAAAAATAGGTATTTATAACTTACGAGTGGGTGATCGGATCTTAATGAATTTTGATATTTAGAAGGACATCGTGACTCAGAGCTCTTATTTTAAATCCTGACCGGCATTAAGCCTCTTATTTTCCTTTTCAAAGCAGTCTATTGATTCATAGAATTTTGTTAGAGCTCATACCATATGATCTCTTGGCTCTTAGCTCTTCTTGTATCGTCACAAGCGCCATATGAGCTCTTAGCTCTTGTTTTTACCTTGAAGTAAAACTACCTCAGTTATATCCCTCCTTTTAGCAACAATAGGTAAACTAAATATTATAAATTTTACCAAATCACAGATATTAACACAAAAAATAATATAGACAAATAATTCAGAGGCAATATATATATATATATATATATATATATATATATATATATATATATATATATATATATATATATATATATATATATATATATATATATATATATATATATATATATATATATATATATATATATATATATATATATATATATATATATATATATATATATATATATATATATATATATATATATATATATATATATATATATATATATATATATATATATATATATATATATATATATATATATATATATATATAGATATATGATATATGATATGTGATTTGGTAAAATTTATAATATTTAGTTTACCTATTGTTGCTAAAGGGAGGGATATATTAACAGGATAAGCTTGTTTTGGTTTTACTTGGTTGTTTTACATTTGCTTTTTTTTCTTTCATAGGCATATATTTTGGGGGTGATACCTGACGCGGGGATGCCATGGATATTCTGTGGTAGCCACAACACTGTGCTGGGTAGAGAATTTAGAGTGGCGAAACCCTATATAGGCCAGTGTATTCTCCTGATGAGCCCTTATGTTGGGTGTTGCCTCTGAATTATTTGTCTATATTATTTTTTCTGTTGTTTGGTAAATGACGACTTATACTTATTGACGACATGACTGCCTGTCCATGGATTATTCTTTATGGTTGATTGTGTGTGGCTATGCTGTTTGACCTATGTGATTGTATGGATGAGTAGGGTTAAGGCCTCATTCAAGTACTGGTCTATATTAATCACTAATTTAGGAAAACAGTCTTCCTTTTCTCCTTCTGTCTCTCTTTTTTTTTTTTTTTTTTTTTTTTGTGCTGTTGCATTGGTGATTTCTCTTTTCATGACATATATATATATATATATATATATATATATATATATATATATATATATATATATATATATATATATATATATATATATATATACCTAAAAAGCTATTTAAGTACAAGGAAGAATATCAACATTCTCAAGAGGACAATGTACCTCAACTTTATAAAGGAAATAGTCATTATTTGATGGTTTCCATACCACCAACAACTCAATTACTAATTGATTGTCTGTTGTGTAAAGGTCTTAAAGTTCAGTGCTGATTGTTTGTAACATCCAGTACGCACGATTGACAACTTGAAAGTTGTTCTTTAATAGGCTATTTTTATTTGCAATAATAAATTTTATGGACAGCCATCATAAAACAACACAGTTATTACTACATTTAATCAAATTCATTATAAATTCTAAATTCTAGTTCTTTCATTATAATATTCATTATATATATTATATTTATTACATTATTATATATTATATTATTATATATATTATATTTATTATATTATATTCATTATAATTATTAATTAATATTCACTTTAATATTCATTATAAATTATAGTTCTTTACTTTCAGCTTTGATATTGTTCTTGCTATAGAACAGATTCGTCTGATTGGTAGTTCAGCATTACATCTGAAAGCCATACATTTGAAAGTGATTTGAAAATGACTGTTTAATATGACTTCTTGAAGTTTGAAGGGCTGGGGCTACACCCAAAGATAATGGCACCAATTCATAAATCTGCTTGCGGGAGGGCAAAAAGTATTTTTAAAGACCTAGGTGGATAATTTTTTCATTGAAAATACAAAAATGTTAAATAAAGATTTAATAAAGGTGTTTTTTAAATATTGTGGGGCAAATCCTCCCCTCCCCCAATTGGTACCACTGTCTAAGCGCTCCTTACTCTACTTATATCCCTGACAGGGTGTATGTCACCTCTTTGTCGATATGAGTTCCCTAACCCTTAGGTTCGCACAGGAGCGAAATTCGTTCATTTACGAAATTTAATTGCCAAATTTTGATGATTTTAATTGCTTTATCAAGCAATTTATCAGTATGGAAAAGGTCAACCTATGTCGGGTAATTGAAATAATATTTCCAGCAATTTAAAAAAAAACATAAGCAACAACAATCACTGGAAGGCGAAACTAGTATTGAAAATGATTTGACTAAGAAGCTGATGAGGGCTGTCCAGTTCAACAAAATTACGAAGAAAAGAAGCAAGGGACACTAAAAGGCAGTTTTAATTCTGAAAGCATGGGAGTAAAACATAATCCTGATCCATTTGAACTATGTTCTTTCAACTTTAAATATCCTGGCAGTAAATGTAGGACGACTTGAAAATCATGTGTGAACCAAACGGCAACTAAAATTGCTCATTGATGCGGTTGACGAATTGTTTGTCACAATTTTTTTTTGTGTGAACCAAGATAAGATAAGATAAGATTTATTCATCACGAAACACACATACAATATTACATTTTACTATTTCCCCAAAGGCTCTTTGGCCTGTAAAAAAGGGGAAAATGAACGAGCCACTTACTCAGAGAAGAAAAAAAATAATCACTTACTCACAGAGAGAAGAGCAAAAAGGAGAAGAGAGGAAAGTATAAATAAAATGAAAAACTATAGAAAACAAAACTAAATAGACTAATAGATTGAACAGACTAAATTAATTAAGTAGATCTGTAGATAAAATAGACTCCAATGAAATAATCAGGAAATATATATGCATACATACACGCATATACACATATAAAAAGGGATAAAATAATTTCTAAGAAGCCAATGAATTTTTAATAATTTTTTTGAACAAAAAGTTGGTCTCGGTCCTCTAGTTGTTTGAAGATTTATAATGAATCCATGTTTGGCAGGGAAGATTCGTCAAAATGGGACAAATTTGTAGGGACTTGAAATAATTATGTGTAGTATGATCAAATTAAGCCATGGTATTCAGTTGCATTATGTTTTCAGAGCTATAGCTACTACGTATGTGATAGAGGAGATTGGATACGACTGGAATAAATTTGTAGGGACCTGAAATACGTAGTAGGCTACCCATCGAAACTACGTCGTAGTATTTGACGTAGCTTGCCTAACGTAGCTAGATTTGTGCAAATCAATATTAGCGCTGCCTTTGCGCCAAACGTCTATTGAGGGATTGCCCACTTTCCACACCTGGTACATATCTCGGAGTGACACGTATGCCGCACATTTCAACCACGCGTGGTATAAGTTCTTTCGCATGAGGAACAGTCCCTGCAAAGCTTTGCACAGCCCCGCTAAACTTGGCGCACTTTCAAACACTTGGCTTTTCAACGTGGTGTATGTGATTTTTGAAAGTTTTCAAAAAATTTTGAAAAAATGCGTATGCGATTTCTGAAAGGCGTAGCCTACCACTGACTTGTGTATTTTATTTTTTGCCCAATAAGCGTCGCAAATG
Source organism: Artemia franciscana (assembly GCF_032884065.1). Classification (NCBI taxonomy): domain Eukaryota; kingdom Metazoa; phylum Arthropoda; class Branchiopoda; order Anostraca; family Artemiidae; genus Artemia; species Artemia franciscana. Next base: position 8,560,857 of record NC_088882.1, read on the forward strand.
TAAATTGCTTCAGCTTAAAAATCTTTTTAATGTATTAAAGAGCTTTTAATATGAAATGAAAAAAGAATGTCAATAGTCTTAGCATTACAGTTTGAAATCGTGCAAAGTTTATTCAAAATTTACAATTAAAATTATTTAAAGATAAGCGTGATATTTTTTGGCGTGAAGTAATGGCTTTCCATGTGGCCTTTGTCGCAACGATGTGTAATAAATACCATAGCGTATATTTTTCATACTTGGAGCTAACACTCCCGAGGGGCTGACGACTTTCAGAAATCACGAACACCAGGTTGCGAGAGTATGCCAAGTGCGGCGGAATGCGAAGAGTTGCGAGGACTGTGCCAGGAGTGATGAAACTGCGCGCAGCTTGACTAAACTATGCAGCACACGTGGCGCTCTGAGCATTTAGACCAGGTGGCGGAAAGTGGGTAACCCCTAGAACTGTCCCTCAAATATTGAAGTAAAGTTATTGTTCTTTTATTTAGCAATGGGCAGTTCCATATAGTTGAATTATTTTTATTGTTTACACGAAGTTTCTCGTTTTTAGTTTCAATTTTTTCGCTGGACATCATTCCTTGTTTTGAATGCATAAGGAAGTCGTGAGAATTTATACGAGTTCATAGCTGTTCTATGTCTGAATTCCAGTTAGTTTGAATGTTGTTCTTAGCTTTAAATTCATTGGAATTTAATAATAGTAGATTCAATTAGAATAAGGAGGTGTTAAAAATGTTGGAATTTCTTTATTCTGGATGCCCAAGGATAGGCTATTCTTTTACTCTTGTGAGGATCGGAAACCGTGTGATTTTTCTAGAATTTAGTTCCTAGAATGGGAATCCTTATTCTGCCTCAGGCATGGAAACGACCTTGTACGCCGAGGAGAATAAAATTTAAACCTTCTACTCCTCCCTACCTTCATTGAACTACCATCTCCTTCTAAGTTCTTTTTTCCAACCTCCTTCCTAATAAGGACGTTCTGATTTTCGGCCTCAGATAGCCTGGCTGATTTTTGGCAACCTAAATATTGTTTCAAACAGTTCGTGGTAACGAACTGTAGTAAGGAGCGACCCGGCTCAATAGTAAACGAAACTCTAAAAAACGGAATTTCGATGCTAAAAGATATATCAAAAGAATCGGATTTTTATGCTGATTTTAAATATATAAGTTTCATCAAATTTAGTCTTTGTCATCAAAAGTTACGAGCCTGAAAAAATTGCCTTATTCTGGAAAATAGGGGGTAACACCCCCTAAAATCATAGGATCTTAACGAAAATCACACCATCGCATTCAGCGTATCAGAGAACCCTATAGAAAAAATTTCAAGGTACAATCTACAAAAATGTGGAATTTCGTATTTTTTGCCAGAAGACAAATCACGGGTGCGTGTTTGTTTGTTTTTTTTTTTGTTTTTTTTTTTCCCAGGGCTCATCGTTTCGACCAAGTGGTCCTAGAGTGTTGCAAGAGGGCTCATTCTAACAGAAATGAAAAGTTCTAGTGCCCTTTTTAAGTGACCAAAAAAATTGGAGGGCACCTAGGCCCCTTCCCACGCTCATTTTTTCCCAAAGTCAACGGATCAAAATTTTGATAGCCATTTTGTTCCGCATAGTCGAAAACCGTAATAAATATGTCTTTGGGGATGACTTACCCCCCAGAGTCCCTGGGGGAGGGGCTGCAAGTTACAAACTTTGACCAATGTTTACATACAGTAATTGTTACTGGGAAGTGTATCGCCGTTATCAGAGGGATTTTTTTGGTTTGAGTGTGGGGTTAAGGGGAGGGGGCTATATGGGAGGATCTTTCCTTGTAGGAACATTTTATGGGGGAAGAGAAATTCAGTGAAAAGGGCGCAGGATTTTCTAGCATTACTATTAGAAAAAAAAAACAATGAAAATATAAACATGAACAAGTTTTTTTTCAATTGAAAGTAAGGAGAAGCATTAAAACTTTAAACGAACAGAGATTATTACGCATATGAGGGGTTCTAAAAATACTTTAGCATAAAGAGCGAGGTATTTAGGAGGAGATAAAAGCTTCGCTCTACATGCTAAATTATTATAAGTAATTTCAACTATTTATCTTACGGCCTTTCTGATTCAGGGGTCATTCTTAAAGAATTGGGACAAAACTTAAGATTTAGTGTGAAGAGCGAGGTATTAACGAGGGGACCAACCCCCTCATATATAATCAAAAATATAAGAATATAAATTTTTGTTACGTAAGTTAATTCTTAAGTCTTAAGAAAACCATAATAACTATGTCTTTGGGGATGACTTACCCCCCACAGTCCCTGGGGGAGGGGCTGCAAGTTACATACTTTGACCAATGTTTACATACAGTAATGGTTACTGGGAAGTGTACCGACGTTATCAGGGGGATTTTTTTGGTTTGGGTGTGGGTTTCAGGGGAGGGGGCTATATGGGAGGATCTTTCCTTGGAGGAATATTTCATGGGGGAAGAGAAATTCAATGAAAAGGGCGCAGGATTTTCAAGCATTACTATTAAAAAAAACAACAATGAAAATATAAACATGAAAAAGTTTTTTCAATTGAAAGTAAGGAGAAGCATTAAAACTTAAAATGAACAGAGATTATTACGCATATGAGGGGTTCTAAAAATACTTTAGCATAAAGAGCGAGGTATTTAGGAGGAGATAAATACTTCGCTCTTTATGCTAAATTATTTTTAGTAATTTCAACTATTTATTCTACGGCCTTTCTGATTCAGGGGTCATTCTTAAAGAATTGGGACAAAACTTAAGATTTAGTGTGAAGAGCGAGATATTAACGAGGGGACCAACCCCCTCATATAGATAATCAAAAATATAAGAATATAAAAGTTTGTTACGTAAGTTAATTCTTAAGTTACGTATATTTTTTACTAATAAAAACGTTCGTTAACAATTAAAAGATCTAGTTGCCTTTTCAAGTAACCGAAAAATTGGAGGGCAACTAGCCCTCCTTCCCCACTCCTTATTTCTGAAGATCGTCTGATCAAAACTAAGAGAAAGCCATTTAACCAAAAAAAGAATTAATATGCAAATTTCGTTTTAATAATTTATGTACGGAGAGCGAAAATCAGACATGCATTAATTCAAAAACTTTCAGAAATTCAATAAAAAAAACAAGTTTTTTGAAATGAAAGTAAGGAGCGACATTAAAACTTAAAACGAACAGAAATTACTCCGTATATGAAAGGGGCTTTTCCTCCTCGACACCCCGCTCCTTGCGCTAAAGTTTGATTCTTTCTCGCAACTCTACTTTTTAAAACAATAAAAAACTTTAGCGTAAAGAGCGGGGTGTCGAGGAGGAAAAGCCCCTTTCATATACGGAGTAATTTCTGTTCGTTTTAAGTTTTAATGTCGCTCCTTACTTTCATTTCAAAAAACTTGTTTTTTTTTATTTAATATCTTTAAAAAATGACCTTATAACTATGATTACTGATCTTTAAATTAGAATGATATGCGTAAACAATTATGCATAATAAATAATTTCAAAGAAGGAAAAGATTCCGTGGTTTCGCCAGAAGGGTTAGAAGGTTTGCACCATTAATTGACGAGTGAAAATTCACTTTTAACTTTTTTCTTACTTTTTATATAGTTAAAGGTTTTTTTGTTGCTTCTTCCTCCAAGTAAGTTGGACCCCATCCAAAATAAAAATTCTGAGGACGCCCCTGCCTAGCTTTATTTGCAATAAATCAAGTTGAATGCTCTTTATAGATGAAGCATTTCACATCTTTTCAAAGTTCTCCTTCCCTGACTGATTAACAGGTCAATGATGCAGGGAAATAATGAACGAGACAGATTCCTAAACAAAATCCATCACTCTGGATACTACAGAAATAAACACGCAGCAGATTTAGAATGCCTTCCAACTTGAGGTTTATCATAGAGAATTTTAAGAAAGAATTGTTTTGACTCGATATGTAGTGCTTCACAAATTTGTCGAATGTAACACCCAAGGCCGTATCCAGGGAGGTAGGGGGTTCAACCCCCCCCCTCCCAAAAAAAATGTTCGTTCGACATTTAAAAAGGTAGCAAACGAATATAAAATTTTCACACGGTTCATGAGTTTTTTTGTGTACTCCTGAAAAAATCCTTTTGTAAACCCCCCTCCCTCTGAATAAAATTTTGGATACGGTCCTGTTGGTGAAAAAGGGGTAAACGGCAATCCTTCTGACGTCAGTAATCTAGCGAAAATCAAAAAGTTAATATGGAGATCCCTGAGTAAAATTTGTGAGATAGTTAACTTCTCTATTAAATTTTCCTTCATTTTAAGTTAGGTTTTACAATAGAAGATCAACCAATTTTAATTCTCTAATTCTATTCTCAATCGCTGATTTCAAATCTTAATCTGCCAAATTGAATACTCTGCTAAAAGTATGCGCAGGTTAAACCCTTGGGAAAGTGGTATGAGCGAGGGGTCACATCCTCAGAGGTCTTGTACATCAGGTGGTGCGTGCCGAGCCTGGTGAAACTGTGCTAAGCGTTCTGGGAACTGTGCCAAAAGTGACAGAACTGTGCCAAGCATTGTCTCACTGTGTGTACACGTTGTGTTGCAAAATTTTCACCAGTTGGTGGGAAGTTAGGTTTGCAGAATTTACCCGCGGGTATAAGGATTTTTCCTGAGAGATTGGGGCAAACGCAGAATATACATTGGGACCGCAATATTTCTGGGTGAGAAATCTTTGGAACAATCTCATGCCGCAGGGAGCTTTCTTCCCTATTTGATGGTACATTTTCAACGCTTTAAATGTTATAAATCAAATTTAGAAAAGGCAACGCTACCTTGTGGTGGTCTAATGGATTTAGCCGTTACTACCTGTAAGGGGTTTCAGGTTCAATCCGGATTACCGCAAGGCTAAGACTTTTCAAACAAAATCGATTTGAAATAAGGTAAAAAAGCAACGCTGTTAAAAGGTAAATGACGACAGGGGAACGACGAAAGGAAATCATGAAAGAGACAGGAAAATAACGTACAAAGATAAAATTGATAATTACAATAATATAATTAAACTAATGTTTCTTTTTCTAAAAATGGCTCTTGCTGCCTTGGGAGGTGTTCAAAATACCTAAAGACAAGCAGGCTACACAATAATTAAACGAGCTCCCAAATCAGATTCCTTAGACATACCGATCGTCATACGGTGAACCTGGATCCGTATCGACACCCTAAATTGTCAGCATATAAAACAACTACCTTTGGATGCTCACTTCTAGGGTCGCCGCTGTCACAGGTTCCCTGTGAAACAACCGATTTTATTAGCGTCACAGGTTGACAGACTTTTGCCATCAAATGGAGAAAGATTTTCGAAGCAAAGGGCTGCATTTTTTATCGATAGAACTAGAATTTCCCTGAGTGACATAAATTCATGTAGCTAAATTTTGAGCGAACTCGAGACCTACCTGTGAGTGAATTTCTAATATGTGTGAGATTTCATAGCAATGAAGGATCGACATTAGAAACTTGCGCCTCTTCCGCAGACTTTAACTTTGAAAACACCTGGTCTTCTCACAAAAACATATGGTTCTATTTTGACAGTTGATGTAAAAGTGGGACTAATTAAAGAGAGCCCAGAGACATCTATCAAAATCTATTTGACCTAGTTTTGACCCTAAGGGTATTTTTTTTATAAATTCAACATGCTTTACTAAGGTTTTGATTCGCTATCGTATGAATGGTTTATTAAGCATCTGATTTATATGTTGATAAGATTCTTAGCAACAAAAGTTTAAAAAGAGGCGAACGGGATAGTTCTGATCAATGGTTTGATGGTATTAATGTTTCGGATACATCAAAAATTTTAAGATAACATGTAAATCTATTGAGAGCTAAAGAGAGAAAAGTGAAGGATAAATATTGCTAAAAACATGGTCAGAGCATAATAACGTCGATCGAATTCATAAACGCAATAACGTAGGTAAAGTCAGAGCATAATAACATAGATCGAATTCATAAACGTAACAAGGAGCTCTCGCAGTTAATATGATCACAGAGAAACAGTGTTTAGTTCTAAGAAATCTTGTGGCTCAAAACTATTCGTTCTTTTTACTGGTTTAAAACATCGTACAAAAGATCGAATCAGATTTTGCATTGGCTTAAATATTTGGTCTAGCAACAACGGGTAAGTACAACAACGGTAGAAAGGCCGGGGGATGTGGCATCCTTTTCTGACTTACACTTAAGGAATAATTATTTAAGGAATGGCTGATGAACACAAATCACCAAAATGAACTCATGGATTAAAATAAACTTTTTAGGAAATTTAGGGCAGTAATCCCTCCTTTTTTTACAGTTTTAACTAATTCTTTACCTTTCTCTTTTTTTAAATTCTTTTGATTTTTAACTCTCTTTTTCTTTAATTTTGTCTTTTAAATTTTTTGCTTAACCGTCGTAAACTAATAAAGAAGATTTTAAATTCCCAAAGCATTAAAGAAAATTCAATATGTTGATTGCGATTGAGTTCTTACTTTTACTAGGAAAACTGAATACAGGAAAACAGAGTTTTACTGGAAAACAGAACAGGAAACAGGAGTGTAGTTTATAAGATAGAATGAGTGAGTACAGAAAGTTTGAAGAGGGCTTATTCGACCATGAATTAAATTTTGTGTACTCTTGAGAGTAGTTTTAGTTTTAGTCCTTGGACTGAATTGGTTTATTTTTGTGACGCCAATGGTCTGTCTGTTTCAACAAATCCAACTATTCTTTGAGCGTATCAAACAGTTCGTGGTAACGAATTGTAGTAAGGAGCAATTATTGCAATTAAGGAGGAACCAATTGCAATTATTGAATTACGTTCAATAGCATTTCTTGAAACCTATTGAAATTAATTGCTTATTCTGCTTCAATATCCTTCTAGAAAATTTTTAGAATATTTTTTTGTTGTGTCAGCTAAAAATATTTTGGCGATTTTCAAGGGTTCTACGTGTCTGCAAGGTGTTTTTGATTTTTTTTTTTTTTTTAATTCAGGGACTTGTGTATTATTCAGAACACACTCAATAAGGGAAGTTAGGTTCTTTCGTGAAACAAACTACGATGCGAAAATTCGATTTCATAGTCTGGTAGTAGAGTACATGTGGCGGGCGGCAGTAAAGACAGAAGGAAGACCTCTTTTTAACGCAATTCTAAACGACATTTCTGCATTCTGGGTACATAATTCTAAGTTGTAATTTTACAATTTTCCTAATAAAGTATTATATTTTTATCATATTTTGTTTTATTTCATTAGCTTTATCAAAAGTTAGGGCTATATATTTGCACATTAGGGGTGGGGGTGGGGTGCATTATATCAAATACCCAACTTAAGCTAACCTAACCACCTATATATATATATATATATATATATATATATATATATATATATATATATATATATATATAATATATGTACATGCATCGTAGTTTGTTTCACGGAAGAACCTAACTTCACTTATTGAGTGTGTTCTGAATAATACATAAGTAGGATACCAAAATTCATTTTGATGTTCAAACGGCGTTCAGTAGAGCACAATAATTACGCTTAATCAATGAGTTAATGCAATTAATTGTAATCAGTGCAATCAGCTCCTGAACACAGGGAAAAATACGAATATCTTGGCTGAAATACAATATTTTGTTACAGTCCAGGCTCCCTAGTAAATGATTGTTTTAGATTAGGCTATGGAGAAATAAAGGCCGTTTCAACCGTGTCCGAAGCTATAAGGGAATTTAACCCGTAGATATTAAAATGTTAACGAAGAGACTACATTTCGCTTCGTGAAGCATGTCTTGTTACAGGCTGTAAAAATAGAAGCGGAAGAAACGATTAAAAGGCATTTTATTGTTGGTCCCTCAACCAATAGGTTTGTTTCGGATTGTGCATTTACAGGAGGATTAACCGATTAAGGATCTTAGCAATACATAGTATTTAAAAACTACAATATGTAGAAAAAGAGGTTTTTTTGGGACATTTTAGTCCTAGTAGAGGCTGTCGTCCCATACCTCTTTTGAAGTAACTGCGTTGGATAACGTCAATTTAAGGACTCTTAGAAGCACAATAGGCGTAACACGGTCTTTAAAAGTATTAATATATATGGGCAATGCTAGTAATAGGTTTTGCTTATTTGACAAGTCAAATTTAAATTTGTTGAATATTTCCCTCCAAATTTCTGCCAGGCGAAAATGTGGTAAGAATAGCGAAATAGCAAAAATCTCGACACGAACTGTTATTTTAGCTTTTCTTTTTTTTTTTAGAAAAAGGCACTAATGTTAAATACGAGACCAGATTCCACTAAAACGTGAACAGAGTGAATGCTTAGATTGTTTATAAGGTTCGTCAATTGACGGTGTTTCATAAGCATAAGAAGGGAGAGAGAAATTCAACACCATAGAAGTCTGAATAGTTTGCGAGTGAAAATGCACTTTATTATCTTTTTGAATCTCTTCGCCCCAGAGAAGTGTTTCTATTTTGAGTGCCGTAGAAGTTAACTTGTGCCTAATACAAGGCGGCGAAAGTGATCCGCCACTCTTATTTAATTAACCCCAAGTATCACTATTCTGACCACCTGTCTCAAATTTGAGACCATCTTTCCCAAATTTGAATCAACACTAGCGCAGATTTCTGATTTTACTCTGGAAAAAACGGTTTTCATTGGCTCTCAGTGACGCTTTGATTAAAGGCATAAAATATCATTTTCTCTTTCAATAACTTTACGTCAGTAAAAAAAAAAAAAAAAACTACCTCATGTTGGTTGAAAATGACGCCGTGTGATCGCTTTCATCCAATCAAAGCTCATTCCATGCTACTGATGGTTCCAAATTGAGACATGTGGTACAATTTCTGTTACCCGTCGTGCATGTGTGTGCCCTTGACAGTGCGCAAGTGTCCTGTCCAAAATAGTGATGCTGGTGGGTTTTGTTATTAAAATAACTGTGACACGTCCACACCATGTATGTTACCCCGTATTAAATCAACATAAGACGTTTTGACACCTATAGATATTATCGATTGGTTCTTGTAGATCCCCTGCAAAAGTCCTTTGACCACCCTGTAGGCGAAAAATAGGTACTTTTATAACTTCACAAAACTGAGGAGGGATGCTCAAATCTGAAACGCTTCTATTTTTTTAGGAGCTTTGTTAAATATAAACATTTTTTTTTGGCTCAATATTCCTACCTTTTCTGTAAGTTTTAGTATAGTTTCGCCATTTTTTGCTTTTTCTGGCAGATTTTCGATCACTTTCAGTTACATATTGTAATAAGAAATAAACAATGTCTAGTTAAAGTGGAATTTGGCGAACAATCACTTATCAAATTAGCCTATAATTTATATAGGCTAAAAGGCCTCCAATGCTTATATAGGCCCCCAATCGGTGAAATTGCCCGATCAGGCACTGATCTTCTATAGTTGTCTACATGATGATATATCAGGCTGGTCAAAGTCGCTTTCTATAATAGCTATAAAAGTGCAATATAATATAATAGCCATATAATAATGTGATAGCCATAATTTTCATATAATATAATAACATAATATAAACTCTGTATGATTTGATAATGGATACAAGAGCTATAATAGACACAATTAGATAACATAATAGTTTAACATAATGGCTATATAATTTGAATTATGAAGTGGCTCAAATGAAAAATTGCCATTTCAAGTTATAGTTTTTAGTTTTTTTGTTTTTTTTTTGTTATAGTTTGTATAATTGTAATGAAAAAATCCTCCAGTTAATAGTTTTCTTTAAGCTGCTTGTCAGAGGTCAAAGTTGTCCCCTCCCCCAATAACGTTTCAGCATGGAAGGAATTGCGTCACAAAAATGTTAGATTGATTACCCATATTACATTTTCAGAAAGATACTATTTAATGAGTTGGTCAAAAAGGAAAAAGTTGTTCAAGATAGTGAATTGCAAGGTCTAATCTCAAAAGTTCATTGAAAATTTTAAACTTTCTGTAACAAGATACAGACGAAAAATGAGCATTAGAACTTACGCTCTTTTTTGTTTTGTCAACCCCATCTCACTAGATCTTTAGGAGGCTCCCCAGTTTAAAGCTGATTAAGAGCCTTATTTTAAACCAATACCTCTGCCATCATGTGTCGTGATGGTTTCCTCGATGAATTTGTAGAACAGTGACAAGTCAATTGCAGTGGAGATGAGTTGATTGATTCTTGGGGGATTATTGATTGGTGACACGGTTCCTTGGCCAAGGTTCTTAATGATTAATTTCCCCCCAGAGTTAATTGCTGTCAGAACTAGTAATCTTCTTCTTCATGGAGCAAGTAAATGAATTTCCAATGACTCTTCAACTTTGAAGTCATCCTAGAATAAAGTCTGTAAACTTATCTTTTTATTCTTACCGCTTGTTACGCGGGGCTGAGGCAGGATTGCCAGATTCACTGTCAGACCTTGTAATTTTCATCATCGTAAACGAAATTATTGGTTTGAATTTAGACAGAAAATTAATTTTCTTCAAAAGTTCTTACTTGTTAGCAGCGGTGTTAGCAGCGGTGTTGTTACTTCTCTTATTCTATCATAGCTACTGAAAGGCCTACTCGAGACTCTTGTCTTCTAATGATCACAGAATACAAAAAAGCGAAAAAACTTGTTATGTACTTTTTTTATTTTTCTACTTTTTTCTCGAGAAACTATGAAGATTATCTACAAAGAAAATTTTAAAGGGACATAGTATATTGCTGCAGAACTGTTATTCGAAATAGTTAAGAACCATTACATAATGAAAACGGATTACTTTAAAGTGTAGAAGGTTTTTTTGAATCTGTTGAAAGAACTGTGAAATTGAAAACATGGCGCACAATATTCTTCTTCATTGACAAAATGTATTATCCCAATTGTCAGAAAAGACTTTAAGATTGCCACTGAAAAACAAAAAGTCAGGATATTTTTACTGGTCAAGTCTGCACGCGCGCTGGAGGGTGCCCGTTTTTTGGGTTCGTTCCAGGGTACCCCTTCCCCCTAGTGCGCGCACGCTGGAGGCAGGAGGATTCGAGAAAATGAAGATATCGGTGGATTTTGTTGAGAATATAAGAAATTTTTGGAAATAATGTAAAAAACGAATTTGAGATTCCTGTTGGAATATGGGCCCAAATGCCTCCTCTCATCTTAAGTACCTGCACATAGATATACAAAATCATTTCCCTGAGCCTAGAATCGGAATATATACCTTTTATACAGGGTTATTTCCATATTAATCTTTTCCTGTTCATTGTTTGAAAGAAGTCGCATACAGTTCCTAGGAAACCGTCAAAACAAACTAATTTGCAACGATTTTCATGCAATAAATTTAGCTCGTATCAATAAACACATGAGAAGAAACACACCAAATTCAATTAGGATTGTTTTATTCAAAGAAGTTTCACGTGCCTTTCCCGCATCTGGTGTTAGTTACACCTTAATCGACTTTAGTGTCATGGAAAAAGCGAGGGCTTCTTAAAAAATCGGGAAAAACAGACAAACTTCAGCGTAAAGAGTAAATTATTGAGGAGGGAATCAACCCTTCACATATGGAATAATTTCTGTTCGTTTTGGGTTCTAATGTTGCACCTCACTTTTAGTTGAAAAACTTGTTGTTTTTTTTTATTTAATTTCTCATCGTTTTTCAAGTAATGCCGGTAAATCTGACTCATTCTCCATGAAAAATCCCCTCCTTTCACGGGAAAGTCCCCAGAAAGATCCTCCCACGTAAAATACACTACCCCTCCGTAAAACTCCTTCTGATCAATTACATCCTGACTGAAATTCACCCATCCCTCCGTAGATTTTTTTGATGAAGATTCAGTCTGAAAAATTTTCATTAGCATACTTTCATTTGAAAAAGACTAAGTTCTAATCGTTTTTCCGATCACTCCGGAAATCCTCCTTGCTTAGAAATTATTTCGCGAAAGTCCAAACATGCTAGAAAATTTCCCCCGGACAATTCCTCCGGAACATCTCCATATGCAAAATTGAGGAGGCAAAGAGAAATAAGAAAAATAAAAAGAAATTTCGTTTAGAAATTCTGTCAAATCCCCCCAGTCTAAAATTTCCACTTGCAAGTTCACCCTCGAAGATTTCCTCCGCACGGAAAGCTATCCCCATGGAAACTCACCCCAAGCACAAAATCTCCGCCGAAAACGTATGTATACTTCCCAATAACAAATACTATACTTAACCAATGGGCGAATTTTATTACTTAAAGACCTATTCCCAGGGGCTGGAGGGTCGTGTTATCTTCAAAGGCATAGTTTTGGGCTTTTCAACTATGCAGAACTTTTCAACTATGTTTTCTTATAATTTTGATCAGAAAAATTTTTATTTTGGGGAAAAACGGGCGTGCCCTCCACTCTTTTAAGTCGCCTAAATAGGGTACTCGAGCTTTAATTTCCGTTCAAATGAACCTTCCTCCAATGTTCTAGGACCAATGGTTCGATAATATAATCCCTGGGGGAAAAAAGCAAAAATAAAACAAATAATCACGTATCCGTGATATTTCTTGTGAGGAAAAGTTAAACATTCCACATTTTTCCAGATTAGAGCTTGAAACCTCTTCAGTATGGTTTTCTTTTACGCTGACTGATAGTGTGATTTTCATCAATATTCTTAGAATTTTAAGGGATGTCTCCCTCCTTTTTTGAAAATAAGGCAAATTTTCCGAGGTTCGTGGACTTTTATGGGTAGCACTACGCTTAATGAATCTTATATATTTGGAATCAGCTTTCTTTGCATTCAATGATCCGATTCTTTAGATATAATATGAAAAAAACTTCGTTTTCTTAAAGAGTTAAAGAGGCTGCGTCCCAAAGTCGAACCTTAAAACGTACAGGAATTAGAAGAGGCAGTTGGGGGGCTGCCGCCCCCCAAACCCCCCGCTTTTAAAGACTCTTTTGTACAGGTTTTTTGTTGTGGGGGGGACTTCATTGTTACTAATTACTAGTTTCGGCGCAATGGTTCTCCTGTCCTCTTGTGTTTAACATTTTTCGAAGTTATTCCATTATTCATTCATTTCAATTTTTTGTTAATTAAAAGAGGGCCTTTCCGAAGCCAAGAGCGGGGGGTTAGGGGGGCGGCAGCCCCCCACAACAAAAAACCTGTACAAAAGAGTCTTTAAAAGCGGGGGGTTTGGGGGGCGGCAGCCCCCCAACTGCCTCTCCTAATTCCTGTACGTTTTAAGGTTCAACTTTGGGACGCAGCCTCTTTAACTCTTTAAGAAAACGAAGTTTTTTTCATATTATTTCTGTACGTTTTTCTACAATCCATGGTGGATGTAATTTAATAATTCCTGTACTCCTCGTACAGGAATTAGGAGAGGAAGTTGGGTGGCTGCCGCCCCCCAACCCCCCGCTTTTAAATCATTGTATAAAATAGAAAAAAAATAGATAGAATGACCGAAATGTTTCTTTTGCTCATAAGAAGCTAATATTCTGTTATCTCTCAAATGATAAGCAGTCCAGGTGTTATCAAAATTATACACTTTTATTTTGATCGCTTCGTCCAAAAGCCTATAATAAAGAATTTATTCTAAAAATGCCTTCTCATATAGGAAACATTTTTAAGGTTCGACTTTGGGACGCATCCTCTTTAACTCTTTAAGAAAACGAAGTTTTTTTCATATTTTGTGAAAAAAAAACCGCCCGATAGGGGACTTGAACCCTTGACCCGAGGATTAAAAGTCCCACGCTCTACCGACTGAGCTAACCACCTGCATGTGTGTAAATATAACTTTTAAATAACTTTTAAAAATTTCAAATTAACATGGGCTCTTATGGAGAAATGGGTTAATTAAGTGGCTAATGCGTGGTTTCTGGAAAACAGGGAAGGAGTTATCGGATCGAGCTGAAATTTCGCGGATAAGCTCCTGGGCCGTAAGGGACCTTAACTTGTGAATTTCATCCCGATCGGACAACGTTAAAGGGGGGGGGGGTGGGGTTGGGGGGTCGAAACTTTCGGGGGGTTAAGATTTTCCTACGAAACTTTCAAGGAAACTTACTCGGAGAATTCCGCATCGAATGAGTCTTCGTACACCCAGATCCGATGTCGGCTGTGACCTGTAGGCGTGGCAGAAAAAAACGAATATGAAAATTAAGTGGCTATGCGTGGTTTCTGGAAAACAGGGAAGGAGTTATTGGATCGAGCTGAAATTTCGCGGATAAGCTCCTGGGCCCTAGGGGACCTTAACTTGTGAATTTCAGCCCGATCGGACAACGTTAAAGGGGGGCTGGGGTTGGTGGGTCGAAACTTTTGGCCAGATTTTCCCCATGAAGGAAAAGTCGGAGGGGGATGAAGTTTGGCAGGTTTCTTAGTTGGAGCTCGGGCTACGAAATGCATCCCTCCCCATCCCTCTGCGACTACTGGAACCGAAGATCGCTTAACATTATCGTGGTTCGCCTCTTTATAGAGGCACGAGTGTGCCTCCTTGATGTTTATTGATATCAAAATTCCGTCTTTTAAAGTTTCGGTTACCATTGAGCCGTATTGCTCTTTACTTACAAGTTTGTTACCACGAACTATTTGATTTACAGCTTTAGGCTTGTAGTAAATTTATTATTTTTTAGGAATTTTATAATAGGAATTATTTATGCCGTATATTTTGGCAAATTTAAAATAGCGAATCTAATAAAGTGAAAATTTTGGTACTTCTTGGTTATATAATAAACCCTCGAAAAGTGAACTTTTGATAAAGCTAATGAAATAAAGCAAAATATGATGCAGATATAATACTTTATTAGGAAAATTGTGAAATTAAAACTTAGGATTGTGTACCCAGACAGAATTGACAGAATTGTCGTTAAGAATCGCGTTAAAAGGAGGTCTTCCTTCTGCCTTTACTGCCACCCGACACATATACTCTACTAAGTATGATTGCCTGTTCTTCGGTCCCTGGTAAACCCCAAATCTTAATTTGAACATCCATGGTGAGACACTATATTCTATCACTAGTCCAAGCAAGTTAACCGGTTATTATCCCATCTGATCTTTGCCATCCAAATGATCGACAGTATAAAGAAGTTACTTGACCTGCTTCATACGTCGAAATTTTTTAGTGTTTATTATATAACCGATAAATACCAAAATTTTCTCTCCATTATTATCACCATCTTAAAAATGACAAAATCATATGGTAATATTAAAGAAAGGACATGCAGGATATAAAACTAATATCAAGTTATGTTCTATGTTGCAAACTTTATTAAATTAGGTCTTAGAATTTTACTCACACTTTACGACATGTCAAACTAGCCCGGGAAACTTTAAATCCTCATTTATGACATAATTCACATACCGAGTTGCCGGTTATAGATCCTATTAGTGCAACCCTTAGACAAGGATTTCGGGTAAGCAATAAAAGCTCCGGTAAAAAAAAAGTTATTTTTCTTCCTCCCCTTCTTTCATTGTTTAATCGTAAATCAATCATGTGTTCAAGAACACATGGAAGTAGTTACCGTTTAAAAATTGAAATGGAGCTTTAAGGGGTTGTGCATCGTATTAGTTTTCGTACACTGGAAGCGTAAAACATAGGAAGAGCATTTCTTTGGGGAAGCTTAAATTGGAGAGGGGAGGGGGCTTGATTTTACCTTTGAAATTGCCGAAGATATTGACTTTGATTGAAAATGCCAACTTTCAATGACGTACAACGTTTTATTTAAGAGAAAATTCAACCTAAAACTGAAATTCGTAAATCAATTGATTAATAAGGAAAGGTAAAGAAACTGGTGGTAAGTACAAAACTTACCAGATTTTTACAGCTATTCTGCACATGAAATACCATGTTTTTTTTCGTCGGAGATACGTATAAGCTTTTTACAAATCTGTAATTGCACACACCTTTCGGGAACCATGGGAAATCTGGGAATGTTGGCCTAGTAAACAATTCCTAAAATCTCCTAGCTGATTGGACAACTAGGACCAAAATGACAGCCTTTTCTGCTAAAATCGATTTGTGAAGAATCGGTAATTTTTTAAAAATTCGGGTCATGAACCCTGGGGCTGTGGGGGTGTTGTCCAACCCCGGAGGAATACGCATTAGTCCTGGCGAGGCTTATAAACAAATTGCCTGTCTCAGGATTTGGATCTGATTCTCCCTCCAAAGTTTTTACTACCACCCCTTGTGTTTGTAACTAGTCTTGGGAGGGTACTAGGACTAGATGTCTTCTAGTTACTTTAAACTTTAAAAGAGGGAGTGGAACTTTCAACTTTCATGTAAATTTTCTATGGCTACCCCTGCCATATGGAGAGGCCGGGGAAAAAAGAGGTAAAAGTTTAGTTTAGTTCACTTAGAAATGCTAATTCTAGAAGCGCATCCATTTCTGGTTTTGCCCACCTCCTCCATGGGGCAAACTAAAAATGCGTAAAGTGGGCTTGCTACAGTGGGGTAGGCCTAACATTACCTGTAGAGCGAAGCATATTAGTCCATGAGCCCCGCGGGCAGCGGGGCGAGGCCTGTATTCTGTATTTATTTAATAAACCTCGTTTGAGTTTTTTTTAGTTTTATCACTCTTTGTTGAATAAATATAGAATAAAAGCTGCCCGCGGGGCTCATGGACTAATACACTTCGTTCTATAGGTAATGTTACCTGTCAGCAAGGCCACTTTATGGATTTTTAATCTCATTGGAGAGGGATTTTAGAAAGCTAAAAATTGGATGCACTTCTCTAATAATGACAAAGAAACAATATCCGATTATCAGAATCTTGCTATGTGCAATAATACGCACTTTAGAGCATTTGGAACGAGACTAAACATTTACCAAAAAAGACGAAAAATGAAGAATCCTTATTGATTTGCTTCATGGCACGTGCGTAAAAACTCTGAGGGGAGGGGTGGTAATCTTTTCAACTACATAAAATGTTGTAATTAATTGAAATTACGTGGAACATGTAGAAATCCACTGAATATCTAACGGTGACTCCCTTAGGCAAATTAGGCTCCCTTCATATGCTTGACCCTTGTCATCAGCTTTTCCTTCCATAAGAACGATCAACCTCTATACTTTTTGCAGTTTTGAATGTGTTTACAAAACATTATCTTAAACATCTGTTTTTGTGTAGTGTAGCGACTGTGCTTCCTTTTAAAAGCTTGTGCTTCACTTGTGATTTTTTTTAATTATTAATTACAATGTAAAGTTCTGGGTATTTTCATCGAATTTTAATTTTCTTTTTGATTTCTAGATTCTTATAGTAATTTACAAGCCCCAAGATTTATTAAACAGCCATCTGAATCTCAAAGCATAGTCACTGAAGACAGGACCAAGATTCTACAGTGTCAAGCAGCTGGTAAGTGAATGTTTAATGAAAAAATACTTCTCTTGAATTAAAAAAATACATTAATTTAGTATTTTTTATGTCTTTTTGATTTTTTATCAGTTCTTGCATTTTTTTTTCAATTTGAAAATTAATAATTTTTATATTCTATTTTTTGTTTTCATTTGAAAAACTTTTAAATTTTATGTCACATTATGTAGAAACAGTATTTATTTTCTACAATTCGAATTATTTATTTTGAACATACAAATTTTAAGTTACAAAATTATGATATAATTTTGTTGAATTGTTAAGAAAAACTGTTTCTGAAAAAAAGAAGGTTTTTCAAAGAAAAGTAAGGATGCATATGAAAGCCTTAGACGAGCAGAAATGAAGTCATATAATAATTGTAGCTTAAAACGAACAAAATTTAAGAAAAATGATAATATTAAATATAAGGGTACAGCTACTGGTAGATGAGTAAAATAGATCCTAGAACGAGAAGGAATTAAAGTGAATAAGCAGCACAAACTTAAAACGAACAGAAATTACTACAAGGGAGGGAGGGTACTACATCCCCATCTGGACCGTTTTTCACATCTATTGTGTTATTTGCGCTTTATTGAAAGCTATATTTATTTTGAGCAGTGCTTTTTAGTTTTTCCACGCATCTTGACGAAAAAAATAAAATAAAATCACCACCATTATCAAGATGACCGAAAAGAACTAATGAAAATAAACTGAATCTTTAATTTATAACCATATAACATATTGGAAATCTCAACAATTATTGTAAAGCTTTATTGGAAAGCTAAAGGAAAGCTTTATTGGAAAGCTTCTACGTTATATTTAACAGTATTTTTTGATCTGTCAATGTTACAAGTATAAAAGAAAAGAGTTTAAAACATATTTGGTTTTCAAGAAAACGAAAATGACGCAATAGCCTTTATAAAGCTTAAAGGGGGGAGGAGTTGCCTTAATTCTATTTTTAGTCATAATTGCTGTCTGCATAGTCAAAGTCAGTCAAAGTCTGCATAATTCAAGCACCCAGAGAAACTGGTCAGTTTTCTTCAGTGTATCTTTGCCTTTATGATACTATATGGCTCATTTTCACTTGACTTGGGAAAATTTGCTCCAACTCCCCCTCCCAGGATTTTGACGAAATTAAATAACTTTTTCAGACCTCTAGATAAAATTCTCTTGTACTCCTCTTCCTCTAAATGTTCGTTTGTGTGCCCTTTGGTTGACATGCTCTAGCAGATAATTATACAGCGCTGTCAGTTTTCAAACAAGCACTGAAATCTGCCAGCCCTGTATTATTATGAGAATTTATCACAAAGCGGGATCGCGTGTGTTTTTCTTCTTAGATATAAAGGCACCTGTTAGCTTCAAGCTAAATTTTAATTTCTGATTTCAAATTTTTAACAGAAAATTGATATTTGTAGCCCTTTACCTTCTTGGCAAGGAACGCTACGCTAAAAATTTAATGTGTGGTATCGGTGGTAAATTTTGTTGCATCTTTTGCTCACGGGGGTGGGGTGGGGGGGGGAGCAAATTGAAAAACTACCACTCAGTGCATTATATGAACAATTTAAGAAATAAAGGCAACATAAGCAGACATCTTGAAAATTAGGGGATAGGTTGATGGGCTTCCGCGTGAGTCCCCCACAAGTTCTAATAAGAAAAATCCCTTGTCTTGTTTTTTTTCCGGATGTGTTAAGGTTCAGTGGAAACAGCTTGTTTTGTAAATCGCACTTGCAGTAGGAATTAGGCCACCATACGGGTTAGGGGGGCTAGGGGAAGAAATAACCCTATTCCCCTGAGATTTTTCCGTAAGACCCCTGTAAATATGTAAATACAGGGGCCTTAAAATGCATTTTCTTGATTTTTGCCCCCTCCCCTCCTTCCGAGGAAAGATTGTCTCATCCCTCTTGCTCTAAAGACCGCAACTGTTATTACCTATGACTATTTAGATAATTTGGAAGGGTAAAGCTTTAGGAACGGCAGTTTTGGAAGTAAGGAGATGAGTAAATTAAAAATTACAAGACGGATATGCAGGGACTGTGTACAGTCTTCAACGAAATTTGTACAGGCATTAAAATTTATGCGGAAAGGGGGGAAATTATATTCTTAAATGCCCTTATCTCAATTTATTACTTTTTGTGTCTGAAATTGCTATTTTTTAGCTCTTGCTGTTTATATTATATGGTGGTTTCTTGCGGTTATATATATATATATATATATATATATATATATATATATATATATATATATATATATATATATATATATATATATTATATATATATATATATATATATATTTATATATATATATATATATATATATATATATATATATATATATATATATATATATATATATATATATATATATATATATATATATATATATATATATATATATTATTTTTGTTTTGTATCTTTTTTTATTTTGCATTCATTTCCTTGATTTTTATCTAGATCACATTTACATCAATAAAGAAAATTTGATATA
This sequence comes from Artemia franciscana, assembly GCF_032884065.1. NCBI lineage: Eukaryota > Metazoa > Arthropoda > Branchiopoda > Anostraca > Artemiidae > Artemia > Artemia franciscana. Next base: position 8,580,583 of record NC_088882.1, read on the forward strand.
GTGAAAAATTTTTAATAGCTGTTTAGTATAAATATGTATTGTGAATTCGTAACATAAATATACGAGGGCCAAAACCAAGGTATGATAAGCTTGTTTTGATGTTACTTGGTTGTTTTACATTTGTTTTTTCATAGGCATATATTTTGGGGGTGATACCTAGCACGGGGATACCATAGGGAATTTATGGTAGGCACGCCACTTGCCTGGGTAGGGAATTTAAAGTGCCGAAACTCTATAGGCAAGTGTGTATTCTCCTGATGAGCCCTTGTGTTGGGTTGTTGCCTCTGAATTATTTGTCTTTTTTTGTGTTTGTGCTGTTGCATTGGTGGTTTCTTTTTTCATTATATATATATATATATATATATATATATATATATATATATATATATATATATATATTACCCAAGTTATTTCAAGCAAGTTTTCGGGGATGGGCGTATTCTTTTGATTTGTTCTTGGGTAGGGGTGTGCGTTCAAATTTTGACTATTTAAGTTTTTAAGATTGTAAAGCTTTAAAAAGCTTTTCGTACTTCAGGTATTCTGGAGGGGATTCAGTTGATTCGTTCTTGGGTTGGGAGATGTTATATTTAGACCATTTAAGTTTTTTAAATTACCTATTTCTACTAACTTGTACCATATACATTATACATGTACCATACATGTACCATGTATACATGTACCATGCTAACTTGTACCATATACATTGTGCCATATACATTATTTGATGTTTTGACAATTAAAATTTGTCGTTTACTGCTTTGACTATAAATATATAAAACTCACAGCTTCTTGTGAAAGATTTGTCACCAATTAAAAAATGTCTTCTTATCTTATGTTAATTCACACACCATAAATATTTGCTCTTCGCTGATATCCTCTTAGTTTTACTTGCTTTGCTCTGTTTTATGACCTTACAAGATCTTTTGCTGACAACTGAGCTTGTTATGCTTGTGTACTGGAAAAGTATACAAAAATAAAATTGTATAAAATGAAATGTATAAAACAAAAATAAAATTGTATAAAAAAAGTATAAAATATACAAAATTGTATACTGGAAAAGTATACAAAAAAGTATGCTTGTATACTGGAAAAAGTATTTTCCTATACTATAAGGAAAAGCTTAATAAATTATATGTTATATGGTGGGCTTCCGTTGTTTCAGTTAAGTTAGGACAGTGAGATTAAAATCTGATTGAATTAAGACTGATAGGATATGATTGATTAATTGGAAACTTGAACAACATTGTCTTTCTTAGAAAATTGAAAGAATTAGGAATTCAATTTAAAATGAGATTCCGTCTACAGTAATGATGTTTTTGGGAATGATCTGTGCCAAATATAGCCAAAAAATGGCCGAAAAATCATAAAAAATAACTTAAAACGAATGGCATCTAACAGCTCAAGAAGGTATAGATTTCCTAATGTTTCCATAATTTTGTTTCTAAAATATTATTTTATCATCATGTTTTGTTATTCTTCATTAGGATTAACCTAACTTCACTTTTTGAGTGTTTCTAATAACGGGCAAGTATCTCTGCCACGCTTGACACAGTTTGCGCCATGCATGGTACGCTTTTGCCACGTGCCAGTCGTTGCACGTGATATCTTTAAGTCGGTGCCCCCTCGATGTTACTTTCTCATTTCTATTCAATTGTTGATCATCTTTTTTTTTTGTACCAATTCAGGTTTATTTTATTTTTCTTCAATTTGTAACTCTCTCATGCAAGTTGAGAAATGTCTCTCATTGTTGATTTTACTCTGGCATTCAGGATTCTCTCTATTAAATTACTAAAATCACAAATCCTTTGGTTTTGATGGGAAGTTGTATTTTCATCTTAGCACTGAGCGTATCTAGTTTTTTTTTAGATACAGCTTTTATTTCAAACGCTTCTTAGAACGTTGGTTAGGAAGGTTTCCTAACTAACCTGTGATTTTAAGTAAACGTTATTATTAAAATTACAAGGAAACTTTAGGTTATTCTTGCCATTTTCAAAATAATGTGTTGATGTTAGTTTTGTTATTTTGGTTACTCTGTATTTACGACAAATAGCAGTCAAACAGTTCGTGGTAACGAACTGTAGTAAGGAGCGACCTGGCTCAATAGTAACCGAAGCTCTAAAAAATAGAATTTTAATCAATAGTAGCCGAAACTCTAAAAAATGGAATTTTAATCAATAGTAACCGAAACTCTAAAAAATGGAATTTTAATACCAATAGTTACATCAAAAGAATCACATTTTAATGCTGATTTTAAGTATATAAGTTTCATCAAGTTTAGTTATACCCATCAAAAGTTACGGGCCTGAGAAAATTTGCCTTATTTTAGAAAATAGGGGGAAACACCCCCTAAAAGTCATAGAATCTTAACAAAAATCACACCATCGCATTCAGCGTATCAGAGAACCCGACTGTAGAAGTTTCAAGCTCCTACCTATAAAAATGTGGATATTGGTTTTTTTTTGCCAGAAGACCGTATTTTTGCCGAGTTTTTTACTGTTTTAAAAGGTAGAGTTAAGAGAAAGAGTCAAACTTTAGCGCAGAGAGCGGGGCTTTGAGGAGGAAAAGTCCCCTTCATATACGGAGTAATTTCTGTTCGTTCTAAGTTTTAATGTCGCTCCTTACTTTCAGTTAAAAAAAACTTGTTTTTTTAATTTAATTCGAATAGGGATAAACCCTTTTATTAGATAGTTAAAAAAAAAAACAATCAGGAAATGTAGGCTACTGATCATTTTTTGATTAATTTTTTTACTGTCTAATAAAAGGATTTATCCCTCTTCAAGCTGCTATTTATCGTCATGGAAAGGCAGTGTGGTCTCCAAATTTACTTACTCTGTGTTGTGTCTTTAGTTGTTCATTTTTTTTTTTATTGATTGCCGTTGTTACTGTCTCCCATTTATTATACACCTCTCCGTGCATGCATGTCCCTTGACAATGCCGTACTAGAGTCGTACCTGTTGGAGGTTCTCCCTGGGGAACACACGCAGGTTGACTACAGGTTGACTTACTTGACAATGATAACAATTTGCCTCTTGTTATAATTCTGTACCAAAAATTATCACTTTTGAATTGCATTTGTGTGCTTTCGAAGTCGACATTTGGCTGATGATGAGCTTTTATATTTTGTGCCCTGGGTGACTGGGACTCATTAATTAGAGCCTGACCAAGTCTCAACTTATCAGTATTGACAAATTATTAATATTGTTATTTAACAATTTCTCAAATCGTGTAGTTTTTGTGGGGCAGAGGCTTCTAGAATCTTCGTAAGGCTCCATTAGGTATTTTTTCTTCTGGTATTTTTTCCATTAAGTATTCATTAATTAGAGCCTGACCAAGTCTCAACTTATCAGTATTGACAAATTATTAATATTGTTATTTAACAATTTCTCAAATCGTGTAGTTTTTGTGGGGCAGAGGCTTCTAGAATCTTCGTAAGGCTCCATTAGGTATTTTTTCTTCTGGTATTTTTTCCATTAGGTATTCATTAATTAGAGCCTGACCAAGTCTCAACTTATCAGTATTGACAAATTATTAATATTGTTATTTAACAATTTCTCAAATCGTGTAGTTTTTGTGGGGCAGAGGCTTCTAGAATCTTCGTAAGGCTCCATTAGGTATTTTTTCTTCTGAAAATAGTCGAAAAAATACTAACATAAAAATTAATTGTTCCCCCTTCTCCCTCGAAAAAACGCTCTGAAAGCAATGGAAATAAATATTTAAAATGGACTAAGTTTGAAAATTACTTAATATTTGATTTGAATATGCATAGACTTACCTAGTTCTACGGCATTTATAATATATCCCTTTGCGTTATCGTACTTATTTTGCTAGGTTTTTAGGTTGCTTTCAAATTGAGCGCCCTTTAGTTATGAATTATTTTATTGCTAAAATTATGAATTTCTTGGTTCTGAGACTGAACTAAAGATCCGAGTCCCTTTAAAAACACTTGAATTAGAGTATTTATGCTGCAAGTTGCGATAGTCTTTATTGAGCGAAGTATTTGGTTTTCCCTGATCTTGTATGGTTATGGTTTTATCAGCTTCATAGCTGTTACATTTTTTGTGTGAAAATTCCTATCTTTTTTAATGGCATTTTTCTTGTAGAAGTTATGCAGATTTACGAGTCAGCCATTCTTTTTAGTGAATGCCATTGCCGAGTTTTTATTATTAATTTTTTAGTCCTTAGATTGAAAACTAGAAAATCCACTTTTTCTTTAGAATGGATTCTGGGATTCAGTAAGTTATAAAATTCTGCTGTTTGAAAACGAGACACTTAAGGCTAATGGTCTTAATTTGTGTCCAATGCTATTTCTCCTATGATAGAAAATCATGAATAACTTCTGCGATTTTGGTGATTTTGAACTGATTTTTTTTTTGATGACTCTCGAGTTAAAAAGAAAAAAAATGTTGGTTTCACTTTTTCTGTATATGCTTTACCTATTGTGCAAAAAAAAGAAATCAAGTTATTTTAGTTTGGTGAATAAAAATTTAGTGGATGGGAAATGACAGTAGATTTTTTTTTTAGTTCATCCTGCCAGTATTTAAAAAAAAATGTTGGTTGCAGAATTGTTATATTTTTATTTTTAACGGTGCAAAAAATTATTTTTAATTTTCAACATTTTTCTTGCTAGAAGGTATGAAGTTGGCTCCAGAGGGTAGAATTTTGGATCATATGTAGATTTTATAATCTACAACCATTACAGAAAATTTCTGATGTCTATCATAAATAGTTTGAAAGCAAAATCAGAAAAATACAATTTCAAAATGTGCTTACTTTTTACTTATTTTACCCCTGTTTCCGGCTTAATAGCGTTGTTCATCAGCCAATAGAAAAAAAGGCGGGATTCTTATCCAATTTTAGGCATTACGCCTCCAAGGCATTGTGTCTCTGATTAGTTGACTTGTCAACTGAAGTCAATAAGACATTTGAGATATGAGGAAGAAAATTATCAACAACAGGTGGCTGAATTTAAAATACCGGTAAGTAAAAATTACATATACAAGTTTCATTCCCTCTTGTCCATTAAATAAAAAAAAACAAGTTTTTTTAACTGCATGTAAGGAGCGACATTAAAACGAACAAAAATTATTCCGTTTATGAAAGGGGGTAGTCCCTCAATGTCCCGCTCTCTACGCTAAAGTTTGACTCTTTCTCACAACTATACTTTTTAAAACAATAAGAAACTTTAGCGTAAAGAGCGAGGCGTTGAGGAGGGGACTACCCCTTTCATATACGGAATAATTTCTGTTCGTTTTAAGTTTTAATGACGCTCCTTACTTGAAGTTAAAAAAAACTGTTTTTTTATGTAATTTCTGAACGTTTTTAAATTAATGCATGTTTTGATTTGGCTAACCGCACAACGAAATTTGCATATCTTTTTTTGTCTAAATGGCTTTCTCATATTTTCGTTCTGACGATTTTGAAGAAAATGGGGTGGGGGAGGAGGTCTAGTTGCCCTCCAATTTTTGGTAACTTATAAAAGCACCTAGAACTTTGTATATTTGTATTACATATATGAGGGGGTTTGCCCTTTCGTCAATACCTCGCTCTTTACACTAAAGCTTAAATTTTCTCCCGGTTCTTTAAGAATGACCCTAGAATCACCAAGTCCGTAGAATATATAGTTGAAATTACTTTAACGGAAAGAGCGAGGTATTTAGGAGGAGATGAACCCCTCATATGCGTAATAATTTCTGTTCGTTTTATGTTTTAATGCTGCTCCTTACTTTCAGTTGAAAAACTTCTTCATTATTATTTTTTCAGTGTTTTTTTTAATAATGCTAGAAAATCCTATGCCCCTTCATTGAATTTCTTTTCCCCCGTGACAAATTCCTCTAAGTAAAGATCCTTCAACGTAGCTCCCTCCCCTCTACCCCCCCCCCCCCCCCCTCAGCCAAAACCCCTCAACCGTTGACTTTTAATTAAAAGGAATAGTTGTGGGAAAAGTCAAGTCATGGCCAATTGTAGAAAAAGCCAAGACAGATTGTCCAATTAAGTGGGCATCAGGTCAAGGTAAACACTGATCAAAGTTTATAACTTGTAGCCCCTCCCCCGGGAACTATGGGGGAGTAAGTCGTCCCCAAAGACATCTTATTATGTTTTTTGACTATGCTTAAGAAAATGGCTATCTCAAAATTTTGATCTGTTTACTTTGAGAAAAAAAATGAAAGTGGGAGGGGGCCTAGGTGCCCTCCAATTTTTGGTCGCTTAAAAAGGGCACTGGAACTTTTCATTTTCATTAAAATGAGCCCTCTTGCGACACCCTAGGACCAATGGGTCGATACAATCACCCCTGGGAAAAAGAAAACAAAAAACAAATAAACACGCACCCTTGATCAGTCTTCTGGCAAAACAATTCTATGACTTTTAGGGCGTGTTTCCCCCTTTTTTCCAAAATAAGACAAATTTTCTCAGGCTCTTATCTTTTGATGGGTAGGACTAAATTTAATTAAAATCCGATTCTTTTGACGTATTTATTAGTATCAAAATTTCGTTTTTTAGACTTTCGTTTACTATTGAGCCGGGTCGCTGTTTTGTTTTTCTATGGTTCTTTTCATTTTTTTTTAGAAAGGTGCTGCTTGGAGAACAAGATAAAGATAATTTGTCAAATGGATCGAAAATTTCAGAAGAATTTTCAGCAAATCCTCTCATAGACGATTCAAATAAATTGGGAAACGGTAGTGGTTCTTACGGTGTTGATTGCCCCGATACGAATACTGAGATAGACTTATCTGGAATTCCAGATGGAAACTGCATTGTGAATCTAAGGTATTTCCTTGCTGAAGTAATTTCAGCATTCAGACACAAAATCAGTTGCGATCACGGAAAATTGATTATAAAGCAATTAGAAAAGAAAGGCCTGAAAACTGAACTGAAAGTTAAGTGTAATAAGTGTAACTGGGAAAAGAGGATTAAAGGTGAACCAGAATGTCCAGCAACAAGCGTAAAAGAATATCTTTCAAGTTTTACGGACCAGACACAGGTTGCTTTTTCCGAAAAAAAATCAAGTCTTAAAGGCTGCTTGAATTCGAAGGCTGTTTGGGGAGCCATGGGTAGTGGAGGAGGGTATTCTACACTGTGTGAATTCTTCGGGGTGCTTGGAGTGAAACCAATGTCACGAATAGTTTATTCCCGTATTGAAAGGCAGCTTGGTAATGCTTGGATGAATAGTTTATCGGAAATTTTGCTAGAAAATGGACGAGAGGCCTTAAAATCAGCCATTCATGATGATAGGTATAACGAGGACTCATACTGGACAAAAGTGATATGTGATGGAGGCTGGAATAAGCGTAGCAAAGGACACGATTATTCGGCCAAAGGATGTGTTGCAGTTATCATAGATGCATTTACGAAAAAACTGTTATATGTTGGCATAAAAAATAAATACTGTTATATATGTTTTTCTTCTGCAAACGCCAAAGTAATTCCCAAAGATCATTTCTGCTTTCTGAATTATAACGGAAATTCAAGGAGCATGGAAACAGATATTCTAGTTGAAGGCTTTCGTTCCAGTGAGGAGATGCACGGATTACAGTTTTTAGAGTTTATCGGTGATTTTAATGGGGGCAGATACGATGGACAAGGGTTTTTAAATTCCTTTTGGGAAATCCCAAACTTTTTACTGTTATCGCTTTTCTTCTATTTCAATAAAAATTCTTTTTTATGTGCTTTAACCCGTATGCGCCTGAGAGGCTATATTTCTTCCAAAATAAGTTCATTAGTACGGGTATGCATTGAGTTTTTCGTTTTACACAAACTTTTCCTCTTGTTATCTTCCCAATAAATTAGTTTTATTTCCATCAATTCTGTTTATGTGCTACTTTTTCATAGTAAATTTTTGATGGAATGGCGGATTAGTCTTCTTAGTTATTTAGCAGGATGAGATTGAGGAGCACAAAAACACAAACGTACGCAAACACAGGAACAAGTCTACACACACACATCAAATTACCAATTACGCACTTATTGTTTGATGCAAGCTGTGCTCGAGTTTTGTTCGCAGGAATTCTTCAATTCAATTCAATCATATATATTTAAATAAAAACACATAATTACATGTACATAATCTGCCAGGAAAGCACAAAAGTGCTTGACTAGGGCAGAAACTTAACTAAAGAATAATTAAACAATCAACTAACAGAAACAACGAATCAACTGGATTTATCAAAAAAGAAAAAAAAGAGAAAAAAGGGGAGTGACGAAGAGAAAGAAAAGAAAAAAAAGAAAATAAAAGAAAAGATCGAAAAGAGGAGGACCGCATGATATTCAAATCTAAACAGTATTTCTGGAACGACCCTTTACTGCTCGCTTGAAGGTAGTAAGGTTATTTGAGTTCCGGATTTCCAAGGGGATTGAATTCCAGATAGCTGGTGCATATCCGTAGAAAGTCCTTTGCGAAAGCCAAGTTGGGTATCGCACAGAAGATTCTACTCCTGGAGGTAATCATACATTCTTTCATGGACTACTTTCTCATAGATCTTCGAAAAAAAGGTAAAATAGAAATGGATCGGTAATTACTCGGTTCATTTTTTGACTTCCCTTTGTGAAGGGGTAGCACTCAGGCTAATTTAAGTCTTTCTGGAAAAGTTCCCTCTTCAAGTGATAAATTAATCAGATGAGTCAAAATAGAAATAACAATTGTTTTTGTTGCTTTAACGATACTTCATCTACTCCACAGGATTGTTATTTCATACACATAATTATTTCATTTATTTCATTTTCATCACAATTTGTAAAAAGGAATTCAGAAGTAACATGACGAGGTTTAAGTTTGGGGACTGGTGGACTTCGAGAACTGAAGATTAAAAGAAAATAGCCAGGTGGGTGTTTCACCCACCTGGCTAACTGCTTGCAATTCTCAATACCCAAGGGTTCTCCCAATAGCCAAACAATTTTCATTTCCAAACGGACTCGGTCTCGGTTGAGGTTTGGGAGAGTTCACGCTTTACATTTCAAAACAGACACCCATCTCGAAAATAAAAGATTTGTCTACTTTTCGTACAAGTTCTACCATTTGCATTCAATGCACATCGAATCAAAATCTCTGAGCGAAAAAATATAGGATTACCCTTTAAATTGATGTGCAAAAGAAAACACTATTTTTAGCTCAGCAGTGGGTATATTTTCTTTTACATAACCTGTTCATTTAAATTAATCTCCGTAGAATCTAACGTGCTTTTGCTAAACAAACATCTTTTGTTTTTTTCTCCCACTTGTTTATGTTTTTGTCAAGTCTCATAAACGAGTTTGCTATCGAATAGATACTAGCAGTGGCGTTATTAAGATTCTTAGAATCTGTTTCAGAAATTGGGCGGGAACAAAAAAGACCATTAGCCTTAAGTTATATGAATTCATAAAAATATGTGGACCAAATTTAATATCTGTTTTTTTTTGTTTCCGAGGGGCCACCCACTTTCAAAAGTCGTGTGCGCCCGATTGTTTCTGTCATATGTAGTAGATGTGTACCCTACGTGGTACGAATATTTGGCGCGTCGTGGAACAAGTGCGCTATGAAGTTTACCTAACGTTACGTAATACCTAAGTCTATATGCCTTATATATATAATTTTTATGTGAATGAACTCCCATCGGCACACCCTGAATCTTGTCTGAAAGGAGTTCAAACTGAAATTTTATGAGGGGGTTGAGGCTAAGCTTAGTGCTATCCAATTTCTTCAAGGCAAATAAAAAAAAAAAAAAACAAAAAAAACGATAGTCATAAAATTACAAAAGCTGAGACATCAAGACGAATAAAACGACATTTTTTTTGGTGATAAGAATACTCTTCGTAACAATAAGGTTTGGAGGGAGGTCTTTTTCCGCAAGCTCAGTTCCCCAATCGTTGCCCCCGTATGCTATTTCTATTTTCAAGGTCACTTAAACAAACCTTGTTATTTATTTCCTTCTTTATGTTAAGGTATTGAGAAATGAACTTATATTGATAAGCAACGGACAATTATTTGAGATTCCTATAATAAGAAGCCGATTCAAATATTGTATGTTTTTTTTCTATTTTGTTTATGCCTTCACTATTATTGCAAACACCTAGTGTTAATTTATCTGACGCTGATGAACTGGCAAGTACCCTCTCCTCAGGAAGTCCTAATTAACGCTTTACCTTTGGCTACCATCCACTAAATCGTCAAGTATTGCATGGTATTTTGATAATTTCAGCCAAACCGGATCATGGGTGGGCTAGTTTTCCCTTGGATCCTTCTGGATTACTTAGTAAATTTATTCAAAGGACACGGTCTTTAGCTAAGTTCTGATAGCGGTTGAACTTGAACCGAAGAATAAGAACCTTTTCCTTTTTTCACACGTTCCTAAAAACCCTTCAACTTATCTTTGAATCTAAAAACAAAACTGCAAAATAAATTTCAAAAGTGTATTTCGATACGATACATAAAGCTAATTGAAATTCAACACATTGACAATAAACGCAGTGACTGATAGCAAAACTGTCTTTTCAAGTTGAAATATTAAAAAAAACAAGTATTTTCAACTGAAAGTAAGGATCAACATTAAAACTCAAAAATGAACAGAAATTATTTCTTACTGTATATGAAAGGGACTGTCTCCTCCTCAACACCTCGCTCTTTACGCTAAGGTTTGACTTTTTTTTTATAATTCTACTTTTAAAGTAATAAAAAACTTTATCGTAAAGAGCGAGGTGTTGAGGAGGGAGGCAACCCTTTTTGTATACATAATAATTTCTGTTCGTTTTGTGCTTTAATTTTGCTCCTTATTTTCAGTTGAAAATATATGTATTTTTTAATTTTAATATATGTATTTTTTTAATTTTTGTTTCAAGTTGAAACATTAAATTGATAAGACTCCAGAAAAGTAACCTACCATAAGCATGCCCAAGGAATATTAAACGTTCTAACGTTAAAGTTAGTTAAAAAATTAGTCAAAGTAAAGTTAGTAGTAAATAAAGTAAAATTAGTTAAAGTAAAGTTAGTTAAAGTAACTAACGTTAAAGTCGCTGAACTAGCTTTAAGGTGCTTGGGCTATATTTAATTTAACTTCCTAAAGCTTGATTGTACGCCCCTACGGACAACTTACTGTAGCTCCAAGCCACCTGAGGCCGAAACAGTTGTGCATGCTCCTTCTTCACCCCAATTTGTCTAAAGCCTGTTCTATTTTCTTCCAAGAAATTCTAATTTTCTTTTAAACCTTCCTTATAATCACTTCATACTCAATTCGGTGACGGAAATTTTACTACTAATAGTTACCATTTTAGTAGAGTTACTATTTAGTTTTCCTAGAGTAATGATATTTGATATTGGTTTATATTTTTGTTTATTATGTTAGATAAAGTCAAGTCAAAAGTAACAAATGGCAATTTTGTCTCGCGCGTTTTTAAATTTTTGTTACTAGACACAAAACCGTCTAGTGTTTTGGTAGGGATCAAGCTGACACAGTACAAGAGAAGACAAAATTTATTTATAGCGAAATTAAACTAATTTCAAGGTAAGGGACTTCTCCGTCGTAGTACGTTTCTTTAATTGCTCTGTAATAAACTTGTGTCTACTTTTTAAAATATTGGAAAAATCTGGACCCTTTCCAAGTACGAAAACGAGTAAAATCTCTTCGAAATCAAACACTGTATTCGCCCTAGCTTTTTGTCGTAGAAGCACCAAAAACATAGGCATCAAAACGTCGCTGATCTTAAATGAACCGTTATGAGATCCAAGTTGCCCCACCCCCTTAAAAAGGGTGAAAATACTCCCTCCCGGGAGGCAACTTCATTGTCTTTTTTCTTTTAATTTCACTGCAGGGAACTTTCGCTTTTATTAAATATTGATTTAAAAAACACTTTTCCACAAAAGAAGTCTCCCAAAGGAAAGTAAAGGACCACACCTAGCCAAAAATCAGCAGAAATAAAGTAAAATGATATGATTGTATACCCACTTTTAGATTTTAAAGCTTGCTTCTGCTTAATGCTATTCCAAAATACTCATGGTTTTGAATGTTTAGAATTTCTTGTGAGAGCAAGTTCAAAATAGAATTGTAATGGGAGTATTTAATGGATCTGGAAAGGGTGTAAAAAACCATGATTCGTCCTGACCGAATGGTACAAAAGTCGAACTTACAATGGAAGGGTCATTGAGTCAAGTCTCGTTGGTCCTTATGGACGAACTTACGGCCTCTAGGACGAAGGTTAGCGGCCTTCCATGTAAGACAAGCCAAAAGTCCAACAAGCTTAAATGAGGACCAGACACGCCAAAAGTGCAACAAGATCTCAGTAAGAGTGTCCAAGTCCAAAAAGTCCAAGTAAGACAAACCAAAAGTCCAACAAGCTTAAATGAGGGAAAATTTAGGGGAAACATGGGAGACGTTGGAGGATTCGCCTCCAACCTCCTATAGCCCTTCCAGCTGATGGTAGACTATCTGGGGATCGGTACCTACTCTTTCGCGGGATTCATTGATCTGCATGTGAAAATTTGTTTTTGTTTCGTTTGTTTAAATCTATATGAAGTGGCGTATCCATTGTTTTGCCGGGTAAGTAACCAAAACATTGAAATATTTGGTAAAAGTATATTATTAGATAGAAATCATATAAGACAAGTATAAACAAACATTAGATTCTCCATTCGATGCTCTTTCCAAATGTAGCCTAACAATCACTAGTATCGCGATTTGCTGTAAACAAATAAATTTCATTTGATAATTAAATGAAAGGGGCCCAGAAATTATGGAAAAAGTTTTTTTCTGGGAGAGGGGCGGACCTTCCTTCCGCCTTTTTACGCCCCTTAATTAGACACTTAATTTGACCGACGCAGGTGGGGATATAGAAAAAAGAAATTAAAAGAAAATAGAGTTTGAATAATCTAGAAACCTTCAAATTAAACCTTTTTGGTTTTGCTTCTTTTTTCAATTTATTCGACGTCAGAGGAATTGGACCTCAGATAATCTCAGAAACTTTGGAATCTAACATGCAATTTACAGGTCACACTATTTAAGTCAAATTGAAGCTTTCCCTAATTCGCAAAACTCTCTAGCGTATTCTTTCTTCTTTCAGGTTAATACTTTCTTTTTCTCAATAAATGGTTGATCTCTTGGCTTTCTGTCAGCCCTGTGACAAGATAAAGAGGGAATAGATCTCTCTCAATCAAGTGGCTAGGTTCTTCATAGCTCTGGACATGATCTTTGTTGGGATAACATCAGTAAATATGGGATTAAAAGAATCAGATATAACAACAGAACCACGCCTCGTTTGCTTCTGAAGCTGATAGGGATTTCTTTTCCTGTGTATCATTGATTCCTCTTTAATAGTGATTTCTTTTTTTCCTGTGGTGTGCATGGTCTATCATAGGGCAACAGTAGAAGAAAATATGTCCGTGAATGCTTGTGCTGAAGAATAGTAAGGAGTTAACTTATAATGATGCCTGTCACTGGACTAGCTCGAGACTATCTTTAATGTCTGAGATTTTGCTGGCCCCAAAATTCAGCTTGGATCACTTAATTCTAGCAATAAAATATTATTATTCATTTTAATCGTTCAACTTTCTCTCCCCCATGCCTTGACTCTGCCTTTTTTTGGAGGTACTACCCGATCAAAATGCCCTGAATTGTACTCTGATTGACGAATTTTAAGTTACTTCATACCATGTGAACTTGAGTACGGTAAAATCTGAAACTCGAAATTTTTCTACTGATCTGGTATAGATTGAAATTATTCCAAAAGTTAGTATTAGCAGAATCTCGGTTTAAGTAAGTCTTATTGTGAATCATTAAGGTTGTAGCTATATTTTAGCAATATTTATATTATTTGAAATGATAAATTTAAACCAACGGACAAGCAGCGATGATTGCTGTAATAAAAAGAACACGAGCATCGATCGGATGGTTGGTTTTTTTAATAAAAAACCTGCAATAATGTGGAATTTTATACTTTTTGACAGGAGAAAGATCAAGGATGCGTGTTTCTTTGTTTTTATTATTATTTTTTTCAGGGGTGATCGTATTGACCCAGTGGTTCTAGAATATCGTGGGACGCCTTATTATAACGGAAATTAAAAGTTCTAGTGCCCTTTCTAAGTGACCAAAGAATGGAGGTCAACTAGGCCCCCTCCCACGCTCATTGTTTTCCCGAAGTCACCCGATATAAATTTTGAAATAGCCATTCTGTTCAGCATGGTTGAAAATATAATAACTTTGTCTTTGGGGATGACTTAATACCCCACAGACCCCGGGGAAGGGATGCAAGTTATGAACTTTGCCCACTTTTTCATATTGTATTGGTTATTGGGAAGTATATAGACATTTTCAGGGGGGATTTTTTCTGGTAGTAGGAGGGGGCTACGTGGGAGGATCTTTCGATGGAGGAAGCTTTCATGGAGGAAGGGACATTGCTAAGAAGGGGGTGCCGGATTTCCCTACATTGTTTAAAAAACGATCAGAAATTATATAAAAAGACAAGTTTTTTCAACTAAAAGTAAGGAGTAACATCAAAACTTAAAACGAACAGAGATTATTATGTATATTAGGGGTTTCGCCCCCTAGTCAATACCTCGCTCTTTATGCTAAAGTTTTTTTTTTAGTACTTTCTTGTTTTTTTTTTAATTCATACCTTCTAAAGACCCGAACATCATTTGTGCATAGATTTAGACTAGTTTAAGCAAATGAAAAATGAACAAAGTCTATTTTGATGCTGAATATGTTTTCAAACATATTACAAATGACAATTTTTACGAGAAAATATGTTTATATTTTGAAATATGCTGTACTGAATTTCGGTAATGCGCTGTTTCGGGTGATAGAAGATTCGTATCTTTTACTGATTAAATAAAAAACAAGTTTTTTTTCAACCGAAAGTTAGGAGCAACATTAAAATTCAAACGAACCGAAATTTTTCCGTATAGGAGGGGGCTAATCCTTCCTCAACCCTTGCTCTTTACGTTAAAGTCTTGAAGCTTTTTAAAATTATTTTGGCTTTGATGGGTAAAACTGAACTTCATATATTACTTAGACTTTATATTATTAAACTTTTATATTAAACTTTTATTTATTTTATTTTAAAATACATAAAATTTTATATATTTGAAATCAGCACAAACAGCCAATTCTTTTGACGCATCAGTTGTCATGAAAATTCCGAAATTATGTTCTAAGTAAAGTTTGGTTACTATTGGGCCGTATCGCTCCTTACTTACAGTCTGTTACCACGAACTGCTTTATAAACCCTGACCTGTAAATTTCTCAAATACAAAATTCAAGCGGTTAAGTTTGGGGCTCTAGTAGGCCACCCTAATGGGCCATGCAAACAAATCCATACACGTTGAAATTGCATAATTAATCTCCAACGTGCGTAAATACCAAAATGACAGATACCAAAAGAAATACTTTGGGTATATTTCATATATACCCAAAATATTTTGGGTATAATTTGGGTATAATTTTGGGTATATACCAAAAGATACAAAATTCCAAAAGAGCTCCGTCTTACTGAAAGCTAACTTAAAAATTATCTTTCTTGTTAATCAGAAAGGAACACGTTACTTGTCTGTTATAGCGCCTATGTTAAGTTCTTCAGTCATTGACTCAATGTAGAACCGATTTTTTCGTTAGTTCATTCAGCTTAGCGTGAGAATAGACAAAATAGAAGCGACAGAATAGATGGGAAATATATAATTTTGGGTATATATTTCCACATTAGGGGGTGGGGGTAAAGTATTTGGACTGTATGAAGTTAGAAAACAGTTCTTACTTTATAATATGCAGAATAATTGTGCCTAACATATTTTGCTTGTAGATCTGCTATACTTTACCCCCCCCCCCCCTTATGTGCAAATATATAGTCAACATTTGTTTCCAAAGTATTATATTTTCATCATATTTTGTGATATTTTATCAGGATTAGTCAGAGAAACATGTTCTACTTAGATGAAGAACTTAACATAGGCGCTATAACAGACAGGTACCAGGGAAGCATTTCTTCTTGCAACATATCGACTGCAAGACTGAATTTAAGAAAATGATCTGATAGGATCTTTTACTTATTACCGGGACCTATAAACATTTTTTTGCTTTAAATAAAGATAGTTTTATTTGCAATTTGTTAAAGTCATTTGGTAAAAAAATATAAAATTATAAAGTACAAGCTCTAGAAATGTTGAAAATTTAAAACTCACCGTAACTGACGATAATTCATTAGTAGCAGATGATAAAAAACGTCTACAAGGTACTGATATTCAAACGTTAAAAAAAATCATTTTTTTTAATGCATTCATGGACTTGGTTTCAATTTCGGGATTGACCAAAGCATTTCAGCTGTTGCTGGAGAATACTAGCAGAAACTCATTTTTTTTTCTCGTAGGAACTGGAAAATAAATCCGCATAATTTTAATTTGTTTATTCGTAAACATATTAGCCGGAAAAGTGCAATATTTCTAGCAAATTGATATTATTATTGTTAACCGGTCTTGAAGGATTTTAACGGAAGTAACGCTAGGGTTTGACAGAAGATGTTAAATTTTCTCAAAGCGCAAGCGACCAAACTTCATCGCTATCTTAGTTCCTGCTCGGATGTTAGATTAAAAGTGAAAATCATAAAGTTTTTCCTGAAAATATTTGGACAAAAGGAGGCTACCGATGACAAATTTAAGTCGAATAAAGTTTTCTTAAAGTAATATTCCCCTTTTTCTATTAAATATTCTCAGGAACACTGGATCACTCTCAATGTTGGGCAATATGCTTTAACAATAAGCTTTCATTCTTTGACCAAAATTCTGCTTTATAGATTATCGAAATATTGTGTTTTCATTTGAAACAGAAGCGGACGGAATTTAGTTGACTTGAAAACCATCTTACTCACCAAGTAAAATTAGATCTACGTTGCATGGGCAACGTGAGGTGTTGCGGCAACGTTTGTTCGGCTTTGCCTAGTAAAGTGTTGCGAGAGCAACACTTTGGTTTTGTTTCCTCGCTTCGATTAAACGCTGAAGCTGTTAATTTGTAAGGATCTTAAAATAAATACTAGGTACACCAACTTGCAAAAGTTGCAAACCCCTCATTGCAACTAGCAAAGATGCAAGCTCCTCGTCGCTGACGATGATTGTAGCCTAAGAGCCGATTATTACTTAAAAGTCCCCTTCATGTCTTACCACTGGAACCAAATTGGTCTTACCGTGAAATACACCGGAAACAAATAATAGGTACACCAACTACCAAAAGTTGCGAACCCCTCATTGCCAAAGATGATTATGAGCTAACAGCCGATTGTTGCTTGGGTAAAATTCTAGTTAATTGACTTCTTGCTATCTCGGAAATTGTTTAGGTTAGGAAAATGAAACTTTCAGGGATGAATCTACAGACTAAAGTATGTTCCGGGAAGGTATTTTGAAGCAACTACCTCAAATTCAGATTCAAATTCAAATTCAGTTTCGAAAACTTCCATTGTCGCAACTTTCCACCAAAATCACGATTGTTACTTGGGTTACTAAATTCAGTGAGCATGGGATGGTAGTGGACTTATTTCTAAAGCCACAGGGGGAACTTATTCAGGCGGGAAAGAGAGTGCAAGGAAAGAAGAAAACATTGCTGTAGTGAGGGACTACACTGTCCAATTTGAACTTGAGAACACGCCACAGTGACTCCCTTGTCATTCCGAGTTCTTGGCTGTGTCTACGTACTGATTTTCTAGGGCTGCGTCCTACTGAGTCCCTTACTGCAGCAATGTTTTCTTCTGTCCTTGCATTCCTTTGTCATTCCGAGTTCTTGGCTGCGTCTATGCACTGATTTCCTAGGGTTGCATCCTACTGAGTCCCTCACTGCAGCAATATTTTCCTCTTTTTCCAGCCTGAATAAGTTCCCCCTGTGCCTTTAGAACATAAGTCCACAACTATTTTGGAAAAATTCGTCCAAAATAGGTCGCAAAATAAGTTACGACAATTGAAAAGTTTTCGAAACTGAATTTGTACACTCTGGTTTGATTTTGTCACAAAATAGGTCTCCAGGGAGAATATCTTCTGCTGATTGGTCCAAGACATGTTTGGGGCAACTAAAGCTGCAAACGATCATCCAAAGGTTCACCTTTTATGTCCTGCAACAGAAAGGATATTTGTTAAAAAATGGATTTTTTATCGAATAAAATATGGGTGCGAATCTTTTTGGGTCACCCTATATATATATATATATATATATATATATATATGTATATATATATATATGTATATATATATATATATATATATATATATATATATATATATATATATATATATATATATATATATATATATATATATATATATATATATATATATATATATATATATATATATATATATATATATATATATATATATATATATATATATATATATATATATATATATATATATATATATATATATATATATATATATATATATATATATATATATATATATATATATATATATATATATATATATATATATATATATATATATATATATATATATATATATATATATATATATATATATATATATATATATATATATATATATATATATATATATATATATATATATATATATATATATATATATATATATATATATATATATATATATATATATATATATATATATATATACCTTATTTGTAAACATTGGAACCTTTGTGGAGACTTGCCCCATTATATTATTTTCTGTTTAAGTTAAAGGATAAATCTTATGTTTTCCCAGGGTTATCTTCTTTAATGGTAAATCGTTCATTTGATGTGAATTTATACTTAATATAGTTCATGCCTACGTTCCGGTCTATGTTTACTATATTTACTTACAATAAACTCAATAATTCATTATTATAATTATATTATAGGCTGGCCGAAGCCCGAATACCGATGGTTGAAGGACGGATTGTATTTAGAAGATCGCAATCCTCAACATCAGTATATCCGAATATCAGACGTGAAGCGAAGCGATGCTGGGGTTTATCAATGCGAAGCTACTAATCCAGTTGGAACAATACTCAGTGAAAGCATCAACTTAACCATTGCATGTAAGTATTCAGTGTAGACAGGAATTACAAACTGAAGAAATTAATAGATCTGGTACATCCAGGGCCGGCTTATGACATCCTCAGTCCCATAGACTGATCAAATTTTAGGTCTCCTAGGTGTGTTGTGTTTTATCGAAATACCTAAGTTAGAACGTAAAGTTCCTAGATTTAACCCATATTAGAAAATATAAAAAGTCAGATTGAGTCCTTTTAGCTCTTATATTTGGCTTTCAATAAAGGGCCAATATTGGGACCCCTACGTTTATTGTTTTTTTCTGATCCCTTGGTTCCTTTCGTTAGATTTATTTTTATTATTTTTATTTTATTTCTTTATATATATATATATATATATATATATATATATATATATATATATATATATATATATATATATATATATATATATATATATATATATATATATCTTTTTATTTTATGACTATTGCTTTTTGTTAAATAAAATTTTACTTTAAGCTGAGTAGTTTATTCAACTTACAAAATTTCACCAAGTAAAATCGGTCGAGACTAGGCCTATACCATATTGTTTGACATCACCTGAGCCACCTATAAAAATTTAGGAAAAACAGAAATTGATAGGAGTAACTTTCAAAATAAAGGCAGCCTATTTTGTTTAGGATTCATATGTTTCTACTATTTTTTTTTACTCAACACCGGGCTTCTTGTATTTCAGCCACGCTGCATAGGGTTTAGTTCTACAAAAATTTTATAGGTCCCAGTTAGGCAAGCTTAAAAAAGCTTAACGTTTATAAAGTCAAGCTCTGTTCTCATTTGAAAGATAATATGACCGGAATCTAATTAACTAATGAAAATAGGCGAAAACTTTTTTAAAACATAGCATGTGAAAATAGTGTTTTAAATTGACTAAATTATTTAGTGCTTTTTTTTGTTCATAAAACGCCAAGTTAAAATAGGATAATAAGAGTAAACGTACTTGTAGATAAACGCAAAATTTTTTTTAATGAATTTTTATACAGGTAAAAATTTTTCGTTTAAAATTTGTGGAAAAGGGAATTTTTATTTTTAGAAAGAATAAACATAAAATGTATGTTTCTCTGTGGTGCTGATACATCAAAAATGGGGCTTTATCAATTCGGCTCCCAACAGTATGTTCGGTTAGGTTGATTTTGACAAGCAAAATAGATGTCTCTATGGCAATCCTAAACTGGTGTGTTTAATTGAAAGGAAAAACCATTACGTTTTCTTAAAAAAAGGAAATTGAAATAACACCCTTTCGATTATTCATCTAAAAAGAAATAGAAATGGTATAAATAGAATAGAAATAGAAAAAGGAATAGAAATAGAAAAGGAGTAAAAAAGTAATACAAAAAGGAATAGAAATAGGACATTATTACCCCTGTAAAAGCAAGAAGCTTTGTTTTATTTTAGATGAAATATTTCCTGGAGAATACCCAATTTGGAACCATTTTTTAATAAAAGTAGATCGAATATTCCCAAAGTAGAAGACATTTTTTCGTAAAAATTTGGTGGCAAAACCTAAATTCTGGAACTTATTACGACGCTTTATGGAAGTCATTCGTGAGTGAATTAAAAAGATTATCAATAATAACTGAAAATTATTTAATTTTTAGTACAATTTTGTAGCCAGAGAAACGAATTTATTTTGGAACCTAAGCTTTAAGAGAAATGTAACGAATATTCGTCCACAGAACGATATTATTCTTCATTGGTTTTCCTTCTGCCAAAGAGAAATTTGACATCCTTTTGTCAAGCTTGACATCCTCAATGTCTAATAATTTCAATATATAATCAAACATTAAATATGAAAATATAAATTAGACATTAAATATGTTATAAAAACAAAAAATTATAAATGTAATAAAATCGCAAATATACTATTAAATACATAGTATATAATATAAATAATACATCTATGCCGTCAATACTGGGTTTGACTCTGTCAAATCATAGCTTAAAGCCTCACTGAAGCCTTTTGGGTCGTTTGAAGCCTTATTCAGAAAAAATAATACCTTATGCTGGATTTATGTATATGTTTCTTAAACTTTCAATAACTCAAAATCGGCAAGGTTGTTCAGCTTTCAGGAGGGACATTCCCCCATGGGTTGCACCATTTCAAATGTGACCACGTTAAATATATATTATGATATCAAAACAGCCATACTGCGTCATTTAAAATTTAGAACAGTTTATTACGATGGAAAATCATGTTAAAAATTTAATAACTAATTGCTATTTTAAAGCTTTTAGTATGTTTTGGTTCCACAATAATTTAGTTAATTAGTTCCAGTGCATGTGAATGCATGCATTAATTTCATAGCACACATTGATGAGCCACTAGTGACTCCACACAAAATGTTCTAAAGAATCAGTGAACGAACTTTAAGGAATCATAGAACGAAACTTCGTCTTTATGTAGTATTTTAACTTTCACTGCATTTAGCTCCCCACTATATAGAGACCAAATATGCTTTCAGTGTAGCTTTAAATGTTTGTCCCGAAAGGGGGCTACAAGCCGTATTTGGAGGTCACATAAAATGGAAATAAATTTTATACCTGGAGAAATCAGTCAACAATGTCCATTTATTTCCCTTGACACTTGTTAATGTTTGTAGAATTCCTGGAGAAAACCAAAGGGCTGCTCACTTGAACACTGCTTGTCCACCAGTGTCGAAGGTAGATCTTAAGGTGGGTTCAAGACACATGGGGTAGAAAAAGGATTTTAGTCTAACGTTCAAATTGGTACATACCTGTGAAAAAGAGTGATTAATTCCTTTGACAAGACTTAAGTTTTAGAGCGGGAATCATAAAATATGTTACTTTACTACAATTTTCTGGAAACATCCGTTGGATTTTGGAACAAGAAAACTTTGTTTTCTTGACCTGGACATGGGTAATTTGTCTTAATTTTCTTTCGGATGTCCCGAGGAATTCCCAAGTTGACCTTCTCTTTTGACATTAGATTTGACACACGTTTTGACATGCCGGTTCATTTATTCTCTTTGCCACTTGTTAATGTTCCTAGTGTTCCCGTGGTTGGTTAAAGTGAAAATTTCGTTCAAATTTAAAATTGCCATTGTAAGTTTTTTTTACTGCCTTTGAAATTTCCGTCAGTTTTTCTTTTGGGTAAAATTTATTTGTTCATTAGTGTAACAAGTTGCAAGATTTAATTTATAGAAAGGATGTTGTAAAAAGAGCCAATTTCTAAGATATAAAAAAGTCCAATGCAAAAAGATCCAAGGCCCCACAAGGTAAATCCTCCCAAAAATCTTGAGCATTCAAATTTTTAAGAGTAAATTTTTAAGTTTTTAAAAAACTATTGATTATGCTCTAACAGCACTTCGGTCTTTTATTGTGTTTTCTCAGTTTCACAGCAGTTAAAAGTGTGCGGGTACGCCGACGGGTAAGGATGCTGTTTATCAAGTTTTATCAGCTTAGAAATGAGAATTCGTTATTCTTGGAAATGGGAGTTAGTTAGAGAATCTTCGTTTTTTTGTGTCTGTCATACTATCTTTTTCATCAATTCTTCTTCTTTTTATGACATTTGGTATTAACCAAGTGACATATAGCGATCGCTAATTCTGTTGGTCTGTCTCGGTTTTGCTACTTTAGGCACTTCGAGGTAAGCTAGGACGATAAAATTTGGAATGCGTATCAGGGCCTGGACCAGATTAAATTAGAAATAGTTGTTATACCGATTTGAATATCTGGGTGTGGGGGGGTGTTGGGCCGGTTAATTCGAAAAAAATGAATTTTTTTTAACTTACGAACGTGTGATCGTGTCTCAGAGAAATGAAATTTGATGTTTGGAAGGATATCGTGTCTCAGAGCTCTTATTTTAAATACCGACCAAATCCGGTGACTTTAGGGGATCTGGAGGGGGGGGGGGAACCCAAAATCTTGGAAAAACTTAGAGTGGAGGGATCGGGATGAAACTTGGTGGGGAAAAATAAGCAGAAGTCCTAGATACGTGATTGACATAATCGGTACGGATCAGATGTGTTTGGGGGAGCTGGGGGGAGGGTTAATTCTGAAAAATTAGAAAAAATGAGGTATTTTTAACTTACGATGGAGTGATCGGATCTTATCGAAATTTTGTATTTAGAAGGTCCTCGTAACTCAGATCTCTTACTTTAAATCCCCACCGGATCCAGAGTCATTAAGGGGGGAGGTAGCTGGGGGAACCGGAAATCTTGGAAAACACTTAAAGCGGAGAGATCAAGATGAAACTTGGTGGGAAGAATAAAAACATGTCTAAGATACGTGACTTACATAACCGAAACGGATCCACTCTGGATCCGGTGACATCTGGGGGAGTTGGTGGAGGGAACCTAAAGTCTTGGAAAACGCATAGAGTGGAGGGATCGGGATGAAACTTGGTGGGAAAAATAAACAGAAGCCCTAGATGCATGATTGACGTAATAAGAACGAATCCGCTCTATTTGGGGGAGCTAGGGGGTGGGTTATTTCTAAAAAATTAGACAAATAAGGTATTTTTATCTTACGAAGGAGTGATCGTATATTAATGAAATTTTGTATTTAGAAGGACCTCGTAACTCAGATCTCTCATTTTAAATCCCGACCGGATCCAGCGTCATTGGGGAGAGGAGCCGGAAATCTTGGAAAACACTTAAAGCGGAGAGATTAGGATGAAACTTGGTAGGAGGATTAAAACATGTCCAAGATTTGTGACTGACATAACCGGACTGGATCCGCCCTCTTCGGTGGAGTTGGGACGACGGAGTACTTCGAAAAAATTAGAAAAAATGAGTTATTTGTAACTTACTAACTTTCATCTTAATGGAATTTAACATTGAGAAGGATCTTTTGCTTTAGAGCTCTTATTCTAAATCCCAACCAGATCCGGTGACATTGGGGGAGTTGGAGGGGGAAACCGGAATTCTTGGAAAACGTGAAAATTGAGGTATCTTTATCTTACGAATGGATGATCGGATCATAGTGAAACTAGATATATAGAAGGGTGTTATGTCTCAGATTCTCCATTTTCAATTCGAATCGGGTCCAGGGACATGTAGGGTTGGAGGGGGGAAGCAGAAATCTTGGAAAACACTTAGAGCGGAGAGATCGGGATGAAATTTGATGGGAAGAATAAGCACAAGCTATAGATACGTGATTGACATAATTGGAACGGATCTGTTCAGTTTGGAGGAGCTGGGGTGATGTTGATTTGGAAAAATAAAAAAAAATTGAGGAATTTTTAACTTAAGAACGAGTGACTGGATCTTAAAGAAATTTGATATTTAGCAGGAACTCATGTCTCAGAGCTCTTATTTCAAATCCTGACCAGATCTGTTGACATTGGGGGGGGGAATTGGATGGGGAAACCAGAAATCTTGGAAAACGCTTAGAGTAGAGAAATCGGGATGAAATTTGGTGGGTAGAATAAGCAAATGTCATAGATACGTGATTGACGTAACCTTACTGGATCCAATTTTCTTTGGGAGAGTTAGGTTTTGGGGTTCAGTGCTTTGGCGAGTTTGGTGCTTCTGGACGTGCTAGGACGATGGAAATTGGTAGGTTGTCCGGGAGCTCCACAAATTGACTTGATAAAGTCATTTTCCCCGATTAAACCATCTGGGGGACTGAAGGGAGAAGAAAAAGTAGAAAAAATGAGGTATTCATAACTTATGAGTAGGTGATCGGATCTTAATGAATTTTGATATTTAGAAGGACCTCGTGACTCAGAGCTTTTATTTTAAATCCCGATCGGCATTAAGCCTCCGATTTTCCTTTTAAATCAATCTATCTATTCTTAGAATTTTGCTAGAGTCCATACCATATGAGCTCTTGGCTCTTGGCTCGTCCGGCCTCGTCACAAGTGCCATATGACTTCTTAGCTCTTGGTTTCTTTACATGTTCAACTTATCACAATTTCCTTTCAGTTTTTGCACTATTTTGTATTTTTCAAAAAAAAACCATTGTACTAGTCGATTACAGCGACCACACTCAAGTTCTTGATCTCAGCAAAACCGATTTCTCTGTCGATAAATCATAATGAAATATACCAAAATATGATGAAAATATAATACTTTAGTAACAAGATTATGGAAACTACAACCGAGAATTATAGAAAGCAGACCGCCCAGACCGCATTATATAAGTGCCTAACGTAACCAGCTCTATATATTAAATATTCAATTAAAATATGCCCTGCATAGTAGTTTATCTCACTAAGACTAAGCTATTTATTTCCAAATGCAGACAGAGAAACCGTTTTTACTGAGATCAAGAATTTGAGTGTCGCTGCTATAATAGACGAGTACCAAAAGTTTCTATTTCTTCTCATCGTTGTAATCATATGGTCTTCTATTTTTGATATGCACAAAAATTACCAGTATGCTTTATTTACCCAATCTAGTAATTAGAATCTTAAATAATTTTCCTACTTACCATACTTTTCCTTGCTGTTTTCCTACTATTTTGTGTTTTTCAAAAAAAAAAAAAAAAACATTGTTTTAGTCGATTACAGCGACCACACTCAAGTTCTTGATCTCAGTAAAACCGGTTTCTCTGTTGATAAATCATAATGAAATATACCAAAATATGATGAAAATATAATACTTTAGTAACTAGATTATGGAAACTACAACAGAGAATTGTAGAAAGCAGGCCGCCCAGACCGCATTATATTAAGTGCCTAATTTAACCAGCTCTATATATTAAATATTTAATTAAAATATGCCTGCATAGTAGTTTAACATGGTAGTTTAACCCCTTTTGAAATCTGAATCTAAGGGTGTCCAAAAAAGAACGCCAGACTTGAGAAGCCCGTTATTTTAATTTGTTGTTGTTGGCAACATTGTTTTTGCAGGTTTTGTTATCACTGACTGAGCTTATGTTTTGATACTTTTTGTTTTCCAGGTTGATGTTTGTTGTGTATTGTCACGGAAAGATAAATAAATTCGATATATAGTAGATTCAAATCCGGCGTTCTTTTTGAAACACCCCTTTTAATATTCTTTTCTAACCGTATTATCCATGTTTTTTTTTTTATATTCACCCCTTTTAATATTCTTTTCTAACCGTATTATTCATGTTTTTTTTTATATCTGCTATTTTATAAAAGTGTTAAACAATATTTCTTTTCATGAAACAATAACAACCTTTGACATGTACACAAGTTTCACACTTTCTCAATGCCTCTCATAAATGTAAATACAGCTAAAAGACGTCGATAACTTAATGTTTCAACTTCTTCATTACTAGAATAGTATAAACATCCAAGGGAAACTGAATAACTGGAGGAGAACGTTCCATTTGGCCCGTTGAGGCAAATAAAACTCTTGTCAGATTATGTAAATCTACCAAAATGCATCCTTGTCACTTCATCACCAATTCAAAGTTTTCTAACAGCGGAATTAGAATAAACGATCTTCGGCAGGAGGAACAGTTTGAGGTTAAAAGTACCAAGGACAATGAAAATGAAATAGGATTGTTTTAATTGTTTAAGTGGGAACTTACAAAACTACAATTAACTTACGAGAATTCAATTTTTAGTGAAAAAGTCCTCCATATGCAGTTACACAGTTTTTGGAGGTAAACAAAAATGCATACTGACCAATGGTCTGCGTTGTGTAGAGACCGACCTCCTAATTCACTGCCTACGGCCGGGATTGCAAATTGTGGTTGGGGGTAAATCATCTAACGCTTCCTGTGTCTTCCTCCAGATTTCTTTTGGTACCCATTTATAAATGGGTCGACTCTGGCGGAGCTTATAGAGTCCCAAGTGACCCCCGTTCCAAATCAAATAACTAGCGACATCAGGACTCGAACCTCTGTCGAACCCAACCCCTAACGAGGGTTGAACCGGACACCCTCAATTACTCAGACACCATTTGGTGAAAAATTCTACAATAATTTGTAAGGGTGCCATCTTACCTTCATGTCTCAGGATGAATTCCTAGTTCGGTTGATTGATCCTTTCAAAAGTTAAACTGCAAAAACCGTTTTAGGTAGGTCAGTTTTTTCTGGCACCTTGCAGATTGTTGTGCTAAACTGTAAGTATAATACCAGAAATTTTTTCGCTGGTTTCTCTAAATTGTTTTGTCAGTCGGATTGTAAAGGGGTGGGTGTGGGGGTAGTCTGTTTTTTTTTTAGTTGAACCGGACGGTTTCCGGCTCTACCCTATTTGATCCTGTCAAAAGATTCTTATTCAAGATCAGTACAAATTAGGCATATACAGCAGCTTTGGAACTTTACAAAATTGGACAGTCTCGTTCCAACGATAATGTTTCTACTCCTGGACGAGCAACTGACCCCAGTCCTGCTCCCAGGCCATCAACCACCAACCTGCAAGGTCAATTGCAAGGTCAAAACCCCAGAAATGATCAGGTCTTTCCCGTTTATGAGAAATGTGCACGCAAGCTCTCGTAAGCGCCGCAAAACAGGCAGAACCAGGATACTCACTAACAGGCCAGGAAAGAAAAAAAGCATGGAAAGGGAGAATAAAAAAACCTAAAGAGACGCACTTTCACCTGATGAATCATTAAATCTTGGTTAAGACGACAATAATGATGACCTGCCGTTCAGTCCATCTTCCTTGTCAGTAGGAGATTATGTCGTTCTCAAGTTCCAGCTCAAGAAGTCAACCCTCTGCTATGATGGCTTAGTGCCGGAGATTAAGCTACGATTAGTTTCAAGTGCAAGAAAAGCAAAAGGTTTGTTTTCCCCGAGGCAGAAGATTTTGAGAGTGTGGATTTTTCTGATATTCTCCCAAGTCTGCCAAAATCCTGTGGAGGATTCAGCATAATGCCTCAGAGCTTTCGCCAGGAATTTAATTTTCCACAACAAAATGTGCTGCCCTAATCAAGCAAGTTTATAATATTGTAATTTTGTACAACTCTGTTCAAAGTAAAAAAAAAAAAAAAAAATGCTTTATGGACGAATTTACTGTTTGTACAGGATCACCGGTAGATTTTTTGAATTTTTTTTTAGCTTGTCTGGGTCAAGCCCCAGCGTGACCCAACCAACCCCACTAGGTGGGGTTGGTTCGAACACTTTAACCGAAATTATAAATGTAGATTTTGAGAAAATTTGAAGAACAAAAAATCTGAAAAATATCCCAAGCATTCCTTATTCTGACAGGTATCTAGAGAACATCAATTTTGAGCGTCCATTCATAAACAAATTAGATGTTTGTGATCGGCGAATTTTGTCCAGTTCGACCCCGACCTCCCCTACCTTAATTGTGTTCAAGGTTAAAAAAGTGTTTTGTTTTTATGAACATGGTGTTTTAAATATGAATAATAATGTAAAATTAATATATCAATGAGAAGCTCTTCAGAAATTTTTTATATAAGCGTCACCCATGAAAACTAAAACAAGGATGCGTTTTTCAAAGCGCATTTTCGACCCCCTCTTGCCCTTTTAAGTGCACTTTTGTTATATTTTATCCATTCAAATGACATTTTGAGGAGTGGCGCGTTTCGTATCCCTCTCTAAATAGTGCCTTTGGTTCCACACCAACTCCTTGAAATTCTTTACGTCGAATAAATCTCTACATTAGTGGACTATTAATCTATCATTGGAGCAGCTATTAGAAATTCCTATGCCAATTATGATGAGCGGAGAAAAAATAAACAGATTACAATAGCTTCTATGACATATACAATATTGTCGTATAATATGATGGGGGAGCTTACTTATGTGGTTATGACAATGATGGATTGAAGTACCTATTAGATTCTGTGGGAAATTGTTCTACAGTCAATGTTAGAAAAGGAAACATTTGGCTGCAAAAGAATAAGATCACTAAAAGATTACCAAAAAAAGTGAAAAAAAGAAACGTCTTGAAAAATACGAGGAAAAGTCTTTTGTAATAAATCGCTAAAAAAAAATTAGAAAAAAAAAATCTCGGGCCCTTTGATTTAAGGGAATTGAAGGGTAGTTGATTTGCTATCAAGGGAGCTATTCAGAGAGAGAGAGTGGGGAGGGGCATGCCAAGCGTACATCAAAGTACTTCTTAATTACATACAGTGTGACAAAGATGCACGGAGCCTCGACTCTTAGGCGAAGTACCCAAGTATTTTTAAAAGGAGAGGGAAGTGAAAACAAGCACTTTTAAGGTCACATTTTTATATTTTTACGGGTTAAGGTTTTGCTCTTATATATTGATATTTAGAGTGACAGGGAAATCAAATCTGAATATTTTTGACCCCTCGATCTATTATGAATCTATTTGTACCTGAAAATCGCGATTTTCGAGGATTTTATTTTTGCTATTTCAAAATTATATGATTTTTAAAATGGTACCATGTCTTTGTCAGTGTTATCGCATTAAACCAAGAAAATAAATAAGCATAATTGATTACCTAAATTTGACAACGCTTCTAAGGAGAATTTTACGTCTTCTACGAAGGCGTAAAAATTCAAAACATCAATAATCGGTTGATTCTCAGAGGCAACTACATCGTCTTAACCTGATTTTTTCTATATGTTTATGGTTCTATTCTATGAAGATTTTTCAAAATTCGACAGCTTCTACTGTCAAAAATTGGATACATCAATTAGATTTTTAGTTTTATTTTGTACTTAGTATTTAATTTATGTTAAATTCAGGGTCAAAATGCCAACTTTTATCAGTTTTACCTACTCTTTGTATGAATCGAATGATAAGCTGCTTTTATGCTCCGAAGTTAACC
Organism: Artemia franciscana; assembly: GCF_032884065.1. Taxonomy (NCBI): domain Eukaryota; kingdom Metazoa; phylum Arthropoda; class Branchiopoda; order Anostraca; family Artemiidae; genus Artemia; species Artemia franciscana. The sequence goes on from NC_088882.1 coordinate 8,610,230, forward strand.
TAAAACAAAAGAAAGAGTTTTCTATTGTAAAATCTAAAAATGATATATGTTTAAAATTAGCGTAAAATATTGATTCTTCTAATATACACATTTTTTACAATTCCTCTTTGTGCTACAAGGCAGAGTTTCGTGAACTTCATATTTCCTTATTATTTACATTATATATAGGCAGGGCTCTATTCATGATTCGTTTTCGATAGGGGTTTACAAAGAATTTTTTAACGAGGGAGGGTTCACAAAAAAACTTTAAAAACGCATCAAAAATTAGCTTATATTCAATTTTGTTACGTTTTTACGATTCAGAAAAAATGTTTCGGAAGAGGGAACTAAAACCCCTACCCCCTAGATACGGCCATACATATAGGACATAATTTATATATATATATATATATATATATATATATATATATATATATATATATATATATATATATATATATATATATATATATATATATATATATATATATATATATATATATATATATATATATATATATATATATATATATATATATATATATAAATGTGTGTGTGTGTGTGTGTATATATAATAACATCTTTGGGTGTGAGAAATATCACAAAGACCGTTTACCGATGTTTTTTATCCCTGTATTTGAACCTTTTGAGTCGAATTTTACGAATTTTCAATATGGCTCTTTGTGTGAGCCGAATGATTAGCTGCTTTTATGCTCCGAAATTAACCTAAACAAAAAGAAGGTGACATCTCAATTTATCGCTGCCTGATAAGAAAAATTTAATGAGTGATTGAAAAGTTGCTTCACAAAAAGATAGGAATGATGTTCCCTAGAATTTCCAGTATGGCTCTTTGTGTGAGCCGAATGATAAGTTGCTTTAGAGCTACAGAATCAAAGAAAGAAAGAAAAGAAAAAAGAAAGAAAATTAAGTACCGGTTTTGTGCTGCTGAAGCCGGAAAATTTTAATTGTGGTTTAATCTAGTTATAATTTAAAAGTTGCCTCTTCTAAAATATGAACGGCGGTCCTTAGAATTTCAATTTGACTTTTTACACGTGCTGAATGATAATTTGCTTTTGTACTACAAAATAAACCTACAAATTAATGAAATAAGATGGAATATCAGTACGGCGCTGGCGCGATCGGAAGATTTTAAATGGTTGATTCAAAAGTTGCTTCTTCTGAAAATGTGAATGGCGATCCTTGAAATTTTCAATATGATTCTTTGTATGAGCAGAATGATATGTTCCTTTGTGCTACAAAATAAACCCAAAAATTAGAAAAAAAGAAGATGAAATCTTAATTTTGCGCTGCTAAGATATTAAGATTTTAATGGCTGATTCAAAAGTTTCTTCTTCTAAAAACGTGAATGGTAATCCTTAGAATTTTCATTATGGCTCGTTAACTCCTTCACACTAAGATTCAGCAGACGCATAAAACCTAGTGATAGAATTGAAGAAAATACTAGCGATGGATAGGGTATATTTTATTTCAAAAAACTCCGACGACGGGGACCCACTCTTCACTACCTGGCGTCCATCTTGGAAGATCACTTTTTTCATTGTGTTTGTGGTTCTTCTATCAGTTTTTTTTAACAAATTTTTGTAACACATTTACAAAATTTTACAAAAATTTTACTCATTTACAAAAAACACATTTACAAATGCCTCACATTTTTGTAACAAATATAACTTGGTGCTGCGTGTGGGACTCCACCATACTTGGAGCTTGTCACCTGGTGTAAATGATCTTTGAAAATGGGAGAACCCTTCAACGCCAAAAATATATTAACAAAAACGCTGAAATAGGAACGGGCCGTAATGTCTTGTAAAAGTCTTGTGTGTCTCCGTAAGTCTTGAGAAGGCGTCACAAGGTGAACTTTTTTTCAATAGGTGTTGGTGATTCTGTTTCATTTAATCCTATTATTTTATTGATGATGAAGCTAGCATTGAACTAATTTTTTTTTGCTCCATTTACATTTTTCACGTATAATTTCCCACAATTGAATTACTAGATAATTGGATTTTCTGCTTTTTTTTTATATTTTCCTAATTTGTAGTTGTTTTTACGAGTTTGCTTTTGAAGAAGCTGCAGCTTAAACCAAATTATCTACTTTTCTTTGTTGACTGTTTATTTTGTGACTTGCATGTCTAACAGAGAATTTGCTATAATTAAATTGCTTGAAATCATGTTTTGTTCATGGTTCTCTATTTTTTGGCTCTCCTTTCTCATGTTATTATGTATCCTGTGTGATCTTTGTCTATTCTGTTTATTTAATTGTTCTATTAATGAAGAAGTTAATATTGAACTAAATTAAACATATTTGTTACATTTACATTTTTAAGATATAGTTTCCATAATTTACTTACTAGATAATTGAATTTTCTTTTTTGGTTTTTATTTTCTATTCCTTGTATGTAGTTTTTTTTTTACTTTAGAAGAAGGTAAAGCTTGAGCTAAATTATTCAATTTCTTTTTGTTAATTACTTATTTTGTGAATTGCATGTCTAAGAAGAATTTCACAGTAATTAGATTGCTAGAAATCATCTTTTATTATTTTTTTTTGTCTTTACTGTCCTATTTTACTATGTCTCCTGTCTTGTCGTTGTTTATTTTGTTTTATTTAATCGTTTGTATTGTTCTATTTGTGACGAAGTCAAAACTAAACTGAATTATACATTTTTTTTATTACATTTACATTTTTCAAGTTATAAGTTTATTAATCCACCTTCACAAATAAATAAATTAAACAACACTTTCGCGCTGGAGGAAACCGATGCGGGTCTGAGGTCGCGCGAAACTCCACGTAACTACTTACCTATGAACTCCACCATTTACTTAAACCTCAACTATTTAATGAAAACTATTATAAATAAACCAAAAATAAATAAACTATTACCTATATATATGACAAAAATAGATAAGTAAAGAAATAACTGAATTAAAAGAAAAATAGATAAATAAAAGTATAAAAGAAAAATAATAATAACAAATCCAGTCTTCATTACTCTTCAATGCTCAACTCCCCCTCCCATATATATATATATAAATATATATATATATATATATATATATATATATATATATATATATATATATATATATATATATTAGGTAATTATATTATATATGGTATAATATATATATATATATATATATATATATATATATATATATTATAATATAATATAACATAATACAATCATGGAATATAGTTTCCCTTAATTCAAATACTAGTTAATTGGATTTTCTGCTTTAAGTTTTTCTTTTTCCTTTTCATAATTTATAGTTGTTTTTATTTTTTATTTTTCCTTGTCATAATTTATAGTTGTTTTTATTAGTCCAGTATTGAAGAAGCTACAGCGTGAACTAAATTATCTACTTTTTTTGTTAATTGTTTATTTTGTGACTTTCATGTTTAAAAGGGATTTCGTCATAATTGAATTACTAGAAATCATGTTTTATTCATGTATTCATGTTTTCTTACTTTTTGTCTTTCCTGTTTTATCTTATGGTTTGCTTTTTTGTTATTTGGACCAAGAAAATACTTTTGATTTAAAGTGACAAGCGACCGGCTTAGAGTTTTTTGGTTTTAATAAATAAAGCTGTGTTCTAAAGTCTAGTTGGGTAAAAGCGTGACCCTTTATATATAATTTTTATTTTGAACACTTGAAGTCAGGGAGGAAGGGATCTTTGGCAGCAATTGCACTGAGCCGTTTCACCTCGGCTGCTAAATTAATAATTGTTGTAAAGATTTCATTATCCAGTTCACAGAGACAATTACAAGGGGAGTCAAAAATTCTAATGTTCCTATTTTCTGGTTCGAAAGTGCCTCTGGCAAATCGTTAAGCAAAAAAACTAAGACAAATCTGCTTTGGCCTGGAGACATGTATTTTTGTTGGTGAGGGGGGGGGGGGGGTTGAAGAGCTTTAGGCTATATGAATAGGGTAGCTTCAAATAGATCGTTTCCAAGTTATGAATCCCATCTTTATTTTTTAAGCTTTACTACAACCTTTTCTAATTAGGTGTTTTTGTGGAATTTTTTTTAATTTGATTGAATTTTGTTTGCCTTATTGTACAAAAGAAAATTTTTGCTATGTTTGCTATTTTTTTCTATCTGACCAAGAGATTTTCTTAGAAAACAAGTGAGCTTTCATGTATTTTTCTTTCTTTTTTCGTTTTTTGCAAGAAAAATGGTAATGTAGCATATGTTAAAATTTTGTTAAGTTGTTTGTTAGTGCATGTTGAGTTTGCAAACGAAAAAGAAGAAGAACACAAAAAATACATGCCATGGAGATGACTTAAAACCGGTACACCGTGAAAATGTATGTGGGAAATTCCACTCCCGCAATCCGGGCCTCAAAGGGGCCAAATCTAAGACATTTTAATAGGCAAACTTCGTTTGCGTTTTAAAAGTATATTTGTTCGTTATCAAGAATTGTTTTAATCAAGTTCGACTGAACAGACCCGATAATTATTTTGCAACCGGACCTATTTGATTCCTTCTCTCCCCCTAAAATTCATATTATGTTCACATAATAAGTCTACATTATTGTCGTGATGAAGTTTAGGAATTCATGAATTATGAAACTGTCAAAAAAAAAAAAAAAAAAAAAAAAAAAAAAAAAAAAAAAAAAAAAAAAAAAAAAAAAAAAAAAAAAAAAAAAAAAAAAAAAAAAAAAAAAAAAAAAAAAAAAAATTGGAACTTTCATGGGTCCAAACCAGTGGTGTAATTTTGTCAAAACCCTGCGAGGGGAGGGAAGTTGGACCCAATTTTCTCAAATCAAGTAAAAATGATAGTGAAAACTGAAAAACGAGCCATATAGTACCAAAAGAGGTAAAGGTATACTAAAGAAAACTGACCAGTTTCTGTGGATGCTTGAATTCTCCAGGTTTGTCTTAGTTTTGAAAAGATTTTTTTTGGAGAAACTTAATTTCAGCTGGGGGGAAAACTGAGGTCGGGGGGGGGGCAAACTGAGGTCGGGGGGGCAAACTGAGGTCTAGTGGGGGCAGTTGCTACCCCCCCCCCAACCCCTGCCCCATTGCAAATTAGGCTCGTGGTCCGAACAATTACAAACATATCATGAAGTTCAAATCTAAAACGAGTTATATGCTTTTGTACTTAAGCAGTTACTGATTAAAGGGCTGATTGCTGGAAGATAAACTGAAAATCAAAAGGGGTCTGTGATCAAAATAGTCGAAAAAACTCTGTGCTATTGTACAAAACATGGAAATATTATATCAGAAGAGGGACTGGGAAATGTTATGTGGTCTCTCAGTTATAATCAGCATGATATGTCTTATAGGAAATAAAGAAAGGAAAGTAGGAAAAAATATCAGTTAGTTGATATGATCGATTGGCTAACCCAGTCCCAGGAGACATATTCCGCGACATTTTTTCCCCATCCACTAATATTTGTTTTTTCTCAATTTTTTTTTTTTTTTTTAGCTTAGTCAGACATTTTTGTCTATTAAAGAAGTTTAAAAGGCGCTTATGAGAAAAGAAAACAAGTTATTGTATACTGTTGTTTAATCCACAATTATACATTTAATCACTGTTACTTACATTCAAATCTCAACAAAAATATTTTATGTTCGAATAAAATGACTGTCGAGAAATTTTTAGCTCTTGATCAGAGTTTCGGATTTTGTTTTCCAAATCTTATAAACTCCCAAATAAAACCTATGAAAAAGAAATTTTAGGGCTGTTTTTTAATCCTCTTCATGTAATAACTGACTTTATTATTTTTTAAGTAATCAAAATTTTAGTCATAAACGACTTAAAACTTAATCTTAAACAAACGAACAGAAACTTACAATCTTTACCTAAACCCGTCTCGTATCGCCATCTATATAAGATTATTTTTGTAACCCTAAGTTTTGATAAAGATGACTTTTTTTGCTGTTTACTTTTCTTACAACTTTTTTTTTGTAAAATGGTTTTTGAAACTAATGACGGTAAAAAAAAAAACAACAACAAAATAAAACGAAAACAAAATGCCCTCTACTATAGAATTTGTGCGGTTGACCTTCTTGCGTTCCAAACAAGGTCTTATCCAGGAGGGGGGTAAGAGCCTCCCCCCCCGAAATGTTTGTCTAAATCGTACCCCCTTCCTTCCCCAAAAATCCTGGATACGGCCTTGGTTTCAAATTATCTTTTCCTATCTGCAAGTGATATGCAGCCGTATGATGTTCTTGACATTTTTAAATTGTTTTTTCTGTATTCGCGGTTTGTTGATTGACTGATTACTTTTCCCGCAGTTTTCTCTGTGTAAATATTGACAAATGAACATTATTCTATGGCAGTGTTTATCTCAAAGTTGGGAAAGCCGAACACGAAAACAAACATACCTAAATGGTCTAGTAAAAGTTTGGTCGTAGGAATCAATATCTTATTTTTCATTCCAGTCCATGGTCTTTATTGCTTTACTGTTTCAATACTTCGGGAGGGGGAGGACCTAAGATTCCTTTTAGATATGAAATTGATAGTGTCACGGCAAGCAGTTTTTATCAATGCCATCTTAAACTCTGAACGTGTCTATTTGGCGTTAACGTTTTAGGAGACACTTTATCAAACGGTGCGCTTCGGGTAGAAAGCTGAAACGCCGTGTTCGTTGGGTAGTTTGTGAGTGTTTTGCTGAATAGCTGTTGATAATAAAAGAAAACATTTTTAAGTTTTTGCGAATTTGACCAGATTCAATTAATTTCATACAAAAGGAGTGATTTAGAGTCATGTTTCAATTCAAAAAGTCGAGCTAAGAGACTACAAAAGGAACGCTAACAGACTCCAAGGCGTTCAGGAATCCTAAAACAAAAAAGCCTCTCAGGAGATTCAGTACTCTAAGCGTCTTTTCTTCTGTTCTGTTTGACGTTTCTAGAAACGTTTTGAAACGTTCTAGAAACTGTTTTTAAATTTTGTTTTCGATGCCCACTCAATTTAAGGGTTTTCTTATATTCCAGATATGTATCCATTTGAGCACACATCAGAATCTACGATCACAGTTAAACGTGGCCGAGCCGCTATACTATCATTGCCATCTATTGAAAGCAACCCACCCCCTGTCGTAACTTGGCTTTCTGACGACCGTACATTATATGGAATACGATATGCAACTACTCCAGACAATAAATTGGTTGTACTTGCAGTTGATCAAAGAGATCAGAAGTCGTACAGGTATTAGTTATATATTAATATGCAAATACATTGATTTAGCTTATTGCATTCAATGTCTAGTTGTGGGTATGTGTAACATTGAAATTGAAAACATAATATTTATTTATATTGTTTTCCATATAACAAGGACAACATTTATTAAAAAGTAGGCCTATGTAGAAAAATAGTAAGATGAAAGTCCTAAAGTCTGTGCTCGTTGACCAACCCCAATAAATACACATTCTAAACTATCAAAGTGCGCCTACTTGGGCGAATTTAGTAAAGAACATTCAGGCCTCTATTTATTCATTTCTTTCTCTCCCCCCACCACTTCGTTTATAAGGGTTAGAGATAGACAACTAGGAGAGGCTAACTCGATTGGAAATTAAAAGTTCTAATGCCCTTTTTAATGACCAAATGGGTTGCAATAATATAATAGGCAATTTTTCATATAAAAACTGCATGTTTGTGTATTTGCACTCTTTAGGGAGGGTCAAAATATCGAAGGATGGAAATCCCATGATATCCAATTCATTTTTATCGTCTAGAACTTAGATCAGGAGGTTTAGGGCCCTTTTCTTGGTAAAAGATGCTCTTTTATAAAAACAAAAAATATGTTTTTTGTTATAATAACCAAGTGAAATAACAACCAAGTCAAATCCAAAACGAGCGAAAGCTACCTCAAAGAAGAGTAGGCCCAAGGCCCCCTGTGCCCTTTAAAGACCAGACCATAATTTGCACTTCACTGAAAACAAAATACGTTTCTCCCTTGTGACTTTAATCAATCCGAATTTCAAGATTTTTAGTAATGAATGCCAGTATGTATATAAGACTGTCACTCCACATTCATTTGTTCTTTTCAGTTATCTTGATTCTGGTGGGGATTTTTTCTTTCTTTTTTATCGATATTTCTTAAGAGGAATAAAAACACATATTACCGAATAAAATTTATTTTCAGTAAAGTGTAAATTACGTTCTAGTCTTTCGAAGGCACAGCTGACAAATCTTAGCTGCCAAACATCTTGACTTGCCCTTTTTCTGCAGCTCAATGTAATGGTATTTGATTCCAACGAGTCAAGATATATATATAGTAGCTGACAAACATCTATTTTCCGATTCTGGGCAGCTCAATTTAAAGGCGTATTCTTCTTACAATTTAAGGCATTTATGTTTGTGCTATTGGGAATCAGAAGCTGTTCTCCTTACAACAGGACTAGGCGTTTTTTCGCCTCCTATTGCATTTGAAATTTATATATTATATGGGAATTTGTTTTACAGTAAGCTCCCCAGATTCATGGTGACTGAGTTTGCAGAGTCATACTACTGACCGCCACCCCAAGTCAAAGGATTTGCTACACCATGCCTTGAACCTTCGTTCCCCGCATACGATTATAAGTCCATACGAAACATTATTCGTCATACGATATTATAACCGCATACGATTATAGGTCCATACGATAGTCCATGCGAAACATTATTCGTCCATACGATATTATAAGCGCATACGACTAAAGTCCATACGATAGTCCATGCGAAACATTATTCATCCATATGATATTATAAGTGCATACGATTTTAAGTCCATACGAAACATTATTCGTCCATACGATATTATAAGCGCATACGATTATAAGTCCATACGGTAGTCCATGCGAAACATTATTCGTCCATACGATATTATAAGCGCATACGATTATAAGTCTATACGATAGTCCATGCGAAACATTATTCGTCCATACGATATTATAAGCGCATACGATTATAAGTCCATACGGTAGTCCATGCGAAACATTATTCGTCCATTCGATATTATAAGTGCATACGATTATAATTCCATACCTTAGTCCATGTGAAACATTATTCGTCCATACGATATTATAAGCGCATACGATTACAAGTCCAGCGTGCCATCGTAGCTGATTCAGTCACCTTAGCAAGTCCAGTATACCTGACATACATCTAACTCTCCATAAGAATATGGAGTATAACTCTCAATATATATATATATATATATATATATATATATATATATATATATATATATATATATATATATATATATATATATATATATATATATATATATATATATATATATATTCTCTTGGATATATATATATATATATATATATTCTCTTGGATATATATATATATTCTCTATATATATATAGATTCTCTTGGAATTAAATATGTTATACATTGATTAAATTTAAAACCAAATAAAAAAAGAATATTTCTCTTGGAAAAGGCTATAGCTGCACTGGTGGTGAAATTGAGCTCTTAAACATTTCTCCACGATGTTACAGTCTCTTGCTCACAGAAGGAGTAAAAAAAACAAAAACAAACAACAGCAAAAAAGTTATTTTCTTTGTTGTTCAAGCCAGGGACCGTAAGGGTTTTCGGCTAAAACGATTCCAATGGCGTACTTTTTGTTTGAACCCAGCGCAATTATTAGGGGGTTTCAGACTGTTGCTTGAAGTTACCTTAGATTCGTTTTTAAAATAACATATTACTTTTAAGACTAATTTAGACAATACTTGCCATCACTAAATGAGCTTCTTTTCAGTTTTTCAAACGTATTTTTTAATTTTTGGTTACTGTGGGCCGTTATTCGTCCTTTACTGAACCATGATAATAATAAGAAGAAGCTTAGCACGCTACTTATTACGTACTAAGTAAACATTGGTGCTGAAGCCTTTCAGACATACGCACTGGTAAGGGTCAAGTCAATGTAATGCACATATATAATTAAAGCTGCATTTATTTTATGTTTCGGACCTGTAATTGATGAAGAACACGACGTACCAATTAATCCCTTTATAAGCCACAGTAATGGATATTGCGGTATCTGGGAAACTAGACGGGGATAAGCTTGTCTAAGATAAATGAAGATCCACTTATATGGACGAGGAAAAAAAAGACAATGAAACATGTACTTGAAGAAAGAAACAGGACTTACTAATCTTAGAAAACCAACTTTTTTTTACTAATTGTTATAGTGTCATGTTAGAAACCATGAGTACATATCGATTGAATGCTGGCCTTAATCTGGTGATCAATTTTGTCTAGCAACATGCCTTTTGTTCAAAACATAAAACATAAATGATAAATTTTCTGGACACAGTGATTAAAATGCAATCGAAAAGAATATTTCGGCTATTAACTAGTATTGGCACTATAGAAATGTAATGCAAATGCTAAAACAAACAAACTAATAAGGATCTGCTAAATAGACAAATCAGTAAGAATACCTCCACTGAAAACTCAAAACTCTTCGATAAAATAACGTTGAACTAAAATCCAAAAAAAAAAATAATAATAAAAGTTTGGTTAGAGCCTTACCTTGATTGCCTTATAAAGGTTTACTTGATGCTTGAAATCTTAGCTAAGCCCATGAAGTAGTCGAGGTAAAAAAAAAAAAAAAAAAAAAAAAAAAAAAAAAAAAAAAAAAAAAAAAAAAAAAAAAAAAATCTTCACCTAATGTTCCAAGAAGCGCAGGTACCGGTCTTCTGATTCTTTAACTTCCGCCAGGAGGCTACGCGAGGCTGGGGGAAGCAAATCATCCGACACTTCCCTTGTTAACCCCCCCCCCCCTCTGTATTTCTCTTGGTGCACATTTAGAACTGCGATGACTGAGGCTGAGGTTATAGAGTCACATGTTTGACCCTTCCCCCCTAAATTTCAAACAATCAGTAATAGCAGGATTCGATCTCCTGTCCAGTAATTAATTAATGTTGCCCAGCTTCATAATTACAAAAAAAGAAACAGAGTAAAAAAACAAAAATCTTAAAACGAAAATAATTTATAAGAATAAGGATAAAGAATGCAAAATTAATTCAAACAAAGCTTGTAAATAATGCTAATAGAAAAAAGTGAAGCGAATTATTGAACTCGTTTTAGCACATTCTGCTCTCGTGATTTCGAAATATCTCTGGACAAACCAGGTCTTGAAGGGAATGTTTTTGTAAAATTATTTATTCATTATACATGATTTGAGATATAATTGTTGTATGATATTATTATTTGGCTTATATTTATTATATAATTTTATTGTTTACACATTTATAAATATTATTTATGATTTGCTATAATTTATTTTCTGTGTATATGTATCATATAAACGTATTATATATTTTATATTAAATGTACATTATTTTTAGATTATTATGTTGTGTTCATTTGTATTTTTAGTTTGTATTCTATACCATTCATTAATTTTTTATGATTTAACACACTTTATGAAATAACGAATAAGCCTTTTTTTAAGTTCAAGAGCAGTATTGCAAGGGCAATTTATTCGTAATTTATAAAATTAATTATGTATAATTATATTTAATATGTTGGTATGATTTTTAATTTTATTAATCTTTATAGTATATTTAATCTTTTATTTTTCAATATTGGCCTAATTTGCGAGATTAATAAACATTTTCTCAGTTGAAGAAGAACATTACAAGAGCACTGTTATAATTTATATATGTCATATAACTTATATTTTTATTCTATTTATATAATTAATCTATCTTTTATGATTAAATATAACTTATGAAATAAACCAACTTTGTTTTAAGGGCAAGAGCTACAAACACACAGTTGGGTCATGAGGAAACAACCGGAGCTTTTCATTTATTGGTTGGAGGAGGTGATGATACTGATGAAGAAATACCAGAGATTGTGGTGCCACCCCAAAATGTGGAAACGATTAAGGGGGAACCGAGTACAGAATTAGCTTGCATTGCTAATTATCCGTAAGTAGCAGTGGCTTAATTTATAATAAAAGATGAAAGCGAAAATAAAGGCAATATAATAATTTATATTGGATTTTACCAAGTAGAAATATTTAGTGGTATTATTTAGCATGTCAATACTAAAAGATAATTAAATGAGTAGTTATTTTAAGATAGTTGAAATCTAGAAGAAATAGTGTTTCGGCTCTATATTAGTTAGCTGTTTTCAGCAAGCAAATAAATAAATATAGATTTAAATCATATAGTAAAATGCGTGAAAATTACAACTAAAATCAAAACTAAGATCATCTGATTGACATTAACAAGCTGTTTACTCCCAAAAGTTTACTCCCATATTGTCCTGTTTAGCGATTCCTACTTGTAAGAAATATCTACTGTTTTTTACCCACTCCCCCCCAAAATGAATTAAATGTTTATTTCATGAGATACAAAAAGAGATAAGGGGCCAATATGAGAATCTAATCCCCCTCCCCTAAAAAAGCGCTTCTTTGTCTTAAGTGTACATTGGACCTAAAAAATGAAAAAGGCCGAGTACTTTTATGCGCTGCAAAACAAGATAAAAAGGAAGTTAATTTATTTACCAAGGCAACATTGACTACATCCATGAAGAAAAAAGGTATTTCGGACTGATAGAAATATATGAAAAAATATAAAAAATATATAGAAATATATGAAAAAAGATAGTTGAAATAAGTTATTTCTGACCGGTGAAAATCAAAACTAGGATCATATGAATGACATGAACAAGCTTTTTATTCCCAAAAACAACCAAAAACAACTTTCAAAGAAAAGCTACACCTTCTTAAGGTTTTATTTGCAATATGTTTTTAGCTTATTTTTGGCCGATTTTTCACTAATGTTTTTCTGTTTAAACTTGGCACCTGCTTCTAAAACTGCATAAATGCATATGGGGATCTTTTTCATTTTTCTAATTTTTTAAGATTCATATGATTGTGTAAATTATTAAAGGAAAAATATTAAAAGAAAAAAAAAATAGTTGGCGCAAACGTAAAAACAAGACGGGAAATGGTCAGTAGTCATTTTTTTTCAAGGTCGACAGAAAAGTTTTTCCAGGCTAAGTAGCCGTCAGAGGCAATCGATTTTTACAAGCGAAGTTACCTCCTTTTCAAGTTTCTGTATCCTTCTTTCCATGATATTTGTGGGAAATTGAAATCCTTAGCTATTAGCAAATTACCTTTTTGTGATGCACTATTTGTTTGAAATATGTGCAATATGTTCTATGCTTATTTTTGGCCGTTTTTTCACTAATGTTTTTCTGTTTAAACTTGGCAACCGCTACTAAAATTGCATAAATGCATATGGAGACTTTTCTCATTTTTCTATTTTTTTAAGATTCATATGATTGTATAAATTTTTACTTGCAAGAAATGGAAGATACTAAATCATGTAACTCGATAATATGGATGTAAATGTGGCAAAAAATATTTATTCACAGAGAATCTGTGAGTGCATTCGTTGCATCGTCAGGCCAAGAGCCTTCCTCAGCTTTTAAGTAGAAATAAAGCAGTGTTTCCGATGTCCCCAAATTTTTGGCGTTGCTTCGAATTTCTCTGAGCTAAAACTGGGTTCCACGAAGTCTCGAAAATTAGTGATTTTCAATTTAACTTTATTTTTATTCACGAACATTAATTTTCCAGAAGGTTCCGGAGCATCCAATTTTCTTCTTTTTTTGGGGAGGGGGGAGGCATACTTCCCCCCTTTCGAACAAATAAATATTTCAATAGGGATAAGTCCTTTTATTAGACAGAGAAACATATACAAAAAGTTCTGGATATTTCTTCTGTATCTGTTTCACTGTCTGATAAAATGACTTATCACTATTTGAGCTTTTATAGTTCGTCATAGAAAGGGAATGTCTATATATATCCATAAGTAAATGTGGCTTTAATTATGTTGGAAGTTGAATATGAAAATACGAGATTGTAATGTTGAAAACGAAGTAAGTAGGATTATATCTACTCTGTATGTAGAACTATATGTAAGTCCCAAAATTGTAATGTTTGATTATTTTAGCATTGTGAGGATATATTACAATAAAAATAAGAACTTATAAAAATATAACGTTTCAAATGATACAAAAGGATTCACAACAGCGAATCTAACTAGTTAAAAAATTCAAGCACATTAAAATTGGAAAATAATAAAAAAAAATTTCAGTAGGAGGAAAGGAATTACTAATACAGTTAAAAGCAAAAGAAATAAAGAATAAAAATATTATGAGATTCTCCAAAAATATATTTTGTATATAAGAATCTATATTTGTAAAGAGGCAGCGTGTCCAGAAATCCAAGGGAACGAAAGAAAAAAAAAAATCCGTTGATAATCATAAAAATACGTAATATTTTAAATTCCAATAAAATATAAATAATTTTGTTTCAGCATTTTAATAAACTTAAAAATATTTTTAAAACAAATAGACAATGAAATTATAATTAGATAAAAACAAATAAGATTTCAAAAGAAAAGTTGAAAAGTTGAATTTTCAGCTTAAAAAAAAAGAATCGCTGGAAATATTAAAAGCAAAATAAAGAAAATGAAAAAGAAATCATAAATTTCATGAAAATCTCTCTAATTTTGTATATGAAGTTCTGTTTTCAGAGAATGAATATGCCCAGAAATCCAAGTTTCCCGAGGAAAAACAAACAACTGCCGATAATTCAATAAAAATATTTTTCTAAGCACTAGAGTTCTTATTGTCAGAAAATCGGGCAAAACCTTAAAAACAATTGTTTAAGATATAGACCAACTAAAAATAAGGAAATAAATAGCTAGAAAAGGGTATTGAATTTGAAATTGCAACGGCTTCTTGAAAATTCAAAAAAGCGATAACCGGATATATTTATAACATCTATAATTACAAATAAAATAAATATCTAACGATACTTGAGCCCTAATCTGTCTTAAAGATTCAAGATTTTATCCAGGATTTTTGATCGGGGTGGGGGGGATTTTTAAACTTTGTAAAACGCAAAAACTTTTTTTTTATATGTTTTTTGATATGAGTCGGTAATTTTTTTGGGGGGTTGGTGGTGGTGTTGGTCAAATCAGGTATCCCCCCTTTCCTGGATACGGCTTCCCGTGGTCAATATATTAGGGATTTTCAAGGTTCCTTTATGAAAAATCGTTGTTGCTTTTATACGAGTCGTACAAAAATCTCAAATATCTGCAAAGGGCCGACCCAATTTTACTTTAATTGGTTGAAGTTTTGATTCACAAGTCAACAAATTGTGCCTATAAAACTTTTTATAGACACTTCTCTTCAACTATTTCTTTAACTGTTCAAATGCTGTTGGAAACGAAAGGAAAAACAATTTTACCTGCCCTCTCACCTCTCTTGACCACTCGTAATAAATATCCGGAGAACTCAGCCAAAAAGGAAGACCTAATATTTCTCTCCATTTACATTGTCAGGGTGGATAGGGAATATACTACTTTGTCACTTAGCTTATTATTGCCACGATAAAAGAGTTCCCTAGCAGACGGAAGTTGTAGACCTGACCGATTCAATGAAAGTCTCTGGGGATGTGTAGGTTGTTGGCTATCACTTATGGTGAATGAGTCTTTTGAGGAATTAGAGGATGGGAAGCAACATTTGTGGGAAAGGGGAAGTTTTTTTTTCTATGCCTGGAATCAAAGTTTTGTGACAGAAGAGCACTGCAAAAGTGGCAAACGTAACACAAATGTAATATGTAATACCGCAAAAGTGGCAAACATAACACAAACGTAACACCGCAAAAAAGTGGCAAACGTAACACGTAACACCGCAAAAGTGGCATATCATTGTATCCGCCAAAAATTAGGTTCCTTTATTTCAAACAAACCGAACATTTTTTCAAATGTTATTTATAGATTTTCACAACATTCCGAATCCGAACTCATAATTCTTGGAATTCTGAAAATGTATAAATGACTTGAAACTGTATATTTGGTTTGTTTCAATTAAAGAAACTGAAAACCCATTTTTTTTTTGCAGATGCGGTAGAGCAAGATGGGTTGCGAATGAGAAGCGAGAGTTACATTGCTCACGATAAGATAGGCCTTATCAGATGGAAGTTATAGACAGACCAAATGAATTAAAGTCTCTGGGATTATAAATTTGTCAGCTATCACTTAGGGATGAGGGATTCTTGAGGGAATCTTGAGGGATTAGATGAGAATTGCAAATAAAAGCTTTTAATCCTCGCTTAAGTCGACCTTCATTTAACTTAATCTCTGTTTAACTTCTCCCCATTCAACTCAACCCCCTATTCAACTCTACCCCCATTCAAACTCAATCTCCATGTAATTCAACCTTCATGCAGCTCAAACCCATTCAACCCAATTCTGATGTAATTATATCCTCATTTAAATCACCCTCGCTTAACCCAACCCTATTTGACTCAACCTCCGGTCATATCAACCTCATTCAGATCAGGCATCCTTATATCAACATTATACCTATAAAATGTAATTCAGCCCGTTTTGTGGGAAGCGATAAAAGTTGATTCGATGAAGTGGCCTTTGTTCATTGGTTAGTTCTTGTGCAAGTGTTTTATATGCTACTTCAGTGTAAAACTATTCCTATCCCCCCCTGTAAAAACCACAATTCATCCTTCTATCTAATATATTCGAAATTAGCAAAAATGTTCATGCCCATGACCTGAACAAACTCGAATTTCATTGTTTCAGCAATGGGGTTGGATTGGGATTGAGTCAAATAGGGTCAGATTAAATAGGAAATGAGTTGCACTGGGGTTGAGTTGAATGAGGCTTGCCTTAAACGGAGGTACAATTTAATGGGTTGAGTTGAAAGTGGTTCATCTAAAGGAGTTTGAGTTACACGAACGCCCTGCTAGACGGTCCTCAAATAATAAACGATTTGGAAATCCATGTATAAAAAAGGAAGAAGAAACTTTGACCTGTATTCATTAACAAACATCTAATTACAAAAAAAAAAATTACACATACTTTATTAAAGAACCAAAAAATAAGAAGAAAAAACAAAGTTATTAGTTTATATCAGCGATACAGAAAAAAAAAACTTTCCATAAAACCATGTTTGGCTTTTATTATTGTTGAAAATTTAATTGCTTATATTTTAAATTCGTGCGATCTTCAGATGGAATATCTGAATACTACTACTACAACTAACAACTCATCGCAGTACCAAGCCGACTGAGGCTAACACAGCTACGCGCACTCCCAATCTATTCAAACTCTCCCTCTTTACACCTCCGAGGAAGTCCATTTCCTTTAAATTTTTCTTTATGACATCCTCTTAACCCAAACGAGGACGACCTGCTTTCTGTTTAGCCGTATACGACTATTCGAAAAATACAGTCTTCGTCAATCTGTCGTCTTTAAAACTATTGAGCATCATATCCATGGTGTATTTCAGAGATTTAACTCCCCCCTCCATACCAACAAAACAATTTAGATTTTGTCCTTTTTTAAAGTATGAGAAATTCTTTCCCTCTCCCTATGCTATTAAAATGATATCAGTATTTAGATTGTCGGGAAAATCTTGCCTTGACTTAGCTTTTTAAGATAAGGCGCCATTCATGATGATATTTTTCTACTCATGACGGACAATTTAAACACTGAATCAACTAATACCGTCAATTATCCCGTGTATTTGTCTTTAGCTCAGATCTCTTGTAGTCCTTGGTTCTTATGTTGTACAAATATTTTTAAGGTCCGATGAGCTCTTGTAGTTCTTCCAAATATTTCACTTCTTTTTTACTCCACTTTGTCATTTATTATTTATTTTTGATAAATACAAAGGTTTGCATGTGCATATTTGGTAAATGCAGGTTTTTCTGCATTTACCGCAGAAACTTTTCAGGTTTAAAGTCGCAGTTTTTTCTCTATCCGGATAAGGTTCGGGTATTAGCCAATCAGAAAATTCGATGAAAAATTCTGATGGGGTCGGCTAACTAAGTTTAAATAGATCAAACTTCATTTTTAACCCGATCCAGTTCTGGACCCAATTTAATTTCTATTCTGAAGGAGTTTGGTTTCAACAGATTCCCGAAATTAGCGCCCGTTAAATCTCTGTGTTAATAGAATGTTATCCCCAGGATTACAAAAAAAGAAATACTATCGTATATCTTACTCAAGGGATATTCCCGAGATTTAAGCTGTTTTTTCCTATGAACCAAAATTATTAGATTGCCAGTTTTTTTCAAAGCAAGAGAAAACCGACCGATCTCCCCTGGCTGAAGATGTATATTGCTTGCAGGGATAATTTTGCCTTTGCTTGGTTTTGCAAGGGAAGGTGTTTCCAGAACTACCAGGACAGGAAGCTATGCATTTAACCAGCCAATTCATGGAAAATATCTGACAATTGATAAACGTAGGCTAGCGCCTCTGGAGAATTTAATGCTTCCTATTCCCGGATTTTTCCGAGGGGGCAACCACTTTTAGAAATCACGCGCGCAAAGTGCCGCGTGCTAAGAGTGGCGGAATCCGCGGCACACTTGTCATTCTAAGACATACACCAAGTGGCGGAAAGGGGCGCCCTCTTTAATCTTTGGTGTTTCCAGAGGGTTTTTAAAGAAAACTGGTCTCCCCGAAACCAGACTGTAAATCAACAAGAAGGAAAAATTAATAGCTTGTACTTTGTGTTTACGTCTGTGTATTTGCATACTTTTATTTTTGGGAAGATTACAGAGAATCCAATTTCCTTTGGGAGAAACCTGGGAAAACACGGAAAAATTCATTAAATAGTGGAAGGATGCGTGTTTGAGGAATTTGAAGATAAAACGTAATATTTATCCTAAAAATAAATAATTTTTTATCATGGTATGTCTGGCTCTTGGGTATATGCCTATACAGAACTCTATTCTTGCTTAAATGTTTGTTGTCATGAGGAGGATCCATTGTGAATGCTAGTTTTAAAACTAACTTTATAAATTAATTGCGTCAAAATTTATCATTTAGCTCTCTGGGATTCGAATCTATTTTAGTTTTTTCTTTTTGTAAAAAACTAGAAAGATGTATAAACAGTTTCAAAAGCGAAAATATCCCCGTTTCTTTGTCAAATCTTGTCAAAACTAAGATAGCGTGCACGCAAGCATGCACAGAAATGAGTTAGTTTTCTTTAATATACCCTTTACCTTTATGGTACTATATGGCTTATTGTTCAGTTTTCACTGTCATTTTCGCCTGATTTGGGAAAATTGGCTCCAACTCGGCCTCTCCCCCGGGATTTTGACGAAACTACTCCACTGACAAAATCCAGTATAATTTAACAAAGTGGCTATTTTAAATTATTTTAACTTTAATTATTGGGTAATTTGAAACATTGCAGAGATATTTTTGACATCGAAACTACATGGTTTAAAGACGATATACCGATCGAAGAAACAGAAATACAATTCCAATTCTCTGACTCATGGAACAGAACTCTGGACTTGATATTGGCTGAACAATCTTATGCTGGTATATACAAATGCAAAGTTAGGAGGAAGTTTATAAAAGACAAATACAATTCTGCATCAGCGGTGGTTACTGTTTTAGGTAAGTTGTGTCTTTTTCTGCTGTATGGGAGGAAGTTGGATGGTCAAAAGGGGTGGATATAATCCTTGTGCTGATGTATATTCAACTCTGAAGTGTTTTCAGTTAAGCACAAGTCAAACTTAAGGGTAAAGAGTAGGGGATTTGGGGTTGGAAGAGAGCTATATTTGTTTTAAGTTTGAATGTTGCTCTTTACTTTCATGTGGTGGATTTTTTTTTATTATCATTGAATAACAGAAAACATTTACTGTTCTATTCTGTTTGTTAAAATATACATGCAGTTTATTAAAGAGAAATTTATACTAATTTATTTCTGTGTTCTGAGAGAACATACGATATTCCCTAATACTTCGGTTAGTTCCTATTCATTGTTGTAATTGATAAACATGCAAATATGTTCAAAATATGTTCAGCAAAGCAGCAAAGCAATATGTTCAGCAAAAATATGATGCAAAATATGTTCAGCAAAGCACAACTCAAAATTTAGTTTAAAGCATGGGGGCTGATGGGAAAGACCCCTCCACAAATATATAGGATAATTTCAAGTTGTTTTAAGTTTTAATGTAGCCCTTTACTTTCATCTGAAAGATTTTTTTTACAAAATAACAGAAAGTGTGACTGCTTATTATTCTTTACGCTAAAATATACATTCAATGTTAGAAGGAAGTTACTAAAGTGAGACATGTATTAGCGCTGGTCGGTTTCTATCCATTGTTGTAGGCTGCAACAAAATGCTTTCAGTAAAACTCAATTCAAGCTTAAGCGCGAAGAGTGGTTAGTTGGTAGAAAAACAACCGCCTAAAATGTAGGAAAATGTCGGCTTTAAGTTTTAATATTGCATCTTTACTTTTATTTGAAAGAAAAATGTTTTTTTTTCATCAATTAACCGAAAATGTGACTGTTTATTATTCCTTACGTTAGAATATACATGCAAAGTTAGAAGGATGCTAATTGAATGGTAGCATATATATTGATCCTCTTTTTTTTTGGGGGGGGGGGTAAGGGGGGCTAGAAGGACATCTGGAAATTCCATTTTGAACTATGAAAGCCTATAGTAATGACCAAGTGGAACTTTAGCATGAAGAGTGGGGAGGAGGGTTTACTTTGTTTTCTTTACTTGTTAAATTGTTCTTACTTTATTGGAAAACAGAAACAGTAATAGGCCTAGTGGCTGTTTTATTCTATGTTAAGAAAAAATAAATAAATAAAATAGAAATAAATAAAACAGAAGTAGTTAAGATTTAACTTCGCTCTAAATTTTTGATATTTCAACTAGTCAACAGCTGTAAGTTTCACCGAGAGGACAAGGTTTTTATTTCTTGTGGAGATTTGATTTTAACAGAGGATTCATTAGTTTCTGTCTATCCCTTCACCGAGCCAGGATTGTGATAATTCTTATTGCATCTTCTAAGAGAATGAACTAAACTGCTTAAATAGTATGCCTGTTTTGTATATTCGAAGCGTTTCCAATTTTTTTATTTTGTTGTAATTTTTTGAAAATTAAATTTCCTGGTAAATAATTTTCCTGATTAAATTTCGTTTGTTTTTCTTTTGGGGATTGGTTTTGGAAATAAAATCATTTGTTTCCTGTGTTTCTTCCCTCTAAGCTTTATTGTCTTTTTTTTATCTTTTTCTTTTATTAGTAGTTTTTGCATACTGATGTTTCCCCTCCTCTACATGGCTAATGAGCCCTACGAAAGGTAAATTCGTCTAGGTTTATTGCAACTTTTTTGGATAAGTCAGCAAAATTTAATTAAGAAAATGGACCAGAGACTAAAAAAAGTAGAATATTTATGATTGTGTCCTTTTGCACTTTTCATTCTCTTTGATTGTTTATATTGATGTTTCTCTTGCTCTTTTTTAGTTGGGAGGGGGGCGAGGAGGGTCATAGAAGCTTTGAGCACTTTGAAGTCAAGTGCTGTTGGTTTGTTTTTTGTTAGTTTTTTTTAACGAGCCTTCATGGATTTTGAGAAAGTAAGTTTTTATTATTGTTGTTCTTGTTATAAGACTTCAGTTTAAAAATACTAACGTACTGAAAGCCCTCTCTTAAATGGTAGAGACTTGTATTAAGAGTCTCAGCATCATCACTCTACGCATGATCGCCTAAGACTCTTAATTCAATTCACGTTTGGATGTTTTGTTGTTTCTTGAGATTAATGCTAGGGTTTTGCTCTGGTTGCCGTTTTCGTACAAGTTTGAATTATGAATAACTACTTAAATAGCGACGAAGACCACATTGCTTTTCTATATCAAACAACCACAACTTAGAAACAATAGGGAATTTTTTTTCAAGACAGTGGAATTCAATTCGGTGAATATTTCGGCCCTATGTCCAAGGGTCTTCTTCAGCACAACACCAGAAATATATATATATATATATATATATATATATATATATATATATATATATATACTTATATTAAAATGTGAAAATTATATTAAAAAAAAAACTTTAGAAAACAGCTTTATTCTTACTTATTCTTTACTTTACTTACTTACGAAGTTAAACCAGGACTTTTTTTTCAATTTTTTTTTATTAGATAATATTATATTTTTATGTAGTGCAAATTTTTCGGTGTGAAAGTGGTAGGAGACTTAACCTTTTTTTTGGCTGTTATAAAGGGTATTTATGAGACAAGACCTAACTTTTTCAGGGTTACAGACAGGTGGGTAGTATTTATGCAAAGCGGACTCATAGGGAAAATAATATCTGCCACAGGAACATGTTTCGGTAGAAAAAAGAATGTTGGACCTTTTTCCAGTGTTTCGATTTCCTGGGGTTCCAACGTTCTAGAAGAGAGGTTAACAGTAGCGGCTCCAGGAGTGAATCTTGGTGAATAAACACGGTTTCTCATCAAAGAAAAATTTCTCAAGCTTTCTAATTATTTATAAAGTCGTTCCTTTGACAAGCAAAAATCATGGCTAAACAAATTTCTTTCTAATCTAACAACTTGAGATTAATAGGACAGGTTTTCTACCAAAAAATTTTTTCTAAGATTTTTCTTTCTGAAGAAATAATGTCTTTTTTGTTTTTTTTTTGTCCTTAATAATATGGACTAAGGTTTTTAATTGTAGTGTATGAGCGATTTCCGCCTCGTTCCAGGTATTTAAATGGGTTTTATTGGTATTCATTTTAATTTTCACATTTTAATGTAAGTTTATATATATATATATATATATATATATATATATATATATATATATATATATATATATATATATATATATATATATATATATATATATATATATACATATATATATATATATATATATTTGGTGTTGTGCTGAAGATGGCCCTTGGACATGGGGCCGAAATATTCACTGAATTGTATTCCACTGTCTTGGAAAAATTTCCCTATTGTTTCTAAGTTGTGTTTGTTCAAATAACTTCTTTTTTATGCTGGAAAGACAGCATAGTCCGTTGTTTCGTATGGGAAGCAATAATACTTTATAACTCATGATAATGTACGTTTTATTCCTTATGAGTCGACTTTTCCTCTCCAAACTTACTACGGCTTACAGTTTCCTCGTACTCCATCATTGGGGTCTTACTTTTACTTTCTGATAACTTGCAACATAATCTGAAACACGGTTCTAGAGTCTGCGCGAAGCTGCCAATCGTTTCTTATGTTCAAAAAGAATTTTGGAGACTTTCTAGCTAATAAATAATTTTTTTTTCGGTTGAGTTAGGGTAGTATTTTTGATTGAAAATCATATGCTACTCTCCTACATAACTTTCAATTTAGGGGATTTTTGCGGTGGACTTCTGAATTTTGTTCATATTTTATGTTAGTATTTTTTTCTACTCTGTTCCTTCCTGACCAATGACCCCTATGGAGGAGACTATTTTGAAGCTGATTCTATGTCGTTTTGAATTTATTGTTAAATAAAAGAAGCAGGGTCGTATCCAAGATTTTTTTTGAAGGGGCTTTACAAAATATTTTTTTCGGGGAGGGGGGGGGGGGCAAAAAACTTTAAAGCGCATCAAAAATTTGTTTACGTTCATTTTGTTACTTTTTTACGAGTCGGACAAACATATCAGGAGGGGGGTTCAAAACCCCTGATCCCCCCCCCCCCTGGATACGGCCTTGAAAAGAATTCAAATTCAATAACTGGCTACTTATTCATAATGGTTCAGAAGAACAGGAAGGCATGAACTCTTCTAATTCGTCATATAAACGAATTGATACAGCGCTCTCCGTAATTTATGCAGGGTTTTCACTCCTTGGGATGTATTCTATGATCTTCAAATTGGATTCCTGGGCATGTAATCTTGGGAAATATATGATATGACGATCTTGGGATGTATGCTTATATCTAAAGTTACGCGGTAGCAGTATATTAAACACATTTATTATTATTATTATTTATTTAATTGGGTCCGTATTTCTGACCTATTTTTTTTTTCTTTAAGTAAATCTTGAGATATCAAATTATCAGTAACAGCCTTTAAATTTTGTAGAAGCCTCCTAAGGTGTGAAAACCCTATAGTTATGATACTGTTTTACGAATTCGAGAAATCTGGTGAATATTGACGTTTACTTGAGGAATTAGTCAAATTTTGAATTTTTAGTTTTGAAAGTCAAATAGTGTTTCCACGGTTTAGAAATTCTTAGTTCGACAAAGGTCTCGGTTGGGTATTGCCACCCTGTGGTGATCTCTGTCTCGGTCCACAGCCTATATTGACACCAGTTGTAAGGAGTCGTATCTTGCCCATAGAAGGATGTCAACACACATCTTTAGACTAGGTGTTAACCTCCGGCACTCTCAGAGCCAATCAGCGCGGAAAGATTTTGGCTCTATTCCGGGAGTGAAAACAGAAATTTCTGCTGTGACCGCCGCTAATTCTGGCACTAACCCCCCTCCCCTTAGTAGGATTGTATAAAAATGATGTTAGTTCATTTGTTAATAGATATGCATATCTATTATCTGTCCATGGGCTCTATATAGGCTGTGGAATCCAGTTTCCAACGGTGAGAGTGTCTATTTTTGACGCAGTGCCAATTAATGTCGCGACGATAGCTATGTGTTGCTTTTGAAAATTTTGCGCAAATGGTGTCTATATAGGTTGCGTCTCGGTTGGACGACACAGGATCATTTGGCGTGCCCTTAATCGAATGTCGTGGGTGACACGTTTATTTATGGCTCGATACGTTTCACTATACATGTGTGACAGTTTGAGATGCCAGGCTACTCTCCTATATAGGATAATAACAAATTCGTCAAATTTGTTGATTTTGCCGAAACGCTTGGGGCACGGCCAATTAGCCAAATTGGTCAGGCGCACATGTTATACACTTTCTATAAAGTTCATTTAATATTTTTTTTTAATTTTCCAAAACGATTAGCTATCAAATACAAAATTTCACCAGACTTAGTATCACAGTTGTCACCAGGTCTATGCCAAAATTAATTTGGGATATCAATCATTACCTCAAAGCAAATTAATTACTCTTTTGAAGTAATGTCCGTAGAAGATTTGAAGAAGATAATTAGTCATTAGGTTTATTCATTAAGGAAATTAGGCGAGTTTGTGGGATAAATCTACTGATGTATGAATCATTAACTGATGAAGAAGGGGCTGAGAAATCTGTAAGAAGATCAAGAACTTTATTTAATGGAAAATAAAAAGATAATTTTTATTTCATTTGCAGGAAAAAGTATTTTACTGTTAAGTGCGTTGCCACCTAAAATTTGCTATTTAAGAAATTCAATTAGTAATCGAATTAGCTCAGTAGTAATTCTTCAATTAGTATTTGAAGTGGTTTCAACTTCAAATTACGATTTTAATTACTACTTGAATTATTTCAAATTAATACAAAGTCACTTCAAACGAACCTGCAGTAATAAGAAGATTTCATTCCTTCTTTTGTCTCTAAGATTTTCTGTACATAGGCGTTTATTCTTTGAATCATATAACACCACTATCTTATTACAACCGATTTAGAGAGGTCCTTCATTCTGTTTTCTTTCTTTTTTTAACCATTTCTTCTAATTATGAAAGCAGTACAAACCACAGCTTAGTTTCTTGTTTACGTTTCAACTTATATCATTTTTTGTTTTAATTTTAGATAGTCTTTATTCTCATGTTCAACTATCATTTCGACTGTTTTCCAATTTAAGCCCCATTAACTTACTGATAGTTACTGATATAAGATATTTATATTGCTCTGTATACATCCCTCTCCATCAAAGCCCCCCCCCTCCAGAGGAAGAAAGGCCAAAAGGTCCCTAAAATCCTTCCATTATTGAAGACGAAAAGGTATAACATAATTTATATTACTACTGCTTCTCGCAACGCACTGCAGTAACATGCCGCCCGAGGCCGACACAGCCGCGTACGCTGTTTCCCCATTGCAATCAATTCAAAGCTTTACTTTTTACCCCCTCCAGAGAAGTTCTAATATCCTTCAATCTCCTCCCTTCGACTCGTTTCAGCCCCATTCGGGGACGACCCATATTCTGTTCGGTCCCAGATAGGTGACTGAAAAGAGCGGTCTTCGGCAATCTGTCATCTTTCATCCGCAATACGTGTCCTAGCCCTCTAAACCTTTCTCTCATTATTGACCTAGAAAGTGGGATAGAACCATATTTTTCGGACAACTTGTTGTTTGCTAAGTCGAACGGGTACCCAAAACCACCCATAGACGTTTCTTCTGGTTGTCATTGTCATCTAATTGTCATTGTCATCTAATTAACAATTGAAAATTGTCATTGTCATCTAATTGTCATCTAACAATTCCTCCTCCGTCTTCCAAAATGTCTACGCTTCAGAGCCATACTTGACCGTGGTGCTCAGTCTAGCTTCCAATATTCCATTCATGGTTCGCAGACATAACTTCCTATTCTTCCAAAGATGTTTCAACTGTGAAAGAACACTCTGTTCCTTGGCTATTTTTACTTTTCAAATCTTCACCTCATCCATCATTTTTACTTAAAATACCACCGTGGTAAGATTCCACGTCTTGACTGATCTTCTCGGTACCCAACATTGTCTTTTCACCTTCATTTATTCTTAGTCAAAGTCACTTAGTTGTCGTAATATTAATTTTTAAACTCAAACCCATTTTTTTTTTTATATTTTCCCGTAGTGATTTGAGTCTGTAATAGTTTATATTTTTGTTTATTATGTTAATAAAAGTAAAAAAAAAAGTCAAGTCATTCCTGGACCCCGGACCTTCAGTGATTTTCCTCTTCTCTTTCAGATTGTCGTCAACTTTTCGTTCTTTTCTATATCATCTCCTATAACTTTGTCACGGTTAACATATTCTCAAAATGCTCTGCCCGTCTCTCTTTAGTACATCCCTTATCACTAATTGAACCCCCGTTTTTATCTTTAACTTGGACAACTCCAGACTGACTTGTCCAGACTACTTCCTCTCAATTTCTTAACATGTCAATACAATATTTACTATTCTGCCGTCTGACTGCATCTTCGAGATCTTCTGCAATTTTATTCATGTCCTCTTGTTCACATCATCTTAATTCTTAATCTTCTTCTTCTTCTGCCTTCTCTACTTCATTTGTTTTCCTCTTGTTCTTGTATTATCTATCGCTGAAATACTTCTTGTACAAACCCCTCTTTTTTTCTACCAAGCTTAAATTGTTTTCGCGAATATTCCTAATTGCGTTTCTAACTTTCCTCTCCAAGACACAATATGATACTTCGCAAAATATTTGTCTGAAATTATTCCATTCCATCTTCTACATTGTCAAATTTTAGACTCCAGTTTCATATTCAACTGTTCCTCGAAAGTTTCTTTCAAATTTTCCTCCTGGAGTCTACCAGCGTATTAACTTCCTGGAAGGTATTTACCTTTCTAAGTTTAAGTTAATTCACTTTGTTTAAGTCATTTTATTTTTATAATCCTTATTTTTTACCATTATTTTCCCCAGTAATTCTCTTTTTTCAACACAAAATTACCGTTTTATTTCTTTTGCATATTCAATTTAATTAATTGGATTGTTTAATTCACTGTAGACACTGTATTCAATGTTATCCCCGTCATCCCCTTTTAAGTTCAATTGTACTGATATTTTTAGCTGATCTATACCTCTGACAAGTCTTTTTATTATTTTCACTGATTTGCTGAGACATAGCATTCAAGGGATCGGAAAAATACTTATATTGAATAATCAACAGTTTTTTTCCTTTGAAACATGGATTTGTGAGCGTGCTCCCTCTCTAAAAGTAGGAATTTTTCTTACAGAACAGAAACATTTTCATCGCATTTTATGAATTATATTTTTATAATCCTTATTTTTTACCATTTCCCCAGTAATTCTCTTTTTTCAACGTAAAATTACCGTTTTATTTCTTTTGCATATTCAGTTTCATTAATTGGTTTGTTTAATTCAATTGATTTCTTTGTTGGGATTGGCCATTTATTCTGCTTTTGAATCTTTCTTTTGTATAATTTGACTGTCGCTTTTGTTATTCAAGAAGAAAGTTTTAACGCTTCTATAGAGCGTACTTAAGGATAAACTTATTTAGCCTCGGGAAACAAAATTAGAGACAAGGAGACTAGATTCAATTTCTTGCAATTCCGAGACCCTCTGAAGAAATAAAGTGTGGGCACGTATTCCGGTGACAATTTTTTTTCCAGACAGAAATGTTTTTTTGCAACAAGTGGTATTTAAAATTCTCCACATGCTATGAGCATTAGTGTTGGTCGTTTTTTTTTTTTTTTTTTTTTTTTTTTTTTTTTTTTTTTTTTTTTTTTTTTTGTGGGGGATGTGGTAATTGTAGCCTTAATCTCAGTTTTAAAGGCTTGAATTATATTCCAATCTTCTTGAACTTTTTATAACGTTCATTTTAAATTACCGATACAACTTGAATGCATCAAATCTTACGAAAAACACTGATAGACCGAATTTGAGCCATTTCACAGCCAAATATCTAACATTTATAAATGTTTCTTTTTTAAAATAAAATTTCTATATACTTTTAGTTTTCAAAATATAGATGCAGGTGGTGACTCAAAATATTAATACCTTTTTATGGGATTAGGCAGCTCTTCAACTCTATTTTTACAAAAAAAAGAGAAAATATTGTATTAGCGTTAAATGCGACTCCGCCATCGATAATTGAAATTGGCTCTTGAGATATCTTCAGTTCGCGAGTGCCATCTTTAAATCCGGAAAGCTTTGCCAGATTTTGATTTTTTATTTTCATTTTTTTTTTATTTTTCAATTTTCAATTATAAACATCACTCGGCACCCTTGTTATTCTACTTTTTACATTTTCGCCTCATCTACCATTCCCAATAATTGACTAATAAAACCACCCCACTAAATTTAAGAATAAGGAAACAAAGCGTTGTCTTGATTGGTACGAAACCATGTCTTAATTAACGAGGGGTAGTAATAAGAGTCGTTCAGGGCTGTTACCCCTTGTGAGTGATTTTTTATATTGCCATAACTAAAAAATTGCAAAATTTTCGCATAAATCACTAGATTATTGAAGAAAATCACTACATCAAAACAAAGTACTGTCTTGATTTGTAAGAAACCTTGTCTTAATTGACGAGGGGTGGTAATAAGAGTCGTTCAGGGTTGTCACCCTTTGTGAGTGATTTTTTATGTTGCCAAAACTAAAAAATCACTAAATTTTCGCATAAATCACTAGATTGCTGAAGAAAATCACTAAATCATCAAGAAAACCACTAAAATCTAGTGATTTCTTTGTCATCATGTGGCAACCGGGGGTTGTTTTGGGCAATAATGTGAAAGCACACTTTGACGCTAAAGCAAAACAGACTTTTATTTTTCATGTGAGATAAGTTTATGGGTGTCATGTGCATCATTAGGACCCAGTATGCCCTAGTCCTTTACCAAGCTTAATCTTTAAGTTTATGCATATGTTGATGCTTTGCTTGAATCAATTAGTTGTTGGCTTTGATAAAATACCCTTGTGAGAGAGTATTCCTGATGAATGATCAATGCCAAATAGAGCTATTTTCTAAGTACTTTTTCAAATGTGTTTCTACCTTTTTGCAAATTTGCATAATTTTTTTTTTGCATTAGATCATCTAAGGGTACTGATTTTGTTGTTTGTGCTTTGAACGAGTCATCAAATTATGACTGTGTTTCTGGCGAGGAGAAGCTTTTCAAATAATTTTGCAAAATAATAGTCTGCTTATCTTTTTCTTGGAGCTAAGTCTACTTGAACGTAAAAAAATCTTTTTACGTAAATCTTTAGAAATGCTTATATTTGGCACTTAAAATGTTGTCAAGATGTCCGGCCATGATAATTTTTTACTTTTTTATATGCTTAATTTCGCAGTTTTTAAGTCCTACCTTCTTATACTATGCCAGAAAAAAAATTGCTGCTCAACTGTTTTCGCTATTGGTAATAACTCCTCCAAGGGTAATAATTTTTAATATCCTGTCATAGGTTCTGGAGATTCCCTTTTGTGGTTGGTCGAGTGCATCCTCGGTTATATAGGTCCATTTGAGAACCTTATCCTGGCGGAAGATCAGAAATTTGTCGGAAAGGATTGAAAAAATGTGAATGGTTTTAAAAGCTAGCTTTCTTTAATCCTTTGTTACATTTTCTATAGAGAAAACTTAAAAAGGTCTGTACTATACTCATATTTTGAAGAATAGAAAGAGAAAATGTTTTTCTAACGGCCTCATTCAAGTTTTAGTAGGTTCACCTAGTTGTAACATTAACTAGATAACTATTCAGTTTAGAATTACGTTTTAACCATTGGCTGTTTAAAATTATATACAACTTTTTACAGCAATGAAGAATTCTGCTGTGGAATAGCAATAATAATTTATTTATAACCCACTAATTAACACAAGAGAAAAGCAGAGGACAAAAATAAAAAGAAAGGAAAAATATCATGGCTTTTCTTCACTTTTGGGATTTTTTTTTCTTCCGTTAATTTTTTTTTGCTCTTAGAAATTCAGTGTGCAATATATGGTAATATTGTTTGCATGATGTGTAATAAATTAGGTTCATAATCTGATACTGCGGCGCTTTTATGAGGTAAATAAAAAGTAGTTTTTCCAAATGAAAGTAAAGAACGACATTAAAACTTCAAATAAACAGAAACTATACCTTATACGAGGTTAGATGCCCCCTTTCTTAAACCCCTGGTCTTTGGGCTTAAGCTTAATAGTGCTATGCTGAAAACATTTGTGAGTCAAACAAAACTAGTGAGCTAATTGCATTTGTTTTTTTATTAATTAGTTTTAAGTTTTTTTCAACTGAAAGTAAAGAGCAACAATAAAACGCAAAACAATCAGAAATTATTCCGTGTATGAAGGGGTTGCCCCCCTCCTCAATACTTGCTCTTCCTGCTTGAGTTTTTAGCACTTTTAAAAAGGTTCCTAATCTAATTAAATGGCCCTTGTGTTCCAGGAGTCGTTTGTAAAAAATTGGGGTATATAGTCAATCTTTAGCTTAAAGAGCAAGGTATTGATTAATTAAGATTCCTTTACTTTTAGGGGGTCGGAATCAGCATAATAAGCCAATTCTTTTGATATATCTAGAACTTTTAATTTACGTTCTAATACAACCCATTCCGATTTTCTAGGACCATTAGTTCGATACGATCATCTTAAAAAAAAAGAAAGAAAAAAAAACACGTATCCTTGATGTCTTTTAGCAAAAAATGCAAAATTCCACATTTTTTTATATTTTTTATATAACTTGAAACTTCTACAGTAGAATTCTCTGATACGCTGAATCTGCTGATGTGATTTTCGTCGAGATTCCTTGGCTTCTAAGAGGTGTTTCCTCCCTTTTTCAAAAATTAGGCAAATATATCAGACTCGTAGATTTTGATGGGCAACACTAAACTTGAATTTTACATACCTGGAATCAGTATAATAAGCCAAGTTTTTGATGTATTTGTTGACATATACTAAAGCCAAATTTTAGTGGGCTAAGGAGGGGATAAGACCCCTTCGGAATTTTTTTTTTTTTACCTAGGTTAGGATTTCTAAACAATGTTTCCGAAGTTCGCTTGAACTGTAATGTTTTGCTCTGAGAGCTTAAGCATTTTCACGATAATATTGGATTAGTTTTCCTACGCCCTAGCAGGGAAACTATTAAAAGTTTGAAACTTTGTTTTCAACCATTCTATTTTGCTCTTGTTTCTTATATAAGTATCGGAAATTTCTATTATGCATGACTTATTTTCTCCCGGCTATATTTTCTGATGTCAAATATTCCTATAGCCTTTTCGAATCCTTGTAACTTTTATATTTGGCTTATTTGCTAGTTCATGTTTTGGCCCAGAGCCAATTAAAATGATTAAAATTAATGCTTCTCTATGACTTTAGAGATTAGGTTTATTTATTTTAAGAAAGTGGTCTCGCAAAACGATACACAAAGAGAAAAAAACTTAACAAGAAAAAGAAGAATAAAAAAATGACATAAGAAAAAAAAATGCGAAAAAGCTAACAAGACGTTGATTTGACGTTGAAACTGTCTCTATTCATTGCTGCGTGGTAGGGTCACAAAAAAGCCAAGGCTAGCAAGTATTTATCTATATTTTGAATCGTAGTATAAGTTATTTTATTCAAGGGAGCTAACAAAGGTATATTCTAATTATACAGATCAATGGACATATAGATGCACTAGCGTGCAATATTTACGAACCCATTGTTCGGTGTGTAGTTACAGCTGCAGGGAGGCTTTGATTTGACAGTTTTGACACATTTTTGACTTGACTCGTAGGGTGCCAATCTTTTACCAGTTTGAAAATAAGAAACATTTTTGTTTTCTATCTGTATGTAATCTCAACCGTGAATTAAGTGTTTGAAATTGTGCGAGTTTTTCAGTCTGTTCTGTTTTACCTGCTTGCCGCAGGAGTTGCAATTGTTGTGACTTGTGGTTGCTGCGTTATCACACACTTTTTTGGATTAAATAGCTTTCAATTTTTATTAAAGTCGTTATTGAATCCCCAAACCGTTTGTAATTACTATAATTTCCGGTTGGTTAATCCCGCGGTCGGTATCTTGCTATTTTTAGAAATGCAATTTTTACTTGTCAAAGCTACTATATCATTGCATGAATGACTAGATTTCCCTATCCGGTTTTATAGGCCATGAATAGGCAGGCCATGAATAGGTTCATAATTGGTTAATTTGTAAATATAAATGTGTTAACGATTTTCGTTGCCCAAGGCTCTTGAGTGCTCCTGAAGCCATTTGGAGCGTCTTAATTGACTATGGGCGGTTATAAGAGCCGTTCAGGGTTGTCACCCCTAGTGAGTGATTTTTTATATTGCCAAAGCTAAAAAATCACTAAACTTTCGCATAAATCACTAGATTATTGTCAAATAACAACATCATTGTCAAATCCCACACTTGTCAAATCACAACGTCAGGGAATGCTCAGCCATTGTGGTTCCTCTAGCTAACTATCAACCAGTGCAGATTTCCTATTAATTTTCATTAAACACTTCATTTTTGGGGGAACCCCAAATATGGTAGTTTTATTCGATAATTCGAAGGGAAAATCAAGGGTTTTTTGGAGGAGGAGTGGGTGTTAATGAGGCCCTTGTGTGTATCCTTGTTTTAGGTAATCGCTATTAAGCGCGTACTATTCAGTGGAAAACATAGGAATTGCCGATCAGTAATTTCATTAATCAATGATAATAAATTCGATAATCAATAACTTCAGAAATCAATAAATTCGTTAATCGTTATTCGTAATCAATAAGCTCGTTTGATACTTTTATGATTGTACAGTCTTGTGAGCAATGTGTGAACTTTCAGATAATCGTTATTAAGTAGACTTTCCAATGCAAACATAGGAACTGCCGCATGTTCGTTAGTTTATGATCCTTTGATGATCAATGTTTTATGATTTTGCGAGCATGGTATGCTCTTTCAGATAATTTGTATCAAATGCAGTCTTTCTACTGGACAACGTATGAATTGTCACATCGGTATGTTTATTATGTGCTCTACTTCCGGGATCAAAGGTTTTATAATTTTATAATAGAGATTTCTTTGTCAACAAAATTCATTCTAATTCTGTTAGCTTAGACATCCAAGGACCAATTAGGTTCCTACCCAATCCAAAGAGAGTTGGCAGCTTTATAAGAGTGGAAATGGACGCCAGCACAAAGAATCACCAACACTAACTAGCATTTGGCGTTTCTTGGCAATTTTAAAGCCTTTGATTATTTTTTTTCTTTTTCAGGAACTGATTTCATACTTATTGCTACTTTATTTTCACTACTTACAATGATTGTACTAACTTTATCTTATTATTACACTTAAAAAAAAGTCCCGAAACGCTAATCGCGAGAGGGCATTGGATGTTTTGTTGTTGACATTAGCCCCAGTTTCCACTCATGTAAGTTATCCAAGCTCTTTGACTCAACTGAGAACCTTATAGCACGTTGCTTCTCTAACACCCCTTAGGGACGTTAATCCCAGTTTGGGAACCTGTGACTTAGCTAACAGTGTTTTGTAGCTATTTTTATGGCCAATATTATTGAAGCTGAGTAAGGAAATGCTGTCTCTAGATGGTATTTTTGTTCTAAACCTGAACTAAAAAAAAACAGGGACTGTCAACACTATGGCAATGTAATACCTGATTCCACGAATCCTTATTTTAGCAGGCATTTCCCAGAATAACCCAAAAATAGGAAGGTTTGCAACGTAACACAGTCTTCAAAAATATCATCCCACGTTGAAGATATTAATTGAATTTTTAATGGCAAAGTTTCTACATACAATTTTATTCATATAAAAGGAGCTTGTATTTAGTTTTTTTAATGTTTGACGCAAAAAGAGACATTGCAGTAACTTGAATATAAACTGAATGGAGTCTTCTTTTTCATTACTAGAGATCCCTGTCAAATTCATGCTAAATTTAGAAAAACAAATTCTCGGAAATTTAATTTTGCCCAGATGGCATTTGATTTCTGAAGAATCGCCTTCAAACCGTTTCTCTTTACCCTAAAGTTCAAACTTTCGTCCAAGAATCATTCGAGAAAATGGCCTGATTTTCTTCTATATATATTTTTCTTAGTAAAATAGAATTTTTCCAAATAATTTGATGTAATTTTTCCGATTGTGGGGGCTGTCGCCCCTATCAATCTCGCGCTTGGCACTCCAGTTTAGCTTTTAATAGCAACGCTTGGATATTTACAAGCTATTAATTTCGAGCTAATAAATACAGATTTCCTAATGGGAAGGGGACTGTCATTTCCTCAGTGGCAAAATAGCATATTTAATTCTAATATTTTCCTCCAAATGAAGGAAGGTTGGTAATTCTTACTTCATATTTGCCAAAAGCACTTCTCATGGAAAGCATGAAAATGTGGGCTTAAAATACAGTTTTTGTGGCTTCAGCCCCCCCTCCTTTAAAAGAGAAACCAGTAACCTCCGTGCTCAACCACGTCACATTCCATAATCGTTACTTAACTGGATTAAATAAAAAAAAGTTAAAAAAGAGCAACATTTAAGCTTAAAGCGAAAAGAAATTATTTTCTATATGAAGGGGACTGCCCCCTACTCTATAGTCCACTCTTTACGCTGAAGTCCGAGTTTTTATCCCGTTTAATTAAGAGTGATCTTGAAACACAAGGGCCGTTTAATTTGGATCAGAACCTTTTTTTTAAAATACTCAAAACTTTAGCGTAAAGGGTGGGACATGAAGAATGGGGCATCCCCCTCCATACACATAATTATTACTGTTAGATTTAAGTTTTTATGTTGCTCCTTACTTTCAGTAGAATCCTTTTATTTAATTTCTTATCGTTTTTTAGATGATCCCAGGAAATCTACCTCTCCTTCCATTGAAAAACCCCCCTTGCGAAAAATTCCCCATAGAAAGTTTCTTGGGGACGGTTCCGTTTTAAAATACTCCTTAGCATACTTTCGTTTGAAAAAGACTTATTTAAAAGTTTTCAATTTAAGTTCTGATAGTTTTTCAGGTCATGGTGAAATCTTCCCCCTTGTGTGGAAAAAGTTCACCCTGTGTGTAAAATAACCACATGGGGAATCGCTCTTGGTGATAATACCCCCATGGAGAATTTCTCTAATGGAAAATCCCCCTTCCACGTAAAAATCCCCAGGGAATTCTAACTCTGCTAAAAATTTCCCTCGGTTGATACCCCAGATCATCTCCAAATGTAAGATGGGGTCGCCAATGAGAAAGAAAGACAAAGAAAATGATTTTTGTGTATGAATTCTGGCAAATTCCCACCTCCCAAAACTTCCCTGGAAAGTTCACCCTCGGAGACTTCCATCCCAGTAAGAACTTCACTCCAGGGAAAAATGTATTTTCCAGAAAATACCCCCCCTGAAAATCTTTTGTATTCTTTCCAGTAGCAAATAATATATATATCAACAATGGAAGAATTTCATAACTTGTGGCCCATCCTCCGAAGGGTTTGGGTGGACCATGTCATCTGCTAGAAAATAGTTATTGGACCTTTCAACTATACTGAACAAAATAGTTATCTCAAAATTTTGATCGGGCGACTTTGGGGGAAAGGGCGTGGGAGGGGGGCTAGTTGCCCTCCAATTTGATTTGGTCGGAAAAAACACGCACACATCCATGCCCAATCTTCTTGGGATAAATCCGAAATTTCGTTTTGTTGCAGATAGGGACATGAATGATAGAGATATAAATCTCAGATATAGATTTTGTCATGCAGCGGGTTTGCCCCCATTTTTAGGAGCGTTCACCCCCATTCAAAGTTCTGCGAATTTACTTATTTTAATTATTTTTGTGTGTTTAACATATGAATTAATGAATTAACTTATTTGGAATCGCCATAAAAGTGAAATTCTTTTGATGGCATATTACTGGCTTATTTTTATTTCTGATTATCATTGACAGGATCTCTTTTGTTCGCACACAAAAGATTGTGTATTATATATATATATATATATATATATATATATATATATATATATATATATATATATATATATATATATATATATATATGTTTTAGATTTTTGGTTACTATGGGAACGTGGTGCTCTTTATTTACAGTTCGTTACCACGGACTGTTTGATGAGTAACATGGTCTATATCTTAAAGTTGAAAACGGAATGACGTTTCCAAATGACATTTTTTGATCTAAATTTGGCGCACCTGATAAGGAACTTGGAGAAACAGCAGAATCAGCACTCGAGCAGTATAATTTAGGGGATCCCTTTCATTTCTCTGAGTTGAATATTTGTGTCGCTTCATTTGACCACAAATATGGACATTCTTGTCCCTAGAAAAGTCCTGATATGAATTTGCTGGTGGGCAATAAAGTATTTATTTAGATGAGAAAGAAGGAATAACTTTGTGAAATGGGCTTTGTCGTTATGAATGATTTCGGAAATTTGAGTTGGAAAGCACCAGCTGTGGCAATTTATGAAGGGAAAAATTATTACCCTTTTATGCTATATTTGCAAACAGAAGACAATCCATAAGGGAATTTTACGGAAATTATGAGGTTTCTTTCAAGAAGTTTCTGTGAATAAATAACATAATATTTTTTCACTTGGAGTCGAAAATGTTATAGCTCCAAGTTAAAATTAAGCTGAATCATCACCAAATCGCCCTTTGTACATTTCTTTAGTCTTAAATTGGCTGCAGAGATATTTTTTTCATCACATAAATAATGGCACATGTGCCACTGGTCAACCATTTACTCTCTCCAGAATTATTTTTTTCTGTAGAGTCGCGTTTGTTGAATCTCTCTTGAAGGAATTATTAGACGGGTTTCTGCGGATTGCCTTCTCCGTGGAGAGACCTTTCCAAATGTGCGAGCCCGACTCAGTGCGAGTGCGAAGTCCCCTCTTGCAGGTAATCGGGCTGCACTGGTTTTAGAGGTTGATGAACGGTTATTTTCTACAAAATATTTTGCGGTGCTAAGTTATTTAAAACCTATGGCTTGGTATGCTCATAGACAACCCAGGTTTTCTCCCTAGAATTGTTTCTGTTCACCGTCGTTTTAGGAAAATCAACAGAAATTTCTGGTCGTTTTTTAAATAGTACTGGGAAACCCGGCACCTCCTTCATGGAAAATTCTCTTTCATGAAAAATTACTCTATGGAAAGATCCACCCACGTAACCCCCTGTCCACGACTTCCAGGAGAAAAATCCCGCCACCGCAATAACCTGTACTATGTGTAAATTATGGGCAAAGTTGACAACTTGCAGCCCTTCCCTCGGGGACTGGGGGGGATTAAGTCATCCTTAAAGACATACTTATTAGATTTTTCGACTATGCTGAACAAAATGGCTATCTAAAAATTTTGATCGGGTGACTTTGGGAAAAATTGAGCGTGAGCGGGGGCCTAGTTGCGCTCCATTTTTTGATCTTTTGAAAAGGGCAATATAAATTTTGTTTCCGTCCGAATGAACCCTCTTGCGATATTCTGGGACCACTGGATTGACACGATCACCCCTAGGAAAAAATAAACAAACAAACAAACAGAAGCACGCATCTGTGATCTTTCTTCTGGCAAAAAATACAAAATTCCACATTTTTGCATATAGGAGCTTGAAACTTCTACATTAGGGTTTTCTAAAAAGCTGAATCTGATAAGATTCTGTGATTTTGAGGAGGTGTTTACCCCTTTTTTCATAAATGAGGCATGTTTTCTCAGGCTCGTAACTTTTGATGGGTAAGACTAAACTTGATATAACCTATGTATTTGAAGTCAGCGTAAAAATTTTATTCTTTTGATGTATCTATTGGTATCAAAATTCTGTTTTTCAGAGTTTTGGTTTCTATTGAGCTAGGTTGCTCCTTACTTAGAGTTCGTTACCAAAAACTGTTTGATCCGACCGTACTGTGTTTATGTGCGTCTGTGCGTGTTTCTTATTGGCTTTTAGAATATTCAGATATCAAATTGTTTAAATTATTCCTCTATAAAACGTGTCTTATGAAAACAGGCACAAAAGATGGATTTTATTATGATTTTTGCCGATCTACCAAAATGTTTGGAATTTCGTTTTATGCGCACGTATGTGTTCGCGTCTATTTTTCTTAGTATGAATATTCAATTAAATAAATAAATAGTTAATTTTTTGATGATTTTGATTTATGTGTTCATAAAACATGAAGTGGGAATTTACCAAGATTGTGTTAGACACATATACTACTACAAACTCACAAGTGATAAACTAGAGTCTGAAATAGGTAAATTGGGTTTTGTAACAAAGTCTAAGAGAGGTGAATTGAATTCTTTTAGAGTCAGAGAAATATGAAGTGGGAATTTACCAAGGTTCAATCGGACACAGCCACTACTACCAGCTTGTACGTGGTATACTAGAGTCTGAAATACTTGTGTTAGGTTTTTACCAAAGTCTGAGAGAGATGAATAGGTAGAGTAAGAGACATATGAAGTGCAAATTTATCAAGTTTCAGCGAGACGCAGATACTACTACCAGCTCCGAAGTGGTGCTACCAAATTGCAAGTATTATACTAGACTCTGAAATATGTAAATTAGGATCTTACCAAAGTCTGGGAAAGATGAATCGGATTCTTTTTAGAGTTAGAGAAATATGATGCGGGAATTTATCAAGTTTCAATCGGACACAGCCGATACTGCCAGCTTGCACACGGTATACTATTTATTCCACTTTGCAAACATTCAAAAGTTCTGCTTTACTAAGGTTGTTTGTTCCTTGTACCTTAATCAAAGTTGACCCCTGTTTTCTACTGTTTTCTAGAACAGTGAGTGGTATTGTGAGTATTGTTAGTGGAAAACGTTGCTAACTTCTCTGTCTTTCAGAAAAACCGGTATTGGTGGAAAAGGTATCCCCCGAAACTGCTGGAGACTTTGGTCGACCTTTAAGCTTACCATGCGAATCAACAGGAAATCCGACTCCTATTGTAACTTGGTATCGAAATGGTGAGAATATCGCAAATATTACTGGTCACAAGTAAGTAAATATATGTCTTCTTAATCATTATAATCAATTATCTAAGACGATAGTATTTAACTAAATAGTTTAGAAATTGCTTTGGAAATATTAAGGATTTGAGATTGCTCCCGCTCCTGTGTGACAAAACAAAACCAGAATTGTTATTTCATAATGAAAAATAGCAAAGATTATTAACTATGATATTGGAAAAATAAAATATTGATCCCCCCCCCCCCAAAAAAAAAACTTATGAAAAATGGCTACGTCATAACATATTTACCTCTCCCCCCTCCAAGGAGCAACTGAAATATTCATTTTAATTAAAATTTAATGTTAAACTTAACGATTTAGTTTAACACTTTAATAATCAAAGTTAAGGAAATTCAAATCTTGTTTTTGTGGGAACAGAAAACTTGCATTATTACGCTTGTTTGTTTGTTCTTGTTTTTTTCTTAGTTAAGGAAAATTTACCGCTGAAATAATTAGGCTTAATAAGTTGGTATTTTGGAAATAGAAAAGAGGCGAGAGAATCATTAGAAATTCATATGAATCAATGATACCATGAATACTTTATGTAGGCACACTCAGAGGAGCTTGTTTATACTGCTGTTGGTCCCGGGGGATTAGTTTGTCAAAAATAGTAAACACTAAAATATGTTATTATTTATTAAATGCTATAAATCAGTAAATACAAATTCAAGCCATATAGTTTTTTAACATAGGGGTTTGGGTGTGCCCTCTGCAGTAGGTCTTAATCAGCTGATCACCTTTGCAGAGAAAAGAAATGTTTAAAAGGCAGGGATTTGGAATTTACCAAAATTTTTGGTTCACCAAAAAAATTTGGTTATAATTTTTACCAGCTCCGACTCTGAACATTTTCAATATAGCAACTCCAGCTGGGGGTTCCGAGTCCTGAAACTTTAAATATAATTTAAATATTAAATATAATATAATTTAAATAATTTAAATATTACTCCGAGCTGTAATACTTCCCTTTTTGTAAAGGCTCCTTTTCTTCTCTTTTAGTAAAAACTACATAGTTTTATCAAATTCTTTTCTAAATTTAATTTTAATAACCCTCCGACTCCATTCAATAAAAAATTACAAAAACTCCGACTCCACGGCTCCGACTCCAAAGGTCTGGTGAAAGGATGCGTAAGAAGATGGAGGTAAGAATGGAAGAAATAGAACTCTTCATTCTATATGGGAAGAGAAGAAATAATTCCCTTATATGAAGAAATAATCAATAATTTTTTATTCTGTACAATAATTTGTTTAAATAATTTTTATTTACCAGTATACATTTTTTGCCCTTTTCTCTGGAATACGAATTCTTTTGGAAGAAAAGTTTATTTAATGGCAGTATTAACGTGGTAGATTAGAAAAGTTAGTTGGAGCATCGAATTGTAGTTTGTTTTTTAGTTTTGTTTATGAAGCCATGGATTTTTTTTTGCGCAGGGGCTTGTCTGTGCCTTCTTTGCTGTAGGTTTTTATTAACTGATCGGATTTTCAGAGAAAGGAGATGTGTAAGAGGATTTAAAAGCAGATGAAGAAGATCTGGAATAGAAGGGATTACTCTATGTTACTCTTTACTATATAGGGGAAGAGAATGTAGACCAGTCGTTACACTGGAATGAAATTCTTACCTTCAAATGGGCTGTGATTGAAACTATTCTATCTTTAAATGCGCTCCGATTGAAATTATCCTACCTCCAAGTGTTTTCCGATTGAAACTATCCTATGTTCAACACCACTACTTTTCTTGAGAGCTTTCGAAGTTTTTAAGATTGCTTTTATAGTACTTTAAAAAGAGGTTATAGAACAGCAAGCAAACTGTAGTTTGCTTTTCTTTTTTCTTTTTTTTTATACTAGAAATCCACTGAAAAACTTGTTTTAATCACATATAAAATTTGAAGACATGTACGAACCCCTCTTTACATGACGACATGGGGTTTGGCTACTTAAGTTTCTTAACTTTTTTTGCCGTTTGTCGTAGACTTTGAAATAAGCACTTTTTCAATGACTAGTAAAAAAAAAATGTTTAATACGGCTAATATAATTGAAAGACAATTACGTTTTCCAAAATCTCTCCGAAAATTGAAATATACAAACGTTAATACTAAACATAATCGTTAAATTTGGTTAACTTTAATTTTCGAGGAAATTCTGAAGAACCCTATTTTCTACCCGAGAAATTCGGGAAGAGTGAACGCACTGCTGAAACCAAATATTTTTTAAAGGTTTGTTGTTGCTGAGGATGGTTCACTGATTATAAATAATGTCAAAACAGAAGATAATGGGATGTATCAGTGCTTCGCCCGGAATAAAGCAGGGGAGGCAACGGCTTATACTTGGCTCAAAGTAAAAAGTAAGTATATTAAACCATTGACTCTCTACTCTGTCATTTTTTGTTTATACTCTGTCTATTCCTCTATGGCAAATGTATTTGTTGTTTAACCCATCGGTAGAAGACCCATTGGTATAACCCATTGGTAGAATGGGTATTAGAATAACCCATTGGTAGAAGCTTTAACCCATCTCCGTTTCACCGCGCTTCACGGCCTCACCGTGTTGGAGAGGTGGAAACGGTGGTTTTTCCTTAACCTGGAATTCGCTAGGCCAAATGTGTGGAGGGCTCTGTGGTCTGCTAAATTAAAAAAAAAAAAAAAACAAAAAAAAACACCAAAACGCCATGGTCAGCCACGGGCTTGTAATATGAAACAATTAAAGTAGCAGACAGATTAGTGGTAAAAAAAGAAGTCTGGTGACTCAAACACTTTCCATTGCTTTGATTGGTTTAAAATTTCGCACAGGTAGTGCAATCAGGTTTCAAAGTTGGGGTTATTTTAACGTTACAATGAAAGAATTAGACTGCATTTCTGAGATACTTCCCACAAGTAAAATGTTTGGCTCACAAGACTACGTTACAAAAGCAAACCAGTGGAATTAAGCCACACTTTTTGCTATTAGCTCTCTGATCCAGGGCCGTATCCAAGGTTTGTTTTGGGGGGTGGGGGAGGGAGAGGGGTATTAAAGGATTCCTTTTTTTGGGGGGGGGGTAATTATATTCATTTTTGTAACGTTTTTTCGAGTCGAGCAAACATTTCGGGAGAAGGGGGGTGAAACCCCCTAAACCCTCCCAACTCCTGTATACAGCCTTGCTATAATTCTTATGATTCCCGATGATTTTACTGTAGTTATTTTTCTATTGATAAT
This sequence comes from Artemia franciscana, assembly GCF_032884065.1. Taxonomy (NCBI): domain Eukaryota; kingdom Metazoa; phylum Arthropoda; class Branchiopoda; order Anostraca; family Artemiidae; genus Artemia; species Artemia franciscana. The sequence goes on from NC_088882.1 coordinate 8,652,703, forward strand.
AAGAAATTTTAATAAACAATTTATCATACGAATTTTTCAAACATGTTTTCGTAACATTAAAAAAAGTAAAGCAAATTGACATATTACTCTAGGCTGTAGAGAGTACCGTAGGATGCCAAAACAACGCTCTTCATATTATCTCTCTGTTCCTTATGGTCCCCTATTATTTTACTACACAGTTATTTTAAAGAGTGTACAATTTTTTAAACAATAAACCAATTATCATATTAATTTTTTTTAAATCGATTCTTTTAAAATCTTTTTTTGAAAGAAAAGTAAATTGATGTAGCTTTTTCCCTTTTTTCCAATGTTATTTTTTGCTCCTTTCAGGTTTTGACATCACTTTTATTTAAAAAAAAAACTTTTTTGTAAATATGTTTCTTTAGTTTAAGTACTTGGGACAGAAGCAGACGTGTTTAAGACCAGTTTTTCTTTTAACTTTATAGATAAGGAAGTAGCGTTAACTAATTTTGATAAAGAATTCAGATCTTGTCGATTCTCAGCATTGAAAATCTATCTATCTTCAAAGTACTTCAGAATTTCCCTAAATTCTTTTTAAACACGAATATGATATGTATCTTATATCTTGGAGGGGAATTTATTTCCTTTAAAATAGCCCATTTTTGGGTAATTAATTTTAATACCAATAATTCTTCCCCTTGTGATTTGAGTGGGTGCAATAAAGGCCACACAAACTGATACTAATTGTACGAATTTATGTGTGGAATTAGTTTTCCGTAAGTTCTTCAATGATCCCAGGAACGCGGTTGCTTGACAAATGCTCCAAAAATCACTACAAGATTAATGGGTTTATCAAGCCAATTTGCCTAATTTAGAATAGTCGTTTCCTGCTTTTTTTCAATTTCACTTTTTTTTCTAGTTCGAAACCTTTTTTTTTTTTGCCCAAATTTTGAAGCTGGAACCTGATACGATTTCAACATCTTTTTCAATGTGCATTTATGTTTTAAATTGATGGTTTTAAGGGAGGGATAGGTTAGAGGTTAAAAAAAACACACGAAAAAAGATATATCATTAAAATGTAAGGCGTCATGACAAAACACAAATATTTTGAGATTCCAGGGAGGAGTTTGGCAGCTAATATTCCTCACAACTCACTTGCAACTTAATTTTATACCTCACCTTCAGCCCCATCATTTCTTCTTGTGCCTCACATGCTGCTTAAATGGTGTTCTTGGAGGTTTTTACCCCTTAACTAATTTTTTCACGAACAGTCTTAAATATTTTTCCATAGTAAGATCACCAAAGCCTGTTTCCAAGTATCAATTTTTTCTACTTCTTAGGTTTATATTTATATTAGGTTCTTGAGAATTTAAAGCGCCGAAGCCCTACAGGCAAGTGCGTATTCTCCTGATGAGCCCTTGTATTGGATGGTCGCCATTGAATTATTTGTTTGATTTATAGTTTTAAATATTTGGTATATGACGACTTATATTTACTTACGACACGACTGCCTGTCCATGGACTATGCTTTGCGGTTGATTGTGTATGGCTATGCTGTTTGACCTATGTAATTGGATGGATGAGTAGGGTTAAGGCCTCGTTCAAATACTTATCTATATTAATTACTAAAGTAGGAAAACAGTCTTCCATTCTCTTTTTTTATATTTTATTTATTATATATTATTTGTTATTTAACATTTTTTTAAATTTATATATTTTGTGTTCGGTTTTATGGTGTGTGTTTGTCTCTGTGTTTGTGCTGTTGGATTGGTGATATCTTTTTTAATTATGTTAGGCTTATGTTTATATTAGGTTTATAAGTATACTCATTGCTGGATCAAAGTATACCCAACTTAGAATTACTCGGACATACTAGTTTTCAGTGTTTTTTCCCTTATTCGTAATGTTTCCTTCTATATTCGATAGTATAACTTTCTGTTTTAATTTATTCTAAAATTTAAATATAAAAATGTTTAAGATTCGTCAAAGATATAATCTTTGATACTTCTGAATAATTAATCTATAATTTAAATTTGGACATAATCAGAGCTCGATTCTGGAACTTCTCACTGCACCAACAAAGGGGTTTTCAAACAGAAAATTCGAGAATCATGTAACCCTATTCTGGAAAAAAGTTTCGGTTCTCGAACATAACGCATGGCTTTAAAATATACCGGCATGTGATTCATTTGATATAATTTAATATAATTTAATAATAATAATAATTTATTTATAATAATTTAATAATTTATAATAATAATTTAATAATTAATAATTTATAATAATAATAATAATTTATTATAATAATATAATTTATAATTTTAATATAATATCATTTGATATAATTTAATTCATTTGATAAATTCATTTAATATAATTATTTTTATATAATTCGTTTCTTGAATAATTCAGTTTTGGAGCAGACTTCAGAATTAATTGTGTTCGAGAGCCAAAGCCTGACTGTACTCTGATATTTCAGTTCCCCTAACTATCGCTTAACATGCTTAAGAATTCTCTAAAATGTTGCTTCTTAACTTCCCCCCTCTCAGATACTTCTCTTACCAAAAACTTAAATTTATTCATCGTCGTGAAATGGAAATATTAGGGGGACTCTTCTTTATTACTTTTGGCAGTTTCTTTGAATTATGGTTTTTTTCAACTCGTGATTTGAATGACGAATCGAAATTTTTTTTTAATAAGACATCCCTATCCTTTCTTTGTTTTTCATATTACCCTTGGAAGTGCTAGTGTGGTTGTCGCTAGTGTTGATGTGATAGTCCTAGGCAAACTTGTCATAAATTCTGTATTTGTAACTTCTTGGCGGAGATGCCTTTTCATTGACATTGGCGATAGTACATTTAAGTTAAAAATTTTCAAACCATTTAGAGCTGGGTCGACTCTGGCTGAGCTTACAGAGTCACTCCACTGACCTCGGTTCCAAACCAACTGACGAGCCCCGAACCCCACTGGACCCATCATAAGTATATTCATACGTGAAAACTACGATTTTCCAAGATTTTTCTTTTGTTTGCTTCCCAAATATGAATTTTTCGTCAGTGTAGCCACGTTGAATCTTGAAAACTTGCTTCACAAATACAAAGTTTACGTCAGTGTTGCCATGTTGAAATAAATTAGCTAATCTAACTAGTTAAATTTAGCAACGCTTTTCATCCGAAGACATTAATTCTGTTGATTCCAAAAGACAACTAGACCCTCACAAAGAAGCTACATCATCTTAAGTTGTTTGGCTCCATATGTTTTTAGTTAATTTTTAAGCTGATTTTTCAACCATATTTCTTCTCTTTTTTTTGCCCGCTACTACCAAAAACTGAACTTTAGTTTTATATATATAGATATTAATTAAATATAGAAACTAAATTAATAAATACATTTCAAGAGAATAACCGCCTCTCTTCTTCAGCGCGAACAAATAGTATGTATATATTTTTTAATAATATTAATTTAATGCATAATCCTGTATTAAATATAGGTATTGTTTTTCATTAAAAATTGAATTTCCAATTTTTCGCATTTTTGAATAAGTATTATTTGAGCTCTCACCTAAGCAATGCGAACAGTCAAGATTCATTTTTATTTTCCTTAATGCTTCAAGCTCTGGGCTTAAACACGGCTTAACCTAGTAAAGAACTATGGCTACGGTATGCGTTGCAACCTAGTAAAGAACGGGCTCTAGCCCATTGTAACCGAAAGTTTAAAAGAACCGTCAGTTGAGGAAAATCACCATTTGAAGCTAATTCGGGAATGGTAACTATGATTTTTATTAATCTTAATGGTAAAAGTTCATCGTGAAAACAAGTTGATTGGAATTTCGAAGAATGACCTGAAACCCCATTAAAATTGGTGTCTGATTGAAATGAAAACTGCACCGTTGAAACCGCCATTGCCGAAAACCCCATTTAGAAGAATTATAGTTCTTCTATAGTTCCCTATTGTTCTTCTTGTTTTTGGTGTTTGTTATAGTTCCTCATTTTGGGAAACAAGGAAAACTTTCGCATAGAAAGTAGTGATGGCTCTCTTTTTTTTTCTTCTTTTTCGTGTCACCGCCTCTGGGGGTACTAGAACATCCTAGAGAGAGATTAGAGGGCTCATTTGAAAGAAAGTTGCTAGGGAGTTTTTATGAAATACGATATTTGATAAAACTTGCACCTTACAAAACTTATGAAACTTACATTTCACACCCCAGAAAAGTTGCTTTTCTTTGGTATGATGTAATATTTGAGTGACTCTGCTGCCTGACTCCCCCTGGTTATCTTTACTCGGTTCCTGCAAAGAACAACCCGAAGATTTTTTTTTCTGTTTGATACATTTTTATTTTATAAGATAGTAAAGGAAAACATTAATAAACCTAACAAGGCTCATCAAAATATAAAATATGGAAAATTATGTTCTATAGTTACTGCTTTTAGATATTTCTAGTATGGTTATTACTAGTGCGTATATGACATAAATACTTCCCATGTTATCTGGCTACAAGCTCCGTTTTAGGGTATTAACAAAAAATGATGATAAAAAAAAATTTCATAGAAAAGTAAATAGTTGAAGCATTAAATCTTCTGAAATACCAATAAAGTCGTATAATGGATAAATCCATCTAGGCTACACGAAAAGTAGGTCGTTCCTGAACGGGCTGCGAAGAGGTCACAAGGAAGCATTTAGTCAGGGGCGGATCCACAGCAAAATCTTGGGCAAAAGTAAAGAGCAAAAGCCCAATGTGACAAGGGTGCCAATAAGCAAAATCTTGGGGGAGATGTGACGAGGGTGCCAATGATTGACCAATTGACAAATTCTGAAAAAGAAAAAAAAAAGAAGGATAAATTAGGAATGAGGGCACCACAAAAATCTTGGAGGGGAGAGGGTAACCTCTTTGGATCTGCCGCTGGATTTAATTAAAGGAAATTGGAACATCATAGGAGGAGGTAAAGAGTGAAGCTTTGAATAGATTGTTGTGAGGAAGCAGCTTGTGCATCTGTGTTAGACTTGTTCCTGTTGGTGCTGCTGTAAAAAAAATCAAAAAAATAGGAAACTGGGTAATTGCCATATGTATTCTTGTAAAGCAAAGCTTCTTGTTGTGCTTGCTCCCCTCCCCCACTAGGAAATTTCTTGGCAGCGCTCATGATTGAGAAAAAGAGAAGGGAGAGATCAGGAAGTGCAATACTGGGAATGTAAGGATTAAGAAAAAAATTAAAAGAAGAGGAAAAAATCAATAGATTCGTAATAAAAAAAAGAATTGTGTTAAAAGAACAATTTAAATAATACCACACTCTGTTTTAATGACCTGCTGGGTTTGTAAGTTGACTTGACATAACGTTCTTTTAGTGGTGACTGGATTCTTGTCATATCTTACAGTTTTATTTAATTTATGATTTCTTTCCTTTGCTTGTGCTTAGAATCCTAGAAAGAGACTTTTAAGCAATTCTACTGACACCTTCTTTGCATTCTATGGGTAGTATGAAAGTGGATATTACTTACAATTCCCCTACTGAATCCAAAATTCGAATGTTTTTTAAAGGAGACTTACGCTACTATTTTGGTGGCACTTTGTTTAAATTATGATTTTCAATTCGTGATGTGAACACTAGAAACGAACTTCTAAGAAACTTTTCATAATCCCTACTTGATATTTTATGGTTATTACTTTTGTTTCTAAGGGCTTCTGGATAGACTGTCTGTAGGACTTTGTTTCTGCAACTCTATCAAGTCTATCTTATTTGTATGCACTACCATCTATATGAGCTTATTCTAGGTCAGTCTAACGATGTTGGTCTTCTACATTGTTAGGTTCAAGGTCGCAAGGATTTTCTTTGGAAATAAGCACTGCTAATGATCTATTATAAATAAATGTATTTGCCATAGGACAATAGATTTTTAATATTATTTGCGCTCAATTTTCGAAAATGATTCAAATAATCATAGCTAGATGCCCGCAACTAATGGATTTTGAATTAAAAATCAACGGACTCGGCTCAAAATCAACGCCTGGCTTCTTTTCCATCGATAAAGAGTCCGCAGTGATTTCTGACTCCCTATTGCCCAATGAATCAATATCACCACAGTTATAAAAGTGGAAAAGTAAGAACATTCTAAAGTTTAGAGAATTAGTTATCCGACCTGCTCTAGAATAAAATATATTATGGAATTTATTCTTGTCAAAATGCAATAATTACTACAATTGTTCGTGCTAACTCATTACTTCGCTTTGCGTTTATTTCAAAAATTGGGATTCTAGACTTTTCATAATGATTTTGGATGTTAGAGTTGATTACCTACTGTACGGTATTTTATTGATGGAGGGGCGTTGTAATAGGAAAATAACTCATAATTTAAAAACATTAGAAAAGACACTTAATAGGGCTGACCCTATTCAAGAAAGGACTAAGGACAAAGTTCTAAAATGAAAAGCTTCAAAACCAATGTGGCACTCCAAGCATGTAAACCAGGTTTCGGGCAACCCTCGACTGAATGTTTCTGTTGAGTTATTTCTTTTTTTTTATGACCTCGGCTAAAATGGCCTACGAATGGTTCGTATTTTTGAAATTTTATTTGGGAATACGCCTCTTCTTTTGGTCCTCTCTGACTGCCATTAAGAGTAAGATGTATACGAAGGAGCCTAGTTTAAAACCCCTCGCTTGTTAGAGCTTTCAAGGAAAGTGCATTTGTAGTAAATGCCTTACCATGATTCCACCTCTAGCAATTAACCAATTAACCAAATTAGCAAAAACGATATTGTCATTGTTTTTGCCATATGGTTTCCTCATTAAAAAAATAGCAAGTATTAAATCATCTTGGAATTTTTTTTTACAAATTATTTTTTTTTCTACAAAAATAGTATGTATTTTCACCTTCTGCTAGAAAGAGAAACGTCCGTGTCTCTTTTCTTCCTGTGTAGTTCGTGATCGTCGTCGCCTATGATGGCCGTACGTGGAGCTATCTAGTGTGCAATCCCTTCCTTGTACAACTTTTAAAGAAGATATATCCTTACTAAATATTCCCCTATGATTTGATTATCGGCAAGATTTCCCCGCCGCCTGGCTTCTTATCAATATGCAGCTTTTCTACTTGGAAAATTAGGTGACTATAGCCAAATCATTCCGTGACAATTATGTACGAAAAGATGTACCTTGTCAAAACAGCCTTGTAAAGAGGCCCTCAATTGAATATACTTACCCCGCCTATATTCCTTCTTGAGCTGATGGAGAATAAGATAGATTAATTTACTTTTTGGCGGTGACAGGCTTATCATTTGAGGCCTTTTATTGACAGATTCTGTGATGGTCCCAGTTGATGGATTGAACTGTGTCAGTAGTGATTATTAGGCCATTGTATCTGTTTTGCAAATAGAACGCTATTGATCTTTAGCAAATTTAGTAGGATAGGGTAATTAGTTTGGAATTGGAGCAATGGAAATAAAATTATCCATAGACTCGTAAGTGCAGAATGCTGAGGTGTAGGTAAAAAGTTGTGACGTTGTTCAGGCAATATTCAAAAAAGTTTGGAAGAATAGGAAGATAAATCTGCAAACCAAGATTAGAACATTGGAAGCTACAGTGATGGCAGTGGTCGAATATGGTTCCAAAGCGTGGGTGCTCCAAAAAAAAAAAACGGTTTGCTAGATGTTTTCCAGAGAAATTGCCTACAGATTGTTTTGGGTACCCGGCTGACTGATTGTATTTCAAACACTAGGCTGTAGAAAAGTGTGGTTCAGTTCCGCTTTCTAGGCCTATAATGAGAGAAAGGTTGAGATGGCTAGGGCACGTTCTGCGGATGGAGGATGAAAGATTGCCGAAGGTTCGGGTGGGAGAATGTCATAAAGAAAGATTTCAGGAAAATAGGAACTTACTGGGAGGGTGTAAAGAGAGAGGCTTTGAATAGATTAGATTATGATGCGTGAGGAGCGTACGTAGCTGTGTTGGTATCAGGCGGCTTGGTGTTGCAGTGAATTGTTAGTAGTAACAGTAATGCAGAAAAAAAATTAAATAAGTTGAAAGCATTTCAAGGCCATATATATAGAGAAACTCTTTAGCAAAAGAATGGATGGTAAGAAAGTGGTGGAAAATTGGGTTTAGTGAAAAGCAGGACCTAAGTATGTCCTGTCTATCTTATGCTTAAAAAAAATGGTACGTCTGTAAAATATTGGACAACCTTTCAAAACTGGAAGGAATTATGCGGTAGATGATAATTTTGGAAAACTACGGTATGAAAACTGAAAAAATGAGAATGAACTGTCGTTCTTAATAAGCCTATGATAATATGTCGTTTCATGATAATCGATATGTCGATTATCATGAAACGACATCATAAGCTCGATATGTCGTGTCATGTCGAACGATCAAGTAAGCACGATCAAATGTCGAACGATCAAATAAGCACGATATGTCGAACGATCATCATAAGCTCGATATGTCGTTTCATGATAATCAAAACGGCAGATAGGTCTATATTCTGTTTGTTATGCTATTTTTCATATTGAAGATTACTTTCTAGAGACAGATTTACATGTTTCTTCAAAGACAAAATAATCATTTGGAAGAATGAATTTAAATTTTCGATTAACTCCAAAAAATTCGTGTTTTTTTTTGAAGTTTGTCGTAAATATCTGATTTCTATGGTAAGATAACTTGAGTTAAATTGACCTTTATTTATTTTTTTCCATGCAATTTCTTCAAGCTCTGTTTGTTATCCCGTAAGATCAATTGCATCGAAGGGATAAAATAAAACTACTTAAATTTTGAAATTTGAGTCAATTTCGCATTTAGGAAAATGCTACTCAATCAGAGTGAACCATTAATGAAGAGACTAAAATCTTGGAATTTTTCAAATTATCATCTTTATAACAAATCTTATTAAGCTTCAGTACTTGCGCTGCCATCTATAGTCACGTTCCAGTCATCAACCTCGCTTCAATCCACCCAGTGCCGGTTCTGGCCTCTCTTACACCCGGGGCAAAATCTTGATCACCCCTCCCCCTTCTGTCTCACAAAATGTTCAGGCCAAGTTTTAGCAAAATTTTCATTCATTAGCATAATCATTTTCAATTTATTAATTGACTAATAATTTATGTTTTAATTATTTTTTAGTTTATTATTTAAAATTCCAGTTATTTTTAATGTTTAAATTTATTTTTATTTTATTAATTAATTAGTAATTTATTATTTATTTTCATTTATTAACTTCTTTTATCCTAATGAAAATAAAATTGTATAATTAGAAAATGATCATAGCCAGTAGATCATTTATTTGAAATTCTGCGCCCGGATCAAGCGCCCGCTTTGTCCCTCGCCTAATACCGCCTCTGAATCTACCCGAGCTATCAAACAGCTTTATTTTCAGTGACTGGTTCAATAACCTATTTTCTTTAATTTAGCAGCTGCTAATTAAAATTTTTTAATAGCTATTCCTGCAAAAAGAGGACTGGGGTCACAGAAAAAAAATGTTCCGACAAAAATTGAAATCACTGAGGTGAAAAACATACATTTCCAACTTTTTGGTTAAGGCCAACGTCTCTTCGTCTAACCTATTTAGCCGTCTTCTTTTTTCCTTATACAAATCAGTGTGTGATAAGAAGTTCATAGGGCTTCTTAGCTAGATAAAAAGAATAATATTTTGTAAATATTAGTAAATATTTTACTAATATAGTAAATATATATAAGCAAATATTTTAATTTCAGTAATTTTCAAAATGTTTTGTTCCGCTAGACTTTCGGAGCAAAAGGCTAGTTCTTGATCCTCGGTTCATGCGGGAGCAAAATTCCCTCGTCGCTGCAGTTTCATTACCGATTTTGATGATATCAATTGTTTTTGTCAAGGAATAATTCCAGACGGAAATTTTTACTTATATCGGGTGACTGAACGATTTTCCAGCAATTTTCTAGGCGCAACAGTAACAGCAGTCAACTGATGACACAATTAGCACATCCAACGGCAGTGGCCCCAATCCATTAATCTGACTGGGGGGGGGGGGGGCAGGCAAAATGTATTTTTCAAGACCTAGAGGAGGGGAGAAATTTCAAGTTTTTTTTATATTTTCAAAAAAGGGTGTTTTTGAAATCAAAGTAGTAAATCCCCCCACCCCCCAAAGCTCAATTGGTGCCACTGCCTAAACGTCCCTTACTCTATGCATGTGCCTGGCAGGGCTTATATCAACTTTTTACCGAAATTAGTCTCTTAACACTTTCTTCATACAGGAACAAAATTAGCTCAAAGCCTCAATCTAATTGCCAATCTTTCCGATTCTAGTTGTTTTCTCAAGCAATTAATAAAAATGGAAAAATTCACCTTATATTGGGCAATTGAGCGATTTTTCCCAGTAATTTCTCAAATACAACAGCAATCAATGGAAGACATTTAGCATTGAAAATGATCGCATTAAAAAAAAAAAGAATATATATTTACGAAAAATGGGACAAAAATGCAGTTTTTGTTCAGAAAGCACGGGAGTAAAGCTTTATCCAGATCCATTTCATTTTAACCACAATCTTTCAACTTCGAATATTTTTCCCGTAAATGTTGGGAAATTTGGAAATACTCAGTGAACTAAACGGCGACTAATATTGCTAAAACTGACAAATGTCGTCTGTCGGAGCATTTTTTGTGTGTGTGTGTGTGAACTATGGGCGAAACTTCTGCAGATTAAACAGATTAAGCTCAGATTAAGAGCTTTTTTTTTAGCGAAGTTTAAACAGTTTACACAAGGAGGGATTGGCTTGCGGTTTCATCGTCATTGTACAATGGCATCAAGGACGAGAGAGGGTGGAACTTTTGCTGATGCTCCTTTTTTCTTTTTCTTTTTTTTCGGATCAACTAGATTGTGCAGTCTTTTCTACTCATTTAACGGGTTCTGTTAAAGCAAAGATAATCTTTAACAAAATATCTAAAGTTTCTTCACTGAAAAATTGAAAAGGCAAGAAAATTACCCCCCCCCCCCCTAGATCTTGAAAAACTTCCAGTAAGGGGTTTTCCGAACAGATTTTGAAAAAAATATGTTTCCAATGCATAAAACACGATTAAACAAGTAAACTAAACGGGATTTAAGCCATATTTATAATTAAACATTAGTATTAATGAAGCTCACTGTTTTTTTGGGTTAAAGGCTCTATCATGTGCTCCACCTCTTTAGACAAGCAGTGTATGTCTGTGGGATGGGGGAGAGTGAACCATCTTAGGGTTCTGCTGATCTTTATTCTTTTTCTTTCTTTTTTTCGGATCAATTAGATTGTGACCTATGGTTCCAGTCTATGCATTTAACGAGTTCTGTTGAAGCAAAGATGATACTTACCAAAATCTACAAAGTTTGTTGCCAAGAAAAGACTGAGATTGTGAAAAAGATATCGCTTCCATCATGTTTGTATGATATAAACTTAAAGGTTTAGAACGCTTAGAATGCTAATCACCATTTTCTCAAGTGATATTTTGTAGGATGGAGATTGGCTTTGCAATCCCATTTATCACCAGGATTAGCTCTAATAGAGCCAGGCTACTAATCGAAGATTGATTTACTAACATCCTAGAAGAAAATGAAAATAAAATTTAGGATTCTCACGGGTATAGATGTTTGCTTGAGCATTTAATTGAGAAACAATCCTGAAAAATAATCATATGCACAAGGTGAAAGGGCATATATAATATGCTCTATAATTTTAGAGAAATTGAAAAATAAACTTCTTTAAGATTTGTGCAAACTATTGTTTTGTTCGAGCATTCAATTGAGAAACAATGTTGAAAAATAATCATATGCACAAGGTGAAAGGGCATATATAATATGCTCTATAGTTTTAGAGAAATTGAAAAATAAACTTTTTTAAGATTTGTGCAAACTATTGTTTTGTTCGAGCATTCAATTGAGAAACAATCTTGAAAAACAAATCATATGCATAAGGTGAAAGGGCATATGTAATATGCTCATGATTTTAGAGAAATTGAAAATTAAACTTTTTTAAGATTTGTGCAAATTATTGTTTTGTTCGAGCGTTCAATTGAGAAACAACGTTGCAAAAAAAAAGAATAAAAAAAGGTAAATCACACACAATCACATTTTTACACCAATGAGAAGCAAATCTAGTTTTTTAAGATTTTGGAGGAACTGTCGTTTATTTGATAATTCAAGTGAGAAACAATCTTAAAAAAGTAAAGAATGTGCTCAAACAAAAGGGTGTATCTGACACGCTTACAGTTCTATAGAAAATGAAATATAGAGTTTCTAAATATATTTACGAAAGGAAACATAGGTTTTGCAGGAAAAGCTGTTCTTTTCAGGAAAAGCTGTTCTTTGCAAATCTAGTTTTTTAAGATTTTGGAGGAACAGTTGTTTATTTGATAATTCAAGTGAGAAACAATCTTAAAAAAGTAAAGAATGTGCTCAAAACAAAAGGGGGTATCTGACACGCTTACACTTCTATAGAAAATGAAATATAGAGTTTCTAAATATATTTACGAAAGGAAACATAGGTTTTGCAGGAAAAGCTGTTCTTTTCAGGAAAAGCTGTTCTTTGCAAATCTAGTTTTTTAAGATTTTGGAGGAACAGTTGTTTATTTGATAATTCAAGTGAGAAACAATCTTAAAAAAGTAAAGAATGTGCTCAAAACAAAAGGGGGTATCTGACACGCTTACACTTCTATAGAAAATGAAATATAGAGTTTCTAAATATATTTACGAAAGGAAACATAGGTTTTGCACGAAAAGCTGTTCTTTGCAGGAAAAGCTGTTCTTTGCAAATCTAGTTTTTTTAAGATTTTGGAGGAACAGTTGTTTATTTGATAATTCAAGTGAGAAACAATCTTAAAAAAGTAAAGAATGTGCTCAAAACAAAAGGGTGTATCTGACACGCTTACACTTCTATAGAAAATGAAATATAGAGTTTCTAAATATATTTACGAAAGGAAACATGGGTTTTGCAGGAAAAGCTGTTCCTTGCTCGGGCATTCAATTGAAAATTTTTTGATCATTCAAGTGAGAAACAATCTTAAAAAAGTAAAGAATGTGCTCAAAACAAAAGGGTGTATCTGACGCGCTCACACTTCTATAGAAATTGAAATATAGAGTTTCTAAATATATTTACGAAAGGAAACATAGGTTTTGCAGGAAAAGCTGTTGTTTGCTTAGGCATTCAAATTGAGAATTTTTTTTAATATCAATAATGTGAGTGAAGACGAAGTATTCGAGTGAGAAACAAGCTTGAGAAAAAAACACTCAAAATGAAAAGGCAAATCTCAAGATTCAACAGATGCAAAGGTCTTTGGTATCAATATAACTAGTTGCAAGGTTTTTAGAATGTTCAGTCAGCTAGATGTCACTAAAGCTTTAGGTCCTGATGCGCCCCCATCTCGTCCTCAAGTATGTGACCTCAAATTCGGTTTGAGGTCGGTTCTCTCGCCTTCTTGTTTGGAAAACGTTTTGCTCCAGGTTCGTTCCCGAAACAGTAGAAAATTGCTCACATTTTCCTTGTCCCGAAGCTGATGCCAACCCCACTAGTGCAGGATCTTATCGCTCAATCAGCGCCCTATTCAGCCTAGAAAAAGTTTTTCAGGGTGTCATAAATAAGTCATCCTATTAGTACTTTCAGTTTCATCGGTTGTTGACTGACATACAACGCTTTTTTTTAGAAAGATAGAAAGAAACCTACGTTAGACCAATTCATTTTGCACTATCAAGAGTGGGTTAAGCTCTTGTCACAGGGGCGCGACATTCGTCTTCTCTTCTTTGACATCGCAAAAGCTTTTTATCTTGCATGGAGGGTGGCTACTTGAGGTGTTCACTGATTTTCTTTTTCAATGTTCATTGCGAGTTGGTTTTGATTTTTTTTTTATATTAGAAGAACTTCCAGAGTTATCAGGAGTATTCCAAGGAAGTATTCTTGGGCCAACTCTTTTCCTGGTCGTCATTAACAACCTGGGTGGCGATAAAACCTTACCAATTTGCTGATGATACGGCAAAAATAATATCCATAGCAAAGGAAGAATATCCCAGCAAACCCCATAAAAAACATGAAACCGGCTTGGAAAAAATTCAAATACGGGTGGATGCGTTCTTGTCAGCTTCAATGCATCAAAAACAAAAGAGCTTCTTGTTTCGAAGGCGCAAAATGTTAAGTCTCATCCTGACTTGGTATCTTCAAAGGAGTAGTAACAAAAAGATTGGGTAAACTACCCCTTCTTTGAGTCGACTTTTCGTCAGATATAATGTGGGTTGAACATCTCAGCAAAGACCGAAGGGAGGTAAGTACTGTATCTTAGCTGTTCTCCTCCCCACCATGAATGTAATTATCCACTTAACGTCTATGGATCTTTGGATATATGATGTATTGCAAAAAAGGAAGTCTAATAGAAATTCCTATTCAGTTCCTAGCAAGTCTGCATGTTCAAGTGTTAAAATTTGAAATGCTTAGAATGCAAATGATCACTTGCTCAAGTGGCATTTGGTGGTCGGAAACAGGCTTTGCTGTCCCATTTGTCATAGTTGTTGACTCAAACATAATCAGGTTAATAATAGCTCATCGATTTGCTAGCATCCTAAATTATATCATCTCGAGTCAACTAAAGCAGCCTTGGAGTTTCTCAACGAGCTGGAAAATTATGGAAAAGTAGTGGAGAAAAAGTAAATTTTCGACTGCGGGACATGATTTTATTTACAATAATAATTTTTTCCAGAGACATAAGTCCGGAAAATGGTAGTTTTTTTGCTATTTTAAAATTATAAATAGGTCGATTGCCATCTAATTTGAGTGTTCTTTCAATGAGGGATAGGGGTTAGACAGTTATTAAAATAAGATTGAAATTGTTAATCAATTATGTCAGCATTGTAATTTTTTAATATATCCTAGTATTTTCCAGAGTTAAATTAAGTAACTTAAGTGAAGTTACTTATCGGGTTGGATGTTAATACTTGTGTTGCATTTTGGTTTAATAAATATTTCTCTCTGTGTTACTCTTTATGCTATTACAGTTTTGAAACTTTAACTGTCAACTAAAAGGAGGAACGTAATAATTTTATTCTTATTATATTAGCAATAGTCCCATTAAAGTAGTAATATTATAACTATTGTATAGATGTTATATATATATATATATATATATATATATATATATATATATATATATATATATATATATATATATATATATATATATATATATATATATATATATATATATATAGGGATCGGCCACAACGATCCTCCCAAAAAAAGTGACTTTAGTTATTTCACAACTAAAAAAGTAACTACCAAGAGGTACTCAGAGCACGGGCAGATGAACCACACAGTCCCAATTACTGTCTTATGATCATCATCGCCCTCTAAAAGCCCGTGAGGTTACGGAAAAGAAGACTGGAAGTCTTATTTTATCTTCTATTAATTTATTTGCTCATACAAAAAGACAACTTTAATGGAAGCACAACTTCGATCAAGGTAAAAAGAGCAAACATCCCCAGTAAAGCAGAACTTTTGAATGTTTACGAACATGAATAAACCATACGATTGGCGATAGATATAGAAATTCTCTCCTAAGACCAAATTTCAAATTGGTTTTATATTTATGTTCACGTCTCTTTCCGTCTGATCTTAACAAAAAGGTTCTTCATACAAGTCCAGTCGGAAAAAAAAATCAATTTCTAGACAATTTGTTTTATCATTATTACAGGCTTCGCGACTCCATCAAAGGTGATGATATGCCGCTAGTCCCTCGTTTTCCAGTACTTAGGTTTATATTATGCCTTCTCTTGAACGCGTCAAAGGACGGATTTTCCGAGATTACCTCTGCTAGCAAGCTATCCCATGTGGCGACCAATCGTCGGGCAAAACTTGTTTTCAGATATTCTTTGAGGGGAGTACCCTGCTAGAGGTAGACCTGACGGGCTGTACTTCGGCGCGTTGATCGCAAGGGCTTTGCTCTGTCAGCAACGAGTTTCGATAGCTCTTCTGATTCAGGGTTATACATATGTAATTGTAGAAAACTGAAATTGAGGCCACGTCGAAGTGTTTCTGCATTAACTGTGGGGTTTTAGCTATCGTGTTGCCAGAGGTGCTGCACCAACTGCTCGATTTTGAATCCGTTTGAGTGAAGCGATGCGGCTTTTTCCGAAGAGAGGACCTGCATATTCCATGACGAGTCTGATGCACAAAATGAATAGTAGCAGAATATACTCATCAGGGAGGAGACTTTTGCATCTTAGGATAACTCCAAGATTCTTGGAGCATGAGGATCTAATTTTACTGATATGTCCAGTCCATTAGAGACCCGAAGAGGAGTTAACTCCAAGTAGGCGTATTGTATCAACTCGTGCTATTGCCTTTCGTTTGAAGACGAAATCAGGATGAGCCCTCATATTACGCGCCTTAGAAATTAGGAGCTCTTTCGTTTTCCATTTATTAAAACGACTCAACTTAGGGCATCATCGGATCCTAAACAAGATCGTTTTTTAAAAGCAGTAAAAATGCAACATGGGTTATATCAATACATTACAAGGTTTAACTTTTTAACTGTTATATTTCATTTACCAAAACTTCAGAGAGAGACACCTTTATTATACATATCATCAATATACAAAAGAACCACATTTGCCACTATACAAAGTCAAAGACTTTCTATAGTTGCTTATTAGTGGCTGATAAACATTCAATGAACAACAGTACCGACTTCATTAAAAAAAAGGAAAATAAAGAAGAGAGAGAGAAAAAAAAAATCCTACTTAAATAACAAGACAATAAGCCATCCCATTTGAATTATTCACTTAATCTCTTCCCAGAAGGTGGTTCTTCAGTCTACTCTTAAACTGGCTAATATTTTCTAATAACCTTATTCTCGTTGGTAAAGAATTCCATACTATTGGTCCAGCAAACCTGGAACTGAAACTTTTAGTCCCAAATTAACCTTTTTTTTAGTCCCAAAATTAAAACTTTTTAACCTCCCATGGAGAGAAGAACTCTTGAAGTAGGTTTTATAAATTGAAGGACATCAATAAAACAACACATCTCGTTGATAAACAGTAGAACTTTATAAATAAAACAATACACCTTATCAGAATAATAATGGAAATTAACTATGTTAACCAAAAAAAAAAAAAAGAAACAAAGATATCCTGGGTAGGAGGGTTGTGGAAGGCTTCCTCAACATGGGTACACTAAAATAGACAAAAATAATACATTTTAACAAATAAGTACCATATTTTAATGTTCCATCATAATTGGTCTATAAACAATCTTTAATATCTTCTTCTTTAATTTCAGCTGTGATTTCCAGGATGAATCATTTATAATTTTATGTTCCAATTAATATTTGTTTGAAATTAATAGTGTTTGTTATGTAATTGAAAATGTAGATTTTTCAAATCTAACACGAAGAATTTGGTATGTTCTAAACCGCCTAATAGCCGAATGAGGGGGGGGGGGAGAATCAATATTTATTAAAAAAATTATTGCTGGGATTTTGTATTTTAAAATAACATGTCGAAACTTTAACTTCTTATCTTTGTTTTATATCTAGCAAACCTAAGAAAAAAAAATATCGTTTCTGTTTCTGATACATTTTCAAGTTTTGATGATCGATGTAAAAACGTGTAAAAACACAATCTGTCATATTACATCCTCAAGATCAGAAAACGTAAATTGTTTTTATTTTGTTTTTTTCTTTCGGTTTTCTTGTTGTTCAAATTCTCTGAGAGACCATTTCCTGAATATCGTTGATCTATGAATAAATTATTAGTAATCAAATATCGAAAACATCAATTTGCTTTTATGGTTTGTCAATTCTAGATGAAAAGATACAAGTTGCTTTCCCCACTTTGTGACCCAAAGATCTTTCAAATCTATTAAAAAGCAATTTCCCTTCATCATAAAATAGGAAACTTTCCGAAAGTCGATGTAAAGCTTCATTTCATTGGAATTTTATTTCACAGCCATTTCACGGTTGAGTCCAATTGCACGACTACGTGACTATCAGTTAAAGGAGAGATGGATTTCAAGTGACTACTGTAAGAGTTCATGAGCTTATTGAGAATGTTTTGTCTCTATGTTGCACGTTTTTTAGTTACTGTTTGTTCACGTGATCTTTTAGCTTTGTCTTCTTTCTGCTTTTGAAAAAGAAAAAGAGATATCGAATGAAGGTAATCAGTGGTTTTTAAAATTGAGTCCTTAAACTTGGTGGGAAACAGACGAGGATGTACCCTTTCGGGCATCAAGGGAGTTGGAATTAATTCCGATAAATCCGGAATTAATTGCGGATTATGGAATTAATTATGGAATTAATTAATTATGGGATTGATTATGGAATTAATTCCGTTAAACTGTTGATATGGATTTGCAATCAATCTGTTCTGAGTTCTTTATTTAACAATAAATTTCATAAACAAAAATTACTTCAAGACAATCTCCCCATAAGGCTACATGGCCGGGAAAGAACATGGGAGAAAAAAAATACCAACACAAAAAAATATAAACAAAATCCAAAAAATACTTGTCACATCTTCGATAATACCGCCGGAATCCTCCCCATGGTTCCAAGTCTTTGAATTTTTAGCAAATACGGTAACACCATTTTTTCCTCCTGGTTTTCTTTCCTGAGAGGGTTCCGGTTCACAAACACTTGTATCTCGACATATTGTGGCTTCAGGACGACGCAGACCGTGGTCAAGAACCTCTAAACTAAACTAGTAGAAATTAGCTCTAAAAGAACAAAAGCAGAAATTTGCTTTAAACAGCCACCCTGGACCTAAGTGTCAATGCGCTTTGCTGAAAACTCTGTAGATTTCAAAAAGTAAAACAATTTTTTTAAATAAAAATTTTACTATCCTATTCTCTTTCTAAAGATTTACATAAAATGTGCAGAGTGGATGTTTGTCTTATGTTCAATAAAGTGCAAATGAAGTGATGATCGAGGGTGGCTTAAAGGGCGGTACTGCCTCTTTTATTTCGGGCCGAGATCTTTATCTTTTCATGTTTAAATTTAGATTTGTGTCGGATCCTTCTCGTTATGCACTTAAACGTCATTTTTACTTTATTTTGCTTTCTAGAATAAATTTCTATTCGTTTCAAATATTAAAATGTCTTTTGAAGTAATTCATTAGCGGAATCGAATAAAAACATACAAGAAAATATTTCTTTGATAATTGGCTATATAATAAAAGCAATCGCTTTCCTTTTAAATTAAAATATTCCTTCTTCGAAGGGCCGGGGTCAGCTATGACGCGACTATCAGTTGGGGAGAGATGCACTGGCTACAGTATTAGAGCTCGTGAAGCCATTGAGGTTTTTTTTCTGTACTGCATGCTCTTTTTGCCTTTATTCACATGTGTTCTTTTTAGCCTTGTCTACCGTCTGCTTTTTAGTTTGTTTTCTCGTAACTCAGCATTTCTACTCGTAAAATTATTGAAAAGGAAGGGACAAACATGTTAACCAGGAATTTCCTTTGAAGAAGGGCTGACAGGTCTATTTTCATCTAAGTTTTAACAAATCATGCAGGTTGTCATGATTGTCACATACAGTGGAAGTGTGCCACGTGTAGCACGATGAACCTTGCCGTGGCTGAAGTTTGTATGCATACGGCAAGGAGATATCCATACGCAGTGGAACTTATGACCCTCCGAGGAGGGCCGGATTCATACAGCGTGTGCCAAAGAACAAATTTTCGGTAAAACGGGGATTTATAGGACTATTTTTTTTGGTATTGTCTTCTCCAGAAAAATTCATTTTAACCTTGTATTTTTTCCTCTGAAAAAAAAAAGCTAAAATAATGTCACCTTTCGATATAAACAGTTTTCTTTAGTATGTACATGTGCTGACGTCAAAGGCGTTACTTTGGCTTTTTATAAAGTAGGGGGATAAACAAAGAATTTCCCTGGAGGACACAAGCCATTAGTAAAGTTTTATGAATCACTAGTTCCCATTAAACTCAAAATTTGTGCACAAAAATCAGTCCCTCATTTTATTAGGGAGAGGGTGGTCCAATCTTATAAATTTAATTCTTTGATGTTTAAAACCGGGGAAATATACATGACGGCTCAAGACTACTACTACTACTACTACTACTACTACTACTAATACTCACTGCAGTACTAAGCCGCCTGAGGCCAACACAGCTACGCACGCTCCTCCTCCAACCTAATTTATTCTAGGCCTCCTTCTTTACACCCTCCAGACATCCTCCCAACCCAAACGAGGACGACCTGATTTCCGTGTAGCCCCAGACGGTTGGCCAAAAAGGACAATCTTCGGTAATCTGTCATCCTTCATCCGTAGAACGTGGCCTAGCCATCTCAACCTTTCTTTCATTATAGCCCTAGAAAGCGCGATTGAACCACATTTTTTGTGTAGCCTACTGTTTAAAATCCGGTCAAAAATACACCTATTCTAGCTCCCTGAACTTGCAAAACCTCAAAAAATTCATTCATTTTGCTCACACTTTCATGTCTGAAGAATTAATGAACTTAATCTAAATTAACACTTAGCTAAATTACACATTTGTATAGCCTTTATGTGTTCATACGTTTTACTTAGGTTTATATCTTGCCTTTCCCCCCTTTATATTAGTCCTAATGCCTCAACAACGTTTGATCTGTATTCACACATCCAGGTTATGTTCTACTCAGCGGCACCAATTAATGAAAATTAAGATGGGGGCAATATCTTCTATTGATTTTCTTAGAAACGAAAATACAAGAAAAGCATATTTTTAAAATATAGGACGGAAGGAATTGTTTTCTCAATTTTTTTTTTATTCAAATACAAGGAAACTATACACAAAACCTAGAAGAAGAATGCTATTGCCCACTCCAAATAGCCCTCCTGGTTTTACTTGCTTCAAATCACATATTTTTAGTTACCTGTATTCAAATACACTTTTTTTTATTCCTTCTAGTACTATAACACTAGATAAGACCTAACAGAACATCCTCCGTATACGAGTGAGCTGCCCCCTCCTCAGCACCTTGCTATTCACGCTAAAGTATTTCTGTACTTTAAATAGCTTCTTATTCTAAACGGCCCTTGTGTTTCAGGAGGCGTTCTAAAAGAACTGGGAACCAAAGTCAAACTTTGGCTTAAAGATCGAGGTATTGCTGAGGGGACAGCTCCCCTCATATATGAAATAATTCTAAAATCTTTGAGTTTCGGTTACTAGTGGGCCAAGTCACTCCTTACTTTCAGTTTGTTACCACAAACTGTTTGATAACTTTATTCCAGTGGTGTGTGCCAAAGGAAATTATGTAAAAATAAAAACTCAGCCTTAGTATTGTGACTTCTTATGATCCTTTATTACCATCTCATAATTAATTATCGTCTTCTCATTCTCAAGATTATGCTCGACAAGTCGAGCCCCGTGTGCTTAACTACTCTGTTATTACACCTCGATGCTGGGAAATACCAGAGAAGTATCTCTGGAGAATCTGATGTCCATAAAACAAAAGCTAATGGCTATCCTTTTCAGATCAAAGTACCTTTCTCTTAATTGTTACTGAGAGAGTGGTTTGATTATCAAATTTGGTCTATGATTATGGAATCAATCAGAACATACTTTGAATTTTAAGATGAGACAACAAGAGACACCCCTCCATCTCTCTCAGCTGTGTAGAATTCAGCTTGTGTAGAATTCATGTTTCAACCCTACCTCGATTTGCCACTGAGTCAGGATTGCCACCACGGTCAGTTCCTAAAATGCTTCAATTGCCCAAACTTGCTTGCTACACCACAATTTTCGGTGGTACAGTTAAAATTTGTTTACGCGTGTCGGAGCTTGCGCCGCGACACGCCTCTGCTCCGTTTAAGTGTACTTGGATTAGGTCAATTGTTTAATCTTTTTTTAAGCAGTTCGTGGTAAAGAACTGTAAATAAGGAGTGACACGCCTCAACAGTAACCGAAACTAAAAAAAAAACGGAATTTGGCACCAATATAAAAAAAAAATCGTCTTGTTATGCTGATTTCAAATATATAATTTTAGTCATACGCATAAAAGGTTACGAGCCTGAGAAAATTAGCCTGATTTTCAAAAAAAGGGAAACACACCCCCTAAATGCCATAGTCTTAAGGAAAATCACACCATCAGATTCAGCATATCATAGATTACTACTTAATAGTTTCAATCTCCTATTTGCAAAAATATCGTTTTTTTTAAAGAAAAAAAAAAACAGTTTTTTTTTAACTGAAAGTTAGGTGCGATATTAAAACTTAAGACAAACAGAAAGTATTCCGTATATGAAAGAGGCTGTCCCCTCCTCAACACCCCGCTCTTTACGCTAAAGTTTGACTCTTTTTCACGACTCTAATTTTTAAAACAATAAAAAACTTTAGCGCAAAGAGCAGGGCATTGAGGAGGGAACATCCCCTTTCATACACGGAATAATTTCATGTCGCTCCTTACTTTCAGTTAAAAAAACTTGTTTCTTTATATTTAATTTCTGACCGTTTTTGAATTAATGCAGGTTGTGAATTTGGCTCACCGTATATGAATAATTAGAACGATATTTGCATATTAATTCTACTTTTTTTAAATTAATAATAACCTTATAATAACCTAAGTGTGATTTTTATTCCAGTTGTTTAAGAATGACTCCTGAATCACAAAGGCTGTTTAATTAGAATAATAAACTCTTTAAAAGTTAAAAAAGAAACTTTAGCGTAAGAGCGAGCTATTGAGGAGAGGCAACCCCCTCATGTACGTAATAATTATTTCCGTTTTAAGTTTTAATGTTTTTCCTTACTTTCAGTTGGAAAAAAACTTTTTTTATTTGATAATCACCACAAGCCGAAGACATACAACGTCTTTTGTTTATTATCACAAAAAAATTCGTAATTATGAAGCTGCTGAAGATAGAATTCAATGCTGAGATTGGCCAGAAAACAACACAAACAAATTATTGCTTGTATCGTCCATTATTTTACAAAATTTGAACTTTAGTGCGAGGTATTGACGAGGGGGCGAACTTTCTCATATAACTAATATGAGGGGGTTTGCCCGCTTCCTCGTCAATATCTCGCCCTTTACGCTAAATTTCGAATTATGTTCCAATTCTTTAGGAATGATCCCTGAATCATAAAGGCCGTTTAATTAGAATAATTAGCTCTTTTGAAATTACTAAAAATACTTTAGCGTAAAGAGCGAGGTATTGACGAGAGGGTACGAACCACTTTATATACGAAATAATTTCCGTTCTTTATAAGTTTTAATGTTTTGAAGTTTTTTGTGTAGAACCGCACTTTCGTAAGTTAAAATCTATAAGCAAAATAAATCAGTTCTTGGTAACGAACTGTAAGTAATCAGTGACTTGGCCCAATAGTAACCGAAACTGTAAAAAACTGAGTTTTAATGTAACTAACGGAGTTACAATAAACTGTAAAAAACCAAGATTTTCCATGAGGGGAAGGGGGATATTTCACAGAAGATGAGCTAGATTTACTGGTGCATAAATTGAAAAATGAACAGAACTTATTTCATATATAAAGGGCTCCCCCCTCCTCAATACCTTGCTCTTTACGCTAAAGTTTGACTGTTTGTCCCAATTTTTTAAGAACCTCTACTGAAACACGGGGGCCGTTTAATAAGAATAGGAAGCTTTCATAAAAGTGCCAACAGCTTTAGCGTAAAGAGCAAAGTATTGAGGAGTGACAGCCCTATGTATATATACGGAATATGTATATCAAAATTAATATTCAAATTATGTTTTAATTTTACATATACAGTGAGCCAAATTCGAACCAGTATTAGTTGCAAAACACTAAGAAACTAAAGAAAAAAATTTTTCGACTTAAAGTAAGGAGCGACATTAAAACTTAAAACGGACAGAAATGATTCCGTATATGAGAGGGGCTCCTCCCTCCTCAACGCCTCACTCAAGGGAGTGCCCCCTCCTCAACGCCTCACTCTTTGCGCTAAGGTTTTTATTGTTTTAAAAAGTAGAGTTGTGACAAAGAGTCAAACTTTAGCGTAAAGATTGAGGCGTTGAGGAGGGAACAGGCCCTTTCAAGTACGGAATAATATCTGTTCGTTTTGAGTTTCAATATCGCTACTTATTTTCAGTGAAATAAATTTGTTGTTTTTCCTTTAATTAACTAGTTAAAATAAACGACGCTTTTTGTCCGTTAAAGTTCAAACTATAACAGTCTGTTGATCCAAAAGACTGTTGCATCTTTGGAGGAGAGTTACACCTTCTTAAGCTGTTTGCTGCTACATATTTGAACTACAGAGTTTTGCTGATATTTCATCGACGTGTCTCTCTTTTTCGGTGCACCCGCTGCTACCATTAAGAGGAAAAAGGTAAAGAATACCTTTGATTTTTGATTTTTTTTTTGATTTTTTTTTGAATACCATTTGATTTTTACAATCCCTACCGGTGGTGCTGATATCCGTTTCGTGGCCCTTCAACCAGGAATTGCAATGGGGGGATGGGGGTCAATTGTCCTATGCTTTCGCACACCCTTCCTGTTTACCTTCTCTGCATTTCTGCAGGTACCCATTTAGAGTTGAGCTGACTCTGGGCGTGCTTACAGAGTCACGACACTAAAACACCTTCATAACCAAATAACCATCAAAACAAGGACTCGAACTCCTTTCCTCTCGGACAAACGGTCTCAAGTCTAGCTGTCGGCTAAAACTGCATTAAAAGGCCTTCTCCGTTAAAAAATAAGGTCCTTATTTTTCTTACTTTCTTAAGTCATAAATGGTTGTGTAAATTTCCACTTAACCATTTCAAACAAACCGCTTTTTTTAATGTCCTTGGTACTTCAACGAATTATTACCCCTTTTAACAGAACTTTTTGTATGTTGACAACAACAAAAAATGAAAGAAAGAAAACTATGTGAAATAAGTGTAGTAAGGAAATGCACATTTTGGAACATTCTTTTATATGCTTTTAATATGCAATTGACATTTTCTTATAGCTTCTGCCCCTGTGTTTGAAGAGCCACCATCGAACAGAACAGCAATGGACGGAAAAGACGTTACATTTACCTGTAAAGCAGGAGGCGCACCAAATCCAAATGTGACTTGGTACTTTGAACGTAAGTAGTCTGATCGAATGTTTTATGGCACTTGGTATTAACCAAGTGACATATAGCAATCGCAAATTCTGTCGGTCTGTCGGTCCCGGTTTTGCTACTTTAGGCACTTCCAGGTAAGCTAGGACGATGAAATTTGGCAAGCGTATCAGGGACCGGACCAATTAAATTAGAAATAGTCGTTTTCCCGATTTGACCATCTGGGGGGGGGGATTGGGGGCCGGTTAATTCGGAAAAAATAGAAAAAATGAAGTATTTTTAACTTATGAGCGGGTGATGGGATCTTAATGAAATTTGATGTTTGGAATGCTATTGTGTCTCAGAGCTCTTATTTTAAATCCCGACCGGATCTGATGACATTGGGGGGAGTTGGAGGGGGGAAACCTAAAATCTTGGAAAACACTTAGAGTGAAGGGATCGGGATGAAACTTGATGAAAAAATAAGCACAAGTCCCGGATACATGATTGACATAATCGGAACAGATCCGCTGTCTTTGGGGTAGTTGGGGGGGGGGGGGGGTAATTCTGAAAAATTAGAAAAAAATGATGTATTTTTAACTTACGAACGGGTGATCGGATCTCAATGAAATTTGATGTTTAGAAGGATATCGTGTCTTAGGGCCCTTATTTTAAATCCCGACCGGATCTGGTGACATTGGGGGGGGGAGTTGGGAGGGGGAGACCTAAAACTTGGAAAACACTTAGAGTGGAGGGATCGGGATGAAACTTGGTGGGAAAAATAAACACAAGTCCTAGATACATGATTGACATAAATGGAACGGATCCACTCACTTTGGGGTAGTTGGGGGGGGGGGTTATTTCTGAAAATTTCTTAGAAAATACTTAAAGCGGTGAGATCAGGATGAAACTCGATGGGAAGAATAGAAACCTGTCTAAGATACGTGACTGACATAACCAGACCGGATCTGCTCTCTTTGGTGGAATTGGGGGTGGGGGGTAATTTTGAAAACTGATATATTTGTAACTTACGAAAGGGTGACCAGATCTTAATGAAATTTGATATTTAGAAGGATCTTGTGCTTTAAAGTTCTAATTTTAAATTCTGACCAGATCCTGTGACATTGGGGGGAGTTGGAGGGGGAAACCGGGATTCTTGAAAAACGTGAAAATTGGGGCATTTTTAATGAAATTTGATTTTTAGAAGGAATTCATGTCTCAGAGCTCTTATTTCAAATTCCGACCAGATCTTTTGACATTGGGGGGAGTTGGAGGGGGAAATCTCGGAAAAACACTTGGAGTGGAGGAATCGGGATGAAGCTTGGTGGATAGAATAAACAAATGTCCTTGATACTTGATTGACAGAATCGTACTGGATTCGCTCTCTTTGGGGGAGTTGGGGGGAGGGGTTCAGTGATTTGGCGAATTTGGTGCTTCTGGACGTGTTAGGACGATTAAAATTGGTAGGCGTGTCAGGGAGCTGCACAATCTGACAATTTGAGCCAGATTTTCCGGCATAATCGATTAAGGATGAGAAATAAAAATTAACAAACAAAAAGTTTATTCAACCTAAAGTAGAGAACAACATTGAAAAAAATTTAGTCTATATATGAGTGGAGCTGCACCCTCCTAAACCCCTTGCTTATTAAACTAATGTTTCTGTAGCTTTGGTAAACCTTTTTGTTCTAATTAAACGGTCCCAGTGTTTATGGAGTCTTTCTTAAAGAATTGGGAAAAAAGTCAATTTTTTGCGTAAAAAGAGAAGGGGTTAAGAGGGGGAAGCCCCCTAATATATTGAAAAAAAATATTTAAAGTTTTAATGTAGGTCCTTACTTTTAGTGAAAAACTTATTTTCTATTTAATTTCATAAAAGGATTACTGTACTGAAATAAACTACACATCGTTAACACGGGATTTTGATTAATGGATAATCCCAGGTACTTATTGCTGTTCGGCTCTAAGCCGGCTTAAGCGCTTCGGTGTAGACTTGAGAAGATGTGTTGGTCCCTGTCCTGCATTGGTATCTGGGATCATTGCTTTTCCTGAGGCCAAAATAATTTTAATGATTTAAAGAATATGAAAATTGGAGCTTTGAATGTTTGGACGTTAAAAAATAACTATCGTATCGACATTTTGACTATCGAATTGAGACGATTCGAATTGAGACGATTCGAATTGGACTTATTAGGGGATTCAGAAACTCATATCCTAGGGGTAGGGAGCATGACATTAGGTATTTTAAAAATTTTTTATTCAGGCAAGAAGGATGAGGTACACAGACAGGGAGTAGGGCTCGTGATGAATAAGGAAGCTGCTAAGTCTTGTTTAGGCTGAGAAGGTATTAATAATATGAATACTAATCACTCATTTTATGAGTAGTATATGCCCCTGTAGAGCCAAATGACGGAGACACGAATGATTCAGACGAATTTACTTACAGTTACAGAAGCGAATAGACAGGGTCCTAGGTAGAAATATGGTATTTTCATTAGGAGATTTTAACGTCCAGGTCGGTAGCAATAGAGATAGATGGTATCCAAGCCTAGGTAAATTTGGTGGAGGTAAAGAAAACACGAATGGCGACAGACTGTTGGAATTTTGTAGGTATGACAATCAATCTAGTTAAAGTAAATACGATGTTAGATTATAAAATGGCACATAATCTAGCATGGTAATTACGTAGTGGTAAGACCTAAACCTTATTGATTATGTTCTTGTAAAGCGAAGACTGGTAGTACCAATAAAAGACACTAGGGCATATAGGAGTGTTGTTCTTGATGTTAAAGGTAGATCACCATCTGGTAGTGTCTAGGGTTAATTTAAAGTTGAAATTTCAGAATAGTAACTACCTTCCGGAAAGTTATGATGTTAGTAGACTCCAGGATGAGAATATGAAATAAGCTTTTCAGGAACAGTTGAATAGTAAACTGAAGAGTTTAAGATTTGAAAATGTGGAAGATGGATGGAATTAGTTTTGGAAAACAATTTGCGAAGTTGCTAGTGGCGTCTTAGGGAAAAGAGTTAGAACTGCAGCTTGGAATGTTAGTGAAAAAGTTTTATGGTTAAAAATGAGGAGAAAGGGCTTGTACAATGATTATCTGTGTGATAGATCATATGAAAACAAAAGGAATGTAAAGAAAGTGGAGAAAGCATTACAATATGAGCTAAGGAGGTGTGAAGTGGGAATTGCCCAGGATATGGAAGATGCAGCTATACGGCATATTAGTAGAATATTGGACTGGTACGTTAATAATTTGAGAGAGAGTAGTCAATCTGGACCTGTCCCAGTTAAAGATAAGAGCTGGGCCACAATTATTGATAAGGAAAGAGTTAAAGAGAGATGGGCAGAGCATTTTGAGAATGTGCTAAACTGAGGTAGAGTTGCCGGAACAGATATAGAAGAAAAGGAAAAAGTATTTGATACCTTGGATGTGAAGGAAGATTTGTTTTGTGAGGAAGGATTAGTGACAGTGCTAAAAGGGTTAACAAATAAAAAGGCTCCAGGTGCTGACTGTGTGGTAAATGCGCTTCTTAAGTATGGTGGCTCTGAGGTTAGAAATAAGCTACTGAAGATTATGAATATGATTTTTGAAAAAGAGGAAATGCTTAGCGATTTTAGGAAAACCTTAATCAAACCACTGTATAAGAAAGGTGATAAGAGTGAGTGTGGTAATTATCGAGACATTAGTCTGGTCTCTGTAGGTAGCAAATTACTTAGTAATAAGATACGTTTTAGACTGAGAGATGCTGCAGACAAAGTTTTAAGAGAAAAACTGGTTTTCGAAAACGTATAGGATTTGTCGACCAAACTTTCACTCTTAGGTTAATAGTTGAGAAGTGCCTGAGTTATCCATCACCTTTGATACTCAGTTTTATAGATTATGAGCAAGCATTCGATTCTGCTGATAGAAGAGCTTTAGTAAAGGTACTAAAGCTCTACTGACTCATCCCTATAATTTGAATTGATTCCTGTAGCAACTTTGTAATCAACAATAATCTCTCTTCGAAAAAAGTCGCAATTAAAGAATTGTCTAATTTAATGTCTTAAAAAATGATTGCCTCTAGTAATAGCCCCTATCCCATGAATTCAGTTCTTTTTTATTTTCATAATTTATTAATCTTCATTATTCTTCTCTCGAATCTTCTCCTCTTCTTCTTCTTTCTTCACTTTCTTTTTTTCGAGAAATTTCTCTCTTGGTACAACTACGCACCAATTAATGTCTTTTCAGAGAAAAAAGCATTATAATACTTACCTGGATTTGGTAAGTTTGTGGCTTAAAATGCTTCATCTTTGGAGCAGCAGATTCCCCCACACCTCTACGCAAAATATTATAACCCTTTCTAAAGTTAAGAATGTGACGTTTTAACTATGTATCGAATATTTTCCCTGAAGAGACATCCATGTTTAAATAATTACCCAGTTCAAATGTCTTAGAAGCAATTACCATCTTTCGTCTAATTTTTTCCCAAGTATCGCTTTTTTCTTCTAATTTATGAGATGCTTTTCTTCTATCTTGAGATTGCTTAGGACCCCCCGGTACTTCTAGTTAGAAACTGGGCACTTATAACCCCCTCAACAATATGCAGAGGGATAGGGAACTTTTTGGCTAAAATGCTACTTTTTATTAGTATTAGATGCCCTCTCAACATAAAAGTATTCTGACCCTTCCCTGAGATTATGGATGCGTTGGTCCAACTGTATGCCGAATAATCTTTCTTAAGAGAAAACCACGTTTAAATAATTACCCAATTTGGATGTCTCGAAGGCAATTATCATCCTTCTTGATAGCCATTCTTTCCCAAGCGTGGCTTGTTTCCTTATCAAACTTCATCGCAGACTTTTCTTTTTTCTCGAGAGAACTTTAGAACTATTTGTAATTTTTAATATAAAAATGCGGCAGCTTGCTGAGATCTATATATTTTTTTCATTTTGACTGGGAAGAAATTCCTGTGTAAGGCTATGCTTGGAGCAAGAATCACAACTATGCTTGAAATTGAAACATTTGTTTATGTTCCATTTCTGTAACTTAATGAAAAATAGTCAATATCATATTTTTGAGTTGATTTTTGTGATTAAATTCAGTCCAAAATTATGGTATAACTGTTGCTTGTATCATGGTATAAGTTATATTGCTGGCATAATTTCTATACTACTGCTAATAACTACAACAGCACCCAAGCCGCATGTGACCAACACACCTCATCCTCCTCCATTCGAGTCTATTCAGAACTTCACTCGTTACCCCCTTCTAAGATCTCCTCACTCCATCGGGGAAGACCTGCTTTTCGTTTAGCCCAGATGGATGGCCGAATAGAACGATTTTCAGCCATCAGTCTTTCTTCATCCGCAAAACCTATCCTAGCTGTATCAATCTTTCTCAAATTATAGCCCTAGATAGTGGGATAGAACCACATAACACCTTGTTGTTTAATATACGTTTGATCAAACGGGTACCCAAAACCACAACTGTAGACAACTCTCCTAGAAAACATCTAACAAATCGTCCTCCGTCATGTGACCAACACACCTCCTCCTCCTCCATTCCAGTCTATTCAGAACTTCACTCTTTACCCCTCCCAAGATCTCCTCACTCCATTTGGGGAAGACATGCTTTTCGTTTAGCCCTAGATGGATGGCCGAATAGAACGATTTTCAGCCATCAGTCATTCTTCATCCGCAAAACCTATCCTAGACATATCAATCTATCTCTCAATATAGACCTAGATAGTGGGATAGAACCACATTACATCTTGTTGTTTAATATATGTTTGGTCAAACGGGTACCCAAAACCACAACTGTAGACAATTCTCCTAGATAACATCTAACAAATCGTCCTCCGTCATGTGACCAACACACCTCCTCCTCCATTCCAGTCTATTCAGAACTTCACTCTTTACCCCTCCCAAGATCTCCTCACTCCATTCGGGGAAGACATGCTTTTCGTTTAGCCCTAGATGGATGGCCGAATAGAACGATTTTCAGCCATCAGTCATTCTTCATCCGCAAAACCTATCCTATATATATATCAATCTATCTCTCAATATAGACCTAGATAGTGGGATAGAACCACATTACAGCTTGTTGTTTGATATACGTCCGGTCAAACGGGTACCCAAAACCACAACTGTAGACAATTCCCCTAGAAAACATGAAACAAATCCTCCTTCGTCTTCCAAAGCGCCCACGTTTCAGAAGCAGACTTGACTCCTGTAATCACTCCTCCTTGACTCCTACTATAACCAATGTTTTGTTTCCCGAATTATCTTCCTATTCTTCCAAAAATTATTCATATGATAAAGTTGTATTTTAGTAACTTCACAGTAATATGTCAACGCTTTTGCAGCACAAGTGTTTCACTTAACGCTACACTTACCCGAAGTTGCTTTTAAGCAACTCGAGCATGCTTTTAAGTGTGCTTCATGAGCCTAATTTTTAGAACTAGATTGCTCAAGCTGGTTTCTAAAAAATTATTTAAGGATAAATGGCAAAATATTGGTGTCATTTTAATTTTATTAATCTTGATTTTTAGGGACCATTTTTGTAATTGCATTAGTTTTCGATAAATTCATGTAATAATAACTTAAAAAAGTGCACAAGTGGTTTTTGTCACACTGTCAAACAGTTCGTGGTAACGAACTGTAGTAAGGAGCGACCCGGCTCAATAGTAACCAAAACTCTAAAAAATGGAATTTTGATACCAATAGCTATATCAAAAGAATCGCATTTCAATGCTGGTTTTAAATATATAAGTTTCATCAAGTTTAGTCTTACCCATCAAAAGTTACGAGCCTGAGAAAATTTGCGTTATTTTAGAAAATAGGGGAAAACGCCCCCTAAAAGTCATAGAATGTTAAATAAAATCACTACATCAGACTCAGCGTATCAGAGAACCCTGTTGTAGAAGTTTCAAGCTCCTATCTACAAAAATGTGGAATTTTGCATTTTTTGCCAGAAGGCAGATCACGTATGAGTGTTTATTTGTTTGTTTCTTTTTTTGTTTTACCAGGGGTGATCGTATCGACCCAGTGATCCTAGAATGTTGCAAGAGGGCTCATTCTAACGGAAATGAAAAGTTCTAGTGCCCTTTTTAAGTGACCAAAAAAATTGGAGGGCACCTAGGCCCCCTCCCACGCTAATTATTTTCCCAAAGTCAACGGATCAAAATTCTGAGATAGCCATTTTATTCAGCGTCGTCGAAAAACCTTATAACTATGTCTTTGGGGACGACTTACTCCCCCACAGTCCCCGTGGGAGGGGCAACAAGTTACAAACTTTGACCTGTGCTTACATATAGTAATGGTTATTGGGAAGTATACAGGCGTTTTCAGGAGGATTTTTTTGGTTTGGGGGAGGGTTTGAGAAGAGGGGGATATGCTGGGGGAACTTTCCTTCGAGAATTTGTAATGGGAGAAGAAAATTTCCATGAAGGGAGAGCAGGATTTACTAGCATTATTTAAAAAAAAAAAACAATTAAAAAATAAAAGTGAAAAAGCTTTTTCAGCTGGAAGTAAGGAACAGCAATAAAACTTAAAACAAACAGAAATTATTACCCATATGAGGGGCTCACCTCCTTCTAATACCTCGCTCTTTACGCTAAAGTATTTTCGGTAATTTCAACTACTTATTCTACGGCTTTTGTGATTCAGGGGGTCATTCTTAATGAATTGGGATAAAATTTAAGCTTTAGTGTAAAGAGCGAGGTACTGACGATGGGGCGAATCCCCTCATATATGTAATAAAAACATGAGAATACAAAAGTTCTTTACGTAAGCTAATTTATAAGTTACGTAAATCTTTTACCAATAAAAAGATTCGTAAAAAATTAAAAGTTCTAGTTGCCTTTTTAATTAACCAAAAAATCGGAGGGCAACTAGGCTTCGCCCCCCCCCTCTTTTTTTCTCAAAATCATTCGATCAAAATTATGAGAAAGCCATTTAGCCCCCCCCCCCCCCAAAAAAATATGCAAATTTCGTTTTGATTATTCCTCTGCGGAGAGCCAAAATCAAAACATGCATTGATTCAAAAACGTTCAGAAATTAAATAAAAAAAACGAGTTTTTTTTTAACTGAAAGTAAGGAGCGACATTAAAACTTAAAACGCACAGAAATTACTTCGTATATGAAAGAGGCTGCTTCCTCATCAACGCCCCGCTCTTTACGCTAAAGTTTGACTCTTTCTCTCAATTCTTCTTTCTAAAACAGTAAAAAACTTTAGCGTAAAGAGCGGGGCGTTGATGAGGAAGCAGCCTCTTTCATATACGAATTAATTTCTGTGCGTTTTAAGTTTTAATGTCGCTCCTTACTTTCAGTTAAAAAAACTCGTTTTTTTTTATTTAATTTCTGAAAGACTCAATTGTTTAATACCTTCTATGCAAGATTGTATTCAGGGAGTTTGGGGCTATGATTGAATCCCTCCTCACTAAAGGTTTCATCAAGTCGTAAAAACGTAAAACAATACGCATAAACATTTTTTGATGTGTTTTTTTGTACCCTCTCCCCCCGAACAAAAATCATGGATACGGTCCTGCTTCTTTGTCTGATAAAGGTTATGTCCCCTCCTTGAAGACTAACGTTAACAAAATCAAAGATTTGTATTTGTATTGACGTTCGTACATTTGCGAACCCTACTTTTCAGGGAAATTTTGTGGAACCCTGTTGTCTTTTGGGAAAATTGAAGTACCAAGGGCAGTGAAAATTAAGTCTGGTTGTTTGGATTGGCCCTGCTGGAACTGGAAACTTCCACAACTACATTTACTTAGAAAAAAATTAGGAAAATCGGGGATTAAATTTCTTATGAAAAAGGTTCTCCACATGCGGTTATGCTGGCCTTAGTGGCCACACGGTGTAAAATTAAAATAAAAAGATAAAAAAAAGTGAGTAAGAAATGAGTGAAGAAAAATCTGAAGAAAGACAGTGCTAAACAGTTTAAGAGAATGTAGCTTTCCTTTGAAGGTAGCTTTTTAGCTTCCTTTTTGGAAATCAGCAAATTGTCGACGTTGGATTTTTTACGGTTCTAAAAGTGCTGCAAAAGTTTAGCTAATTGTTACTTATTCATTTTCAAAATATTTTTACGAAAATGCACGAAAATTTTTACGAAGTATGTAAAGACATACTTCATCATCCATGAAATATATTTTAATGACACACCGTTAATGCTGCGCCTGGGGGCAAGTTTATCCCTTAATCTACCCCCTCTCCCTTCCTAGACACACCACTTCCTCGTACACACGTAAAAAGGTATGTTCGACAAGAATTGACTGTACGAGACATGCTCGTAGCAGGTGCAAAGTCTTTATGTGAATCTCACGTTGGGGTAGGAGGTTGGCTATAACCCGAGAGATTGACTTATTTATACGAATTTTTTTTTAATCAAATGAAGTTCAATCCAGAAAATGCTTACGACCCGGCAAATTGGTTCTATTAGCTCAATTTCTGAGCTGTCATTTTGAAATACTCATGAAGTGTTTGACCTGACAATATTGAAAACAAAACCCGATTGTGTTCAATTTCTACTGAACATTTTCTTCGGGGTCGTTTTAATCATGCTCTGTGATGTTGATAAGCATTTCTTTTCCTCGAAAAAAAAAGAAGAAAGAAAGGACAATTCGCTTTGTTTGCTTTCAGTGTTGAAGATTTATTTTTGTCTTATATTTAGATTATGTATCTTTTTATTATTTTTACTCATCGTTTGTCTTGGTTTGTGGCTACTAATGAATACTAATTTCCTTTGATTTTTCTTTCACTGTTGTTTACAAAGCCAGAAACAAACTTGTGCACTGTTTCTTACTAGAAGAAAGGATGAATGCAAAAGTAAAAACTTTGTGCAAGTGAAATGGGATGGAAGGCCTTTGTTCCGAAATCGTTATTTAGCTGCAATAGCCTGTATAGCTTTTGAGAGAGCTGTCTATTCTAATAAATCTATAACACTACATGGCTAGATGATTGCACCACGCGATGTTGTTGTTACCGTGTTAGCTGGATTACAAGATTTTTTTTTTTTTTTTTTTTTTTTTTTTTTTTTTTTTTTTTTTTTTTTTTTTTGAGAAAAATCATACTGAAGTGAGATACAATCTTTACTGAAATTTGACCACAAAATTATGATGATGGTAAAAAAGAACATTCAAAAAAATTCTGAAATCGTCAAAATATCTATCAAACAGTTCATGGTAACGAACTGTAGTAAGAGCGACCTGGTTCAATAGTAACCGAAACTCTAAAAAAATGGAATTTTGATACCAAAAGTTACATCAAAAGAATTGCATTTTAATTCTGATTTTAAATATATAAGTTTCATCACGATTAGTCGTACCCATCAAAAGTTACGAGCCTGAGAAAATTTGCCTCATTTTAGAAAATCACACCATCAGATTCAGCGTATCAGAGAACCCTATCGTAGAAGTTTCAAGCCCCTATCTACAAAAATGTGGAATTTCGCATTTTTTGTCAGAAGACATATCAAGGATGCTTTATTTTTTTTTTTCAGGTGTGATCGTATCGACTCAGTGGTCCTAGAATGTCGTGAAGGGGCTCATTCTAACGGAAATTAAAAGTTCTAGTTCCCTTTTTAAGTGATAAAAAAAAATGGAGGGCACCTAGTCCCCCTCCCACGCTCATTTTTCCCCAAAGTCACCGGATCAAAATTCTGAGATAGCCATTTTATTCACCATAGTCTAAAAACCTAATAACTATGTCTTTGGGGACGACTTCCTCCCCCGCAGTCCTCGTGGGAGGGGCTACAAGTTACAAACTTTGACCTGTTTTTATATATAGTAATGGTTACTGGGAAGTGTACAGACGTTTTTAGGGGGAATTTTTTGGTTTGGGGGGGAGTTGAAGGGGGGTTACGTGGGAGGATCTTTCCATGGAGGAACTTCTCATGGGGGAAGAGACTTTCAATGGAGGGGGCGCAGGATTTTCTAGCATTATTTAAAAAAAAAACAATGAAAAATAAATATGAAAAGTTTTTTCTACTGAAAGTGAGGAGCAGCATTAAAACTTAAAACGGACAGAAATTATTACGCATATGAGGGGTTTACCTCCTCGTAATACTTCGCTCTTTAAGCTAAAGTATTTTTAGTAATTTCAACTATTTATTCTACGGCCTTGTGATTCAGGGGTCATTCTTAAGGAATTGGGACAAAATTTAAGCTTTAGTGTAAAGAGCGAGGTATCGACGAGGGGTGAGCGCCCTCATATACGCAATAAAAATATACGAATATAGAAGTTTCGCTACGTAAGTTAATTCATAGATAACTTCGAAGACCACACTGCCTTTCCATGACGAAAGTAAAACAGTTCAAAATAGGGATGATACCTTTTTATTGACAGTGAAATATAAAATTATTTAACTGGATATTTCGAACACATATACAGTGTTCATCATCAGCAGTAAAACTAAAAGACATGAATAAAAATAAACAGAATTTATACCTAATAAACTAATTACATATAGTTTATTGCTCTTATTTTTTCAATGCAACAGCCGAGGGAAATCTCCTTGACCTTTTCGGTTCCGGTTCATTAGATTTAACTGACGTATTACGTGGACAGAGGTCATAGCTCTTAGGTGAAATGATATTTACTGTATTTGATTTTATTGTAAGTTAATTCGTAAGTTACGTATATTTTTTACCTATGAAAAAACGTTCGTAAAAAATTAAAAGTTATAGTTGCCTTTTGAAGTAATCAAAAATTGGAGGGCAACTAGGCCTCCTCTCCTGCTCCTTTTTTCTCAAAATCTTCCGACTAAAACTATGAAAAAGCCATTTAGCCCAAAAAAATTAATGTGCAAATTTTGTTTAATTATTTATGTGCGGAGAGCCAAGATCAAAACATGCATTAATTCAAAAACGTCCAGAAATTAAACAAAAAAAAACAAGTTTTTTTAAATGAAAGTAAGGAGCGAGATTAAAACTTAAAACAAACAGAAATTAGTCGGTATATGAAAGGGGCTTTTCCTCCAAAACGTCCCGCTCTTTACGCTAAAGTTTTTTACTGTTTTAAAATGTAGAGTTAAGAGAGACTTTAGCGTAAAGAGCGGGGCGTTGAGGAGGAAAAGCCCCTTTCAAACACGGAGTAATTTCTGTTCGTTCTAAGTGTTAATCTCGCTCCTTACTTTCATTTAAAAAAACTTGTTTTTTGTTTTGTTTAATATGATATAAGAGCTGGATAAATAACGCTGGATTCTTGATTACTCCTAAGAATTGCCGAAGAAGACTGTAAAATTTGGCCCTTCATATGGTTTTCTTTCCTATTTCCACCAGAAAGAAATTGCATCAGGTTTTGAATTTGGCTCACCGTACATGAATAATTTAAATGGAATTTTTATATTAATTTTCCTTTTTTATCTAATAATACCTAACTTAGGTTATTAACTTAGGTTATTATATAATAACGTAACTTAGATTTTTGTTTCAGTTGTCTAAGAATGACTCCTGAAACACAAAGGCTATTTAATTAGAATAATAGCCTCTTTTAAAAGTTAAAAAAAAATAGCGTAAGAGCGAGGTACTGAGGAGAGGCAATTCATCTCATATACGTGTAATTTCCTGTTCGTTTTAAATTTTATTACTTTCAGTTGAAAAAACTTGTTTTTTATATGATTGCTGATCGTTTTTATGGCACTTGGTATAAACCAAGTGACATATAGTGATCGTAAATTCTGTCGGTCTGTCTGTCGGTCCCGGTTGTGCTACTTTAGGTACTTCCAGGTAAGCTAGGACGATGAAATTTGGCAGGCGTATCAGGGACCGGAACAGATTAAATTAGAAATAGTTGTTTTGCGATTTGACCATCTGGGGGGGGGGAGGTGGACTTCGGTTAATTCGGAAATAATAGAAAAAATGAAGTATTTTTAACTTACGAACGGGTGATGGGATCAGCTCTTATTTTAAATCCCGACCAGATCCGGTGACATTGGGGGAGTTGGGGGGTGGGGGAAACCTAAGATCTTGGAAAACGCTTAGAATGGAGGGATCGGGATCAAACTTGGTGGGAAAAGTAAGCAGAAGTCCTAGATACGTAATTGACATAACCGGAACGGATCTGCTCTGTTTCTGTAATTCTGAAAACTAGAAAAAATGAGGTATTTTTAACTTATGAAGGAGTGATCGGATCTTAATGAAATTTGAAGTTTGGAAGAATATCTTGTCTCAGAGCTCTTATTTTGAATCCCGCCTGGAGCTGGTGATTTTGGGGGGAACCTAATATCTCGGAAAACGCTTAGAGTTGAGGGATCGGGATGAAACTTGGTGGAAAATATAAGCACAAGTCCTAGATACGTGATTGATATAACCGGAACAGATCTGCTCTCTTCGGGGGAGTTGGGGGGAGGGTTAGTTCTGAAAAATTAGTAAAAATGAGGTATTTTTAACTTACGAAGGAGTGATCAGATATTGATGAAATTTGATTTTTGGAAGGATATCGTGTCTCTGAGCTCTTATTTTAAATTCTGACTGGATCCGGTGACATTGGGGGAAGTTCGGGGGGACCTAAAATCTTGGGAAACGCTTGGAGTGGAGGGATTGGGATGAGACTGGGAGGTAAAAATAATCATAAGTCCTAGATACGTGATTGAAATAACCCAACGGATCCGCTCTCTTTGGGGGAGTTGGGGGAGGAGGGTTAATTCTGAAAAATAAAAAAATGAGGTATTTTTAACGTACGAAGGAGTGATCGGATCTTAATGAAATTTGATGTTTAGAAGAATATCGTGTCTCAGAGCTCTTATCTTAAATCCCAACCGGATCTGGTGAAAGGGAAGTGGGGCGGGAGTTGGAACCTAAAATCTTGGAAAACGCTCAGAGTGGAGGGATCGCGATTAAACTTGGTGGGGAAAATAAGCACAAGTCCTAGATACGGGATTGACATAACCGGAACGGATCTGCTCTCTTTGGGGGAGTTTTTCAATTATAAAAAATTAGAAAAAATGAGGTATTTTTGACGTGCTGGGATATCCAGCGCCCCTTGATAGTAATTATTTTCCCCATGAGAAATTCCTCCATGGAAATGTCCTCCCACGTAACCCAATCACCCCGCCCCTCACCAGAAAAAATCCCCCCTGAAAATGTCTGTATGCTCACCAATAACAAATTCTACATGTAAATCATGGGTAAAGTTCATAACTTGTAGTCCTTCCCCGGGGACTGTTTGGGATTAAGTCGTCCTCAAAGACGTAGTTATTAGATATTTCGACTGTTCTGAACAAAATAGCTATTTCAATATTTTGATCTGGTGAATTTGAGAAAAAATGAGCGTGGGATGGGGCCTAGTTGCCCACCAATTTCTTGATAATTTAAAAAGGGTACTAGAACTTTTAATATCCTTTAAAATGAGTCCTCTTGCGACATTTTGGGACCACTGGGTCGATATGATCACCCCTGGGGAAAACAAAAACAATCACAAAAACAAATAGACACGCATCCGTGATATTTCTTCTGTCAAAAAATAAAAAATTCCACATGTGTGCAGATAGGAGTTTGAAACCACTACGGTAGGGTTCTCTGATACGCT
This sequence comes from Artemia franciscana, assembly GCF_032884065.1. Taxonomy (NCBI): domain Eukaryota; kingdom Metazoa; phylum Arthropoda; class Branchiopoda; order Anostraca; family Artemiidae; genus Artemia; species Artemia franciscana. The sequence continues at coordinate 8,692,128 of NC_088882.1, forward strand.
GAATCTGATGGTGAGATATTCATTAAGATTCTATGACTTTTGGGGGGTCTTTCCCCCTTTTTTTCGAAAATAAGGTTAATGTTCTCGGGCTCGTAACTTTTGATGGGTAGGGTTAAACTTGATGAAACCTATGTATTTAAAATTAGCATAAAAATCTGATTCTTTCGATGTATCTATTGGTGTCAAAATTCCATTTTTTGAGTTTCGGTTACTATTGAGCCGGTTCGCTCCTTACTTACAGTTCGTTATCACGAATCGTTTGATAGCGTCGGGCATTTCGACATTCTTTGTGTCTATTCAATAGTGGTTCTATTCGTGGATCTTACTCTGTGGAGGGAGTAGGTCGTTTGAAACGGCACAGGATAACTCTTCAACATCCAGGACTATTATCCATATATTTGGACTGGAAGGATTTTCCAGTTGACGAGGTTAACTTGCGTAGAATAAGATTAGGTTCTTGACGGGTTCGAAATACTGCTTTATTAACGCTTTGAAACGCCAATGTTTCCATTTAATTATGATTGGGGAACTTCCTGGGAGAAAGTCTTACATATTTTGCATTGTGACGTCCTACAAGTAATTTATTAGTCAACGGTTTATTATTTGGAACAGGGGAAAGTCACCTTGAACGATTGGTTTAGTATGCTAATACAATTTACGATCTGTGACTTTTGATTTGTAACGGAACTTCTAAATGGAATTCAATACGTTATGATTTCTCTGTTTTGTCTCTGTTTTTTTTTCTTTTTTTTTGCGGGGGGGGGGGGGGGTATCGCATTTGTAGATTCTTGATTTCACGACCCTTGGATAAATTAATATCTGACTAGACGCTTTGTTTTGATGTTATTTTGTTTTTCAACCTCCCAGTTTCTTATCTACTAAGTGTTGCTGCTTCGTCAAAAGAGTGTTCTGTAACTTAACCCACTAAAAGAAAATAATTTCGATCTAATCTGCTTTTTTTTATAAAAGTAAAAAAGAGTTTTTTTACTCGTTAGATCTCCTTTTCCAAAATGCAAGAATAGGTATTATGAACTTTTGATATTGAAATTGTGTTCTTCAGATTCGAAAACTATACAAAAACCTTTCATGTACAAATATCTGCTCAACAATAACAATAAAAAAAGAAGCTTTTCTCCACTCCTATGAAATTTACTTTTGCAACATACCGCCTTTTGAAGCGTACTGGCCAACATAAAGATCTTGGGAAAATCGCACGCTGATTTTATGGCATCATCTGAGTAAGGAAAACGAAAAATTTGCATTATTTAGTGTCTGATTTTGATTTCTTTAGGCGGGGTATAGAGTCAGTATGCATGTTTGTATAATTTTCTCTTTGTCGCGAAACATTTCTTGCTGATTAAATTTATTCTAGTTTGTGATTTAATCGGTTTGGCCTGCGAGCGATTCGTATAGAACACGGAGAGTAGTCTTTGCAATCTTTAAAAGTTTTTTCTTCTCGAGTTTGTCTCTATCTCATTTGTTCTTTAAGAACCTTTCAAAAAAGAAAACAAAATCCATAAACAGGGAAATTGTATCACAATTCAAGAAAATGTTGGATAATCGAAAAACTGAGACACTTCATGGGAAAGGGGGCAGTGTATATCTGTATATAATTTACCTTTGTTTCAAAACACTTCTCGCTGATTAAATTTATTTTAACTTTTACTTAATCGGCTTGGCTAACGGACAATTCATACCACAGTATAATTATATTAACAGTAAGGAAAACTCCAATGCTCTCTATTAAATATTTTTGACACACATCGATCTAGACCTCTCTTCATGATTCCGCCTTTCGCACATGCGCAATGACAATTTTTTTGCACATTGCAATGGGATTATGGAAGATCTATTGCTCTGACGCAGATGGATTTTTCGTTTCTGAGCGCTTTGATGTGTGTCATTTCTGAAGAAACTGCTCGCTATTGCTATATATTTGTACTGTGGATTCATATATAACACAGGAAGCTACCCTTACGTTTTCTAATGGAAGTTTTTTTTTACTCGAGTTTTTTTTCTCATGAATTCCATATGAACTTTTAAAAAATCCTTCAGCAAGCAAATAACATTTAAGATGATATTTAATAACCGAAGAATATCTAGACATTTCAGAGGGAAGGGGAGGAGCGTTATACAGAAGCAGGGCCGTATCCAGGATTGTTCTGGTGGGGATTTACAAAAAAATTCGGGGGGGGGGGGGCCTTTACCAGTAAAAACATAAAAAATTTGTTTATATTCATTTTTTTTACGTTTTTGCGAGTCGGACAAACATTTCGGGGGTGGAGGGAGTCAGAATGCTTACCCCATCCCCCTGGGTACGGCCTTGTACAGAAGTCCTGTCCCTTTAGTGTACCTGTTTAATGTACTAAAATTTTCCATGTAATACCAGTAATTTCGAAAATTCTTTTTCACTGAATTTTCACTGAAATTACTTTGATTTTGGGTGTTCAATATGTATGAATCTGCCATTTAATGAACCCTTTTCTTAATTTCATAATGACGCAGGTACTTTTGGCTTTTTTAGAGGCTGCATTTTCTGGTCCATTGTTCGTTTAATTAGAAAAGAGGCAGATTATTAGAAAGTTATGGAAAACTCTGACAAACGAAGGAAGAAAAATACGAGGCTGTTCGTGCTCTTCTTATTAAAGTTTTGTCATAAAAGGTGCAAAGAAATGACCCAAAAGCTCTCTCATGGGTATAGGGGGTTGAAAAACCCTCTTTAAAAAGTAACCGTTGGCTAACAATGTATTGGCTAACGTTGGCTACATTGGCTAAGAAAAAACAATATGCATATGGTAATAAAAATCCAAATATTTTGGCTTATATTAGGAAGCCTTGATCCAACGGAAAAAAATCGGAAAAAACTAACAGATCAAACAGTTAAGACATACTAGAAAATAACATAAAATGGTAAGATGAATGAACAAAGCAAAACAAACACTAGAAAAATAGAGAAAACGAGGGTTCATATCTGAAAAACTAGAGTGGTTGTTTTTGACTATGATGCAGTGTGGTCTGAGAAGTTTATTTGGCAATATTCATTATTATCTATTTGTTCTGTTGCAGAGACCTTGATTGTCCCTTCAAGTCGCCTTCAGCTAACAGATGACGGAAGTTTGTTCATTGCATCAATTCGTGCCTCTGATCAAGGATCTTATACATGCGTGAGAGCAAATGAAGCTGGTTCAATTTCAGAGAAGGCTTTCCTTTCTGTTTTGAGTAGGTCAAGTAAAATATATTGTGGTTTAAAATTTATTTACCCTAAATACGTAAATACATGTTTCAGAGGTATGAAACTCATTCCATTAAAGGAATGGTTTTTCTTTCTGTTGTGAGCAAGTAAAAGGAAAAAAGTTTATGGCTTGAAATATATGCTAAAGAGCATATTTATGGACAAGTATATTACGGACAAAAATATGCAGAGGATTTGAGTGTCCTAGATAAAAAAGATAGAAAAATGAATGAATTTTCGGATGCTTTGAGAATTCAGAGTGCAAGAATAATTTAGAAAAATAATTTTTGGTTAATTTAGAAAATTAATTAAGCTTACTTATATTTTGTGTTTCTTTTCTGGCTTGCGCGCATATAATAGGTAATATTCTTTGCTTTTAGTGGTAGTATTGATGGGTTGAGGGTACTGAAAACTATACTTTTTAAATTTCAATACGTTGGGAATGACTACAGTTTTTTGACTTAATACATTTATAGTCAATAAGAATGTGACGAATCTATGTGTTAATAATTCTATTAATTTTACATTAATTGCTCAATATCATATGAAAAGCTTGGGTTTTTAGTATATGTATTACATGTACACATAGACTTGATCTTTATCGGATACGAGGTGTTTTTTTCTGAGGGGAGACGGGGTCAAAAATAGATTGAAAAAAGAGCATTTTAAGATTCAGGGTCTTCGAGAGGGAAGAGTCAGGCAAGCAGGAAGAAAGGGATTTGCTGTCTCATTTCTCTTTTTTCTGGGGGGGGGACAAAACATATGGGAACAACAAAATAAAAGGTGTCACACGAAAAAGTATAGAGGAAATAGGAAAAAGCCTGGGATTTTGGGAGACAAGAATGGTCCAATGGATCCATAGACAATGTGTTTGCGTTGAGTTGGGGCCATCTGGAGCACTTTCGGGGCTGCGAGAATTACTACGCTCCATTACATTCATTTCTTTACCTTCTATATTGTTCCTTTGTGTTCAGGTACCCTGTGTAACTGTATCGATAAAGTTTTAGGCTGTATCCCGCCGGCACATATGCGTGAAATCCCGCCGGCACTATTCCCAAAATAGTTCCAACGAGATTCTTTTCAACGAAGACGAGAATTAAAAATTTCACCGGATGTTTTCAAATCAAATTCATTTTCGGCACTGAACTAGACAAGTTGTGTACATAATACCCAAGATATAGTCATTTACCTCTATTTTACTTCGTACTTGATTATTTCATTTACTTTACAGAATGGGAATATCCTCATATATGAGGTGTGTTTTATCAAATTTAAGACTTGTTTGGTATTTGCAGTTGATGACAATGATCTGGCCAACCCTTGGTTTTTCTCAGGATAAAAGTTTCTTCTTGATAACGCGCAACCATATTTCAAACAGCATATTTTTGGGTACTTATCGGTTATATAATAGACACTCGGGAAGTGAAGTTCGATTAATGCTAATGAAATATAACAAAATATGATGAATATCTAATAGTTTAGAAACAAATTTGGGCTATATATTTGAACATTAGGGGGTAGGGGGTGGGGGTAAAGCATAGCATATATTAAATGCGTAAACTAACCATTGCTGTATTTAATATATGTTATGCTTTACCCCCATCCCCTAATGTACATATATATAGCCTAAACTTTTGATAAAGCTAATGAAATAAAACAAAAAATGATGAAAATATAATACTTTATTAGGAAAATTGTAAAATTACAACTTATCTTGGAGAAATATAATTGCCTTCTTCGGTCCCTGGCAAATCCCAAATCTTAACTTGAGCATCCATGGTGAGGCTCTATTCTCTATCACTAGTCAGAGCAAACTAACGGATTAATATTTCATCTGATCTTTGCCATTCAAATGATCGACAGTATAAAGAAGTTACTTGACCTGTCTCTAGTGTCGAAATTTTATAGTGTCTATCATATAACCGATAAGTACCAATTTTTGTTGCAGTGTTTAGAAAGGAAGCAGTTTACGATGATTATCACTTTTTTATTTTCTTAAATGTAATGTTAAAACAAACGAGTGTCTTTTATTCCCTCTTTGAAAGGCATAGAGTCAGGCACGTGCGAAGAAAGGACCTGTGTTTTTATTGTAAGACACCAAAGGACCCGTAAGTGGTTTATTTGTGTCTGGATGGATTCTTTGGAGCGCTTTTTGGGTTGTGAGAATTGTGTCCTCCCCCCGCTCATTTGAATCTCTATTCTTTCTGTATTTTTATTCTGCTTTCAGGTGTCCCTGCCTTTTGGGCTTACGAGGATAGTATTGTTTCAAGGGGCCAAGGTACTTTTTGAATTAAAACTTTTTTTTTTAGTCAAGACAAAAATAGTACAGCCTCCCGGTGATGCAAGGGTCATTGTTGGTCATATTGCAACAATGAACTGCAAGGTATCATCTGATTCTTCTGTTCCATACGAGATCAAGTGGTTTCACGATAATAGGTTGGTATTTTCTCAGTTCTTTGATTTTTATGTATTTTTTCTAGTCCAAGCCTTTGAATGTTGCTGGTCACAAATCCAAGGCATTATCGCAGCGTGTTCATCCAAAAGCAAAGCATAGTATCCACACATTTGACAGTTGTTGTTTTTTCTTTGTCTGCGCGCGTATGTTTATCGTCCTCACTGTATCCGTCTAGTACATCTCAAAGGCTCTTAGAAGTTATTATCCTTTTGACTTCACATATTCAGAAAGGAAAATATAATTGATAAATCAAAGAATAAAATAAAAAATATAAATAACACAATTACGAGTATTTACCATAGAACCGAGTAATCTCGAGCCACGATTGGTTTATTTCTATTTGCAATTAATATATTTTTAAAAATTGGTTGCCAAAAAACGCCCTCTACTGAAACACTCAACTGCCACGAAGATTTTTTCAGTTTTTACTGAAATATTATGAGTTAAAATTACCAGAATAAGTTTCTAATCGAAGAATACTTATAGTGTCTTCTTATAGTGTTATATTTAAGGGTGTCGCCAGAGAAAATCGTCTTATCGTTTGTGAAAGACAAAAAATGCCCTAAAGCTGTAAATGTTTTATTTTGAAAAAAGAGCACTTCTTGGCACTTTTTTCGATCCAACCCCCCTCCCACTAGAAAACTTATGCGGGTTCTCTCCCTCTTCCTTTTAAAAATTTTGGCGAGTGCTCTTGACAATTTTCTGTATATTTTTTTTGTTCCTCCCAAGTGCTATTAGTATTTCTTCTTTGTTGTAATACTTTGTTTTCTTTTATTCTATTTTTTATTATTTTATTCTATTGATTATTTTAAAAGTTATATCTATTGTGATTATATTACAATTTATGTGGTAATTTTATAATTGATTATTATATAATTATTCTGTTTTATTCTGCTCTATTTTTTTACTCTATTGTTGTCTTTTATTCAGTTTTCTTTTATTTCTTCGTTTTCTTTTGACAAATGCAATCATGGAGTGGAGATAATGATATTTGATGTATGGACATTAATGTTCTACACAGATCTTGTTAGGGAAAGCCTAACTTTAGCATGAATTAGAATCCCTTCGTTTTCTGAAATTTCCTCCGTTCTGCCTCTTGTTCTAAATATCAACTTAATCTGCAACTTGAATCAGTATAACAAAAATAGAAACTTGTACAATTCTAGAAAGTTATATTCAGTGGTAAGTTTGACCAAACTTTCTATCCATAGCCTTTGAAAACATTGGAAACAAAGAAATATTGAAATCCTTTTGAGGATGCTTTACATATGCAATGATTAGATTACACTGGGAAAAACTGTTTTTTGACTAAGAAATTTTATTTTATTTTATGCAAATTTTAGTTGAGCTTGAATAGACATCAGCGTTTTACAGGTTCAGAATTTTTCAAGCCGTAGTTTTTGCATTTTCATTTTTAAAGTTTTTTTTTTCGCCGAATATAGATGTTTTAAGTTGAAGTTTTCTGGAGTTTTTTTTTTCTCGAAAATTTCGTTTGAATTTTTCGTGCTGAGGCAATTTTTCGTGTGAATAATTTCTTAAACCAACACTGTTTTTTCATTTATAATTAGAATAAAGCGAAAAAATTGAAAAACGTGTAAATTTTGTAATTGTTTAAATAAAAATGCACGAATAAGGCTTTCAATATTTCAATTTGAATTTAGGGATTTGCGTTTGAATCTAGATATACATCAGCAGGGAAAAAGGAAACATATACGACGACACAGAACAAACAACACAATTCAAACACAGACAACAATTCGTTGTCCCAGAAATAAATGAAACAAACTACAGTAACAAATGGTATTTTGCTTTTAGAAAAACAAATTGACAGTTTCCAAACATGGCCTAGTATTACACTTCCAAAAATGTTGCTTCTTGTAAGAGTACAAAGTCATGGTGTGTCCATTGACAGTGTTTTGGGCAACAACCTATTATACTGCAAAAATATAAGTGCCTGTTCTTTGGTCCTTGGCAAATCAGAAATCTTAATTTGAACATCCATGGTGATGCACTATATTCTCTCACTAGTCAAAGCAAACTGACCGTTGTCCTCAAGAATCGCGTTAATAATGAACTAAAATGAACTAGGTCAAGAATCGCGTTAATAATGAACTTATCTTTGTCTTTGAGATGGCCAGTCGACGCCGAAGCTCCCAATTTAATAATTCATGAATGACCTTTACAATTTTGCTAATAATGTTCTATTTTCATCATATCTTATTGTCACCAAACTTCACTTCTCGAGTGTGTTTTATATAATAGACAAGTACCAAAAATTTGATCAATTTGAGCAACCCTCCCAGACGCGACACCTCCCAGTCACTGTTCCTTGGGGCAACTGTCCCGGTTTCCCTTCCCCCTTTTAACGGCTCTGTTTGGCAACAATGGAACATTCCGCTTTGAGACGATGCTTTAATTAACAATCGGCTGTAGTTTAGCCATTATGTTGTAATTGAAGCTAGCCATAGTTTTTTTTTTACCTTGAAGTAAACTCCCCCAGGGTAGTAAGTTTATATTAACATTTATTTTATATATTTGTAAGGGACCAGAAATTCAAATCTTCAGACCTCCCCCTTTTTATTGGCTATATCACTCGACTGATCGAATATCGGACAATCTTAAGGGTTTCTTTGGGTTTTACAATAGCTCAAAATTAAGTCCGTTAAGTCTTAAAGTGCTCCAATTTAAACACTTATTCGAAATTTTAAAAATGTTAGAAACATTGAAAACTTTTTGAGTGACATTTTTAGTTTTTGAAAGTAAACAAGTTATTAGCAATGATAAAAGAGCTGGTTAAATTAAAAAAAAAAAAAAAAAAAAAAATGGCCCACTGAAAATTGAAATTTCTAGTTACCCTTTTAAGATTTAAAAGGGCCCAGTGGGCAATTAGCGTCCTTTCCTTGCCCTTTTTGCTACCCAGCCCCCTAAATTCTTTAGTCATCTGATCAGCAGTTGAAATAGTCATTTTATTCAAAATACTCAACAATAAACATGCACCCGTGTAAGACATGAATCCCTATAGCCTCGAGGGCAAGGCTTGTAAATACTGCAAATTGGCGGTTGTTTACTTATGGATTTTGTAATTGAAAAGGGGAGGCTTGTTTGATGTTGGGTATGTAATTGGCTCCAAATTTCAGGCATCGTTTTCCGAATCAGAAGGATCAAAAACTTTGTTTTGGGCGGGGGTATCAGCAGGGAAAAGATTGTTTCAGGGCCAGGGCCCTCCCCCTCCAAAGGAGGAGTCCAAAAAAGAAATAAAAACTGTTTTTCTGGACCAGGTCGAAACTTGTGTCCTTAAGTCCTTGAAGTAAGGGAGCCGCAATGCAAAAAAAAAAAGAAAAACATAAATATTGGTTTGCCGCAAAATGGGGCTCGACAAAAGACCAGAAAAGATCCTAAAATTTTTTCCTAAAATTCTGAAATCTAAAAAAAAATTCGAGTAAATTAGTGGTCTTAGAAATTTTTTTGGGAATCATTCGATTGGGCATTGAAAGATCTAGTTTTGAGGGTTTCAGTTACACTGGTCTATAGAAAGTTCAAGGGGTACTAGTCCTACTCCTGTTTGTGGTAATTTCTATTCATTTTAAGTTTAACTTGATTATTTATCTTTTTAGTTTTTATATTTTTGTTTTAGGATTCATCTATTCATCTCTTGTAATATCTTTTTATCTTTATGTATGAAGTGAGTGTTTATTCTCATTTCTGTTCATTTCGGGTTTTCTCTATTGACTGATGTTAGTTTCTCTTTGCTTTAAGTTTGAATTATTATATGACTTTAGGTCTGCTTGTTTTAAGTTTTAATACGACTCCTTACTTTTCTTTGAAAAGCTTTTGTTTTGGGAACTTTTTTTTAAGTTAATTATGGTGAAATCAAGTAACTTTCCAAGTTACTTGATGTTGGAGAACTCGATTGATTAATGGGAGAACTCGAAAAGGAAATCAACTTCGAGAAAGTTTTTGTTTACTAGTAATTTCTCCTAGTCAGTCTATATGTACTTCTGCTCTGTTATTTCTCTCAGCAATATGTTTTACTTATTGAATCACTTTTATGGTTGTTCTATAAATAATTTATGGATAAACTCTATTGTTGATGAATTTTAATAGTATTGATTTTTAAAATTTTCCGAAAACGACGTTTCTGAAAGAAAAATAAAGAGCCACATTAAAGCCTAAAACGAGAAAAATAAAGTCATGTGATGATCCAAGCTTAAAATTAACAATTATTACTATGAATAAATTAATGAAACCAAATAAAACAGAAATTAAAATGAGTAATCAATCAAACAACCAGACAAAATGTCCAACTATGGATGAATAGATGAGCCTTAAAACGACAGAGATTAAACTGAATAACCATGACAAGCTTGAAACAAAGAGAAATTAACGCAAAAAAGAGTAGGGCTACAACCCCTCTAAGTGGTCTATAGGCAAGAACTTCGTTTTCGCTTTGCTGAATATATATTTTGACCGGTAGGGTTTTACTTGTCAAAACATCAACAGCAAAAAAGAAAAACATTATAATAGTCAAGATTATAGGATCCAAGATTACTAGACTTGAACTCTCAGTATCCAATTGAATGAGCTCCATCCCAAGTTTGTGAGACCACCCCTTCCATGCGAAGCGGCCTGGAGAATTGAAATGAATAAAGCATTGAAGGTACATGCTTTTTTGCCAAGGCAACGCCAGGGAGTTGCCTCTAAATGTTTGATACTTTTTCTCAAGTCAACGAAAGAAGCTGGAAAACATATTTTGTAATTTTGGCAGAGAAAATTAACTTAGTTTTGCTCTCGAGTAATATACCCGATCTTAAAATTAATTTTATTTTTTGTTTCTTTATTTTTTAGCTGTGCTTATTTTTTAATGCCGTCCTTGATAATATATTTCCTTAAAAAAAGAAACAATATGGGTTACTTGGAAAAAAAAAATCGTTCCATTTTTATTATCTTTTGAAATTATTTGTGAGACCCTTTTAGAATTTTATTTTAGTGTGTTATAGGGACTAATAGGCGCAATTTAGTCCTAGAATTTATTTTGACGTCTAATACATACAATTAATATATGTCATACAATTACGTTCTTTGTGATATTTGTCCAAATTATGTTTTTTATATGTACTTTTACTGTTATGGCCTCTTAATACTTTTTCTTGTAATTAATTTTTTTTTATTTTTTAGGGAAATCGACGATTCGCGTATTAATCGCATTAAAATTCACCCTGATGGAAATTTAGAAATTCGAGAAGCCAGAGCTTCA